>NC_058521.1:191355624-191674662 GCF_904849725.1 Hordeum vulgare subsp. vulgare
TATGTGAAACTAGGTGGTATATATTTGGCAACGATATAGTTTGCATAATCAGCATACCACGATGCACTACGTGAAGCATTGATGACATTCAGTTGCTCACCAGGAAAGCTATCATCAATAGGTTGTGGGTCATCAAGAACATTCTCCAACCTAGACAAGTTATCTGCTACGGCGTTATCTGCACCCTTCCTGTCAACAACATGCAAATCAAATTCTTGTAGCAAGAGAACCCATCTGATGAGTCTAGGTTTAGCGTCTTTCTTCTCCATTAGGTACTTAATAGCAGCGTGATCAGTGTGAATAGTGACGTTGGAATCAACTATGTAAGATCTGAACTTTTCACATGCAAACACGACTGCTAAAAATTCCTTTTTCGTAGTAGCATAGTTTCTTTGGGCACTGTCTAGAGTTTTACTAGCATAGTGAATAACATTCAACTTCTTATCAACTCTTTGCCCTAGGACAGCACCAACAACATAATCACTAGCATCACACATGATTTCAAAAGGTAAGTTCCAATTAGGTGGTCGGACAATAGGTGCAGTTATCAAACCCTTCTTAAGTATCTCGAAGGCTTCCTCACAATCATCGTCAAAGACAAAAGGAATATCCTTTTGCAAGAGATTGGTAAGAGGCCTAGAAATCTTAGAGAAGTCTTTAATGAACCTTCTATAGAAACCAGCATGACCAAGGAAACTTCTTATACCTTTGATATCCGTGGGGCATGGCATTTTCTCGATTGCATCAACCTTAGCCTTATCGACTTCAATAGCTCTTTTGGAAATTTTATGTCCTAAGACAATGTCTTCATTAACCATAAAGTGGCACTTCTCCCAATTCAAGACAAGATTGGTGTCTTTACATCTCTGCAAGACCCGATCAAGGTTGCTGAGGCAATCATCAAAAGAAGACCCGTAGACGGAGAAGTCATCCATGAAAACCTCAACAATCTTTTCACAAAAGTTAGAGAATATAGCCATCATACATCTTTGAAAGGTGGCAGGTGCATTACATAAGCCAAAAGGCATACATCTATAAGCAAAGGTACCAAAAGGACAGGTGAAAGTGGTTTTCTCCTGGTCAGCTTATGCAACTGGTATTTGGGAGAAACCAGAATAACTGCCTAGAAAGCAGAATTGTGTGTGTTTAAACAGTCTTTCTAGCATTTGGTCGATAAAAGGCAAAGGGTAATGATCTTTCCTAGTGGCTTTATTCAATTTCCTAAAGTCGATCACCATCCGATAACCAGTAATAATCCTTTGTGGGATCAATTCATCCTTATCATTAGGGACAACGGTAATACCTCCCTTCTTAGGGACGCAATGCACCGGACTCACCCAATCACTATGAGCAACATGATAGATAATACCTGCTTCCAGGAGCTTTAATATTTCTTTTCTTACTACCTCTTTCATCTTAGGATTTAATCTCCTTTGATGATCAGCAACTGGTTTGGAATCAGGATTGGTTTTCATCTTGTGCTGGCATAGAGTGGGACTAATGCCCTTAAGATCATCAAGAGTATATCCAATAGCAGCACGGTGCTTCCTCGGAGTTTTTAGTAACTTATTTACTTCATGCTCTGAGAGGCTAGCACTAATTATAACAGGATATATCTCTTTTTCATCAAGATAAGCATACCTAAGAGTATCTGGCAACTGTTTAAGCTCGAACACAGGATCACCCTTTGGTGGGGGTGGATCTCCAAGCAGTTCAACGGGCAAACTATTCTTAAGGATAAGACATTGTTCTAAGACAACTCTATCTATCTCTTCCCTTTCATCCATATGCATATCATTTTCATGCTCAAGCAAGTATTGCTCTAAAGGATCAGTAGGAGGCACAGCAATTGAAGCTAGGGCAATAATTTCATCCTTACTAGGCAACTCTTTTTCATGAGGTTGTCTACCAAACTTGGAGAAATTGAACTCCTGTGACACACCTTCAAAGCCAACAGTGATAGTTTGCTTCTCACAGTCAATATGAGTGTTGACAGGATTGATAAAAGGTCTGCCAAATATGATGGGACAAAAGCTATCTTGGGTGGTAGCAAGAACGAGGAAATCAGCAGGATACTTCGTTTTACCACACAAGACTTCAACATCCCTAACAATTCCCATATGGCAGATAGTATCTCTATTGGCATGCTGAATAGTGACATCAATGGGTTCTATCTCGACAGGTGCAATCTCGTCTTTAATTTCATCATATAAGGATTGAGGTATTGCTCTAACACTAGCACCCACGTCACATAAACCATGATAACAATGATCTCCTAACTTAACAGAAACAACAGGCGTGCCAACAGCAGGCCTATGTTTGTCTCTAGCGTGTAGTTTAGCAATTCTGGCAGCATCTTCACAGAAGTGAATACTATGGACATCAACATTGTCGGACAGGAGATCTTTTATAATAGCATTGCTAGGTTCAACTCTAATTCGCTCAGGGGGTGTAGGTGTTCTAATGTAGCCTCTATGTATCACAGTTGAAGCTTTAGAATGATCCTTTATCCTAACAGGGAAAGGTGGTTTCTCAATGTAAGAACTTGGAACAATAGGATCATTATAGCCAATGACTTTCTCTTCAACTGGATTGGGTTTAACTACATTGACTTCTAAGGGAGGATGATATTTAAACCACTTCTCTTTGGGGAGATCAATACGAGCAGCAAATGATTCACACAATGAAGCTACTATCTAAGAGTCAAGTCCACACTTAGCGCTAAAATCACAAAAAGTATTTGTTTCAACAAAGGATTTAACGCAATCAAACTTGAAATTCATACCTAACTCCTTACCTTCATCAAGCTCCTAATCTTCAGAATTGCGTTTAATTCTTTCCAATAAATTCCATTTGAAGTCAATATCTCTCTTCATAAAAGAACCGGTACAAGAAGTGCCAAGCATGGTGCGATCATCATGAGAAAGCCGAGCATAGAAGTTCTGAATGATAATTTCTCTCGAGAGCTCATGAGGGAGAGGCAGATGCTAACACATTTCCATACTTGGATGAGATGCACTTATGATTGGAACTCTAGCAACCATACACAACTACACTAAAGATCATTAAGGTAAAACCCAACCTTAGCATTAACACATCAACTCCTCTTTACTCCCATACGCAACATCCCCCTTACTCGGGTGTATGCTTATGTCACTCCAGCCACCCATTATAAGCGAATCATGAATGTATTTCCACACCCTCCAGCAGGAATCCCTCACGTGTGCGAGCCATGGAAGACACCTTAGGACAACTTCATATTAACATACAACTCGTATCAATCATACCATACCACAAGTAACCCGTAGGACAACATAAATGTATTCAAACATCATAGGATAGCCACACATCACTAGATAATACTCCCTCCGTCCCAAAATAAGTGTCTCAACTTTGTACTAGCTCTAGTACAAATTTATACTAAGCTTGAGACAGTTATTTTGGGACGGAGGGAGTAATATATAGCATTAATCAACATGTTTTAGTAGAGATTACAACAGGGGAAGGAGGTTTTACACTGCTGCATGGAGGGGGAGAGAGTTGGTGGTGACGATGGAGAAGTTGTTGGTGAAAATCACCGCTAGGAGGGTCGCCCTAGCGGTGCTCCGTTGCCACCAGGAGAGAGGCGGAGAGATCCCCCTCCTTTTTGTTCTTCCTTGGTTTCCCCTAGATGGGAGGAGAGTTCCCTCTATGGTCTATGGCAGACATGGCTCTCAGAGGGCAAGAGCCCCTCCCAGATTAGATATCTCTTTGTTTCTCTCTTGTTTTCGCAACTGCTTCTGTACCTTCACCATTTCTTAAATATTCAGAGATTCATAACTCAAATTAGGCTGGAATTTTGAGGGATTTTACATCGGAAAATTATCTTTATTGCCGAAAATTGAGGGCCCCAACTGACTTAAGAAGTGGCCCCAATTCATGAGGGCACAACCACCCCCTGGTCACGTCATGTTGGCTTGGGAGCACGTGAGGCACCATGTTGCGTTGATTCTTCTTCCCAAAATTCACATATATTCCAAAAAATCTTCTTAATTTTTTATTGCATTTGGACTACGTTGGATTTCGTGTGAGACATGCAAAAACAATAGGAACATGCACTACCCACTTGATTAGTAAGTTAGTCGCAAAAATATTATATAATGTTGCCAAAAGTATATGAAAGTTGTGGAGTATTGGCATGAAACAATGAAAAATTATAGATACGACGGAGTCTTATCGGCTCTCATTCTCCCTAGAGAGTTGTTCTTCTTCCTCCGGAAGAGCTTTATAGCCCGTGTGCAAACTAGAGAGCAATCAAGTAAGCGGGAGTGTGGTCTTATGCCGCAAGGTGGCCTGAACCTGGGTAACTCATTGCGCCAATTTCATACCCTCTGCGCGTAGCTTCGTGTGACTCAAAAAATAGATTGTGCTCAGCTGCCCAGTGTTCAAACAGGGTTCTTGACATGTTTTCCTGGAGACACAAAAACTACCTCCGATAGGATCTCGAACATAAATCAGAATATATTACGGTATATTACAAATAACAAGTGTGGAATAATGATGGTATGGTATGCAGAATTGTTCTAGGCAATTGATAACACAATTGGTAATCATTATTGCAATCTTATATGAGGGACATGCATGAGCTAACCTACTTTCCCTACTTGGATCATATGAACTTATGATTGGACCTTCAGCAAGCATCAATAACTACCAAAAATCATTCAAGTAAACCCAACCATATCATTAAGTATAAAGTCCCCTTTACTCCCATACGCAACAACACTCTTACTCAGGTGTAATCTTCCGTCACTCTAACCACCCACTATAAGGGAATTATGAACATATTGAAACATAGTATAGCGGGAATACCCCACGTGTGTGCAACACGGAAGGCACCATATACATTGCCTAAGTAAAAAGTAAAACATACAACTCAAACCAATCAATATTATTGAAGTATAGAGGATCAATCGTAGTCCTTTCGATAAGTAAGTGTGTCGAACCCAACAAGGAGCATAAGGAAATGACAAGCGATTTGTCACATCCCTGGTTTCCATTACTTGGTGCCTAGCTAGAGTGTGCATCATATTTTATTTTTGCATTAAAATGAAATGGGGAATAAGGAAAATCCTACCACCTCACTCTAATATAAGAAATTCAACTAAGTGTGATTTTTTATGAACCCAAAATGGCCTTCAAAAATGTTTATATTTTCTGTTAAGTTTTGGCAACAACATTACATGGATGAATTCCATTTTTAAATCACTCTTGGCATTTTAATTAATTCACAGAAGCCACTGAAATTGCCAAAACAAATAACTATAAATATTTTAGTTATTACAAAAATGCTCAAATAATTTGTGGAGTTTGGAAATAATTCAAATATGCTCCATATATTTTTACATGGTTTGTCTTAGGTTTTGAGCCCAGAAAAATAAACAAAACCCATGTTAGAACTAAAACAGAAAATAGAATAGAAAACAAAGAAAAGAAAGAAGAAAGCTTACCTGGCACCGGCCCTCTCCCTTCGTCTTCTACCTCTGCCAGTAGGCAAAGGAGGAGGTGGTCAACGCTTGCTGTGGCTGAGGCACGCAACAGCCTACCTGCTCGTCGTGCTGGCAAGTGGGATGAGGATCCCTCCATTGTGGCTAGCTTCTCCCCCTCTCCATTCACTCTCTCCTTCATTCTGCCCTCTTTGCCGCCATGGCCACCGAATGAGCTCGTCGCCGCTAGCTCGCTCTAGCCACTCTCTCTCGCCCCTGAGACGCTCATCAGCTCCGCCTCGATGCCCTCAAGCTCTCCAACAAGTCACGCAACGCCAAGAGCCCCAAATCGCCATCATGGCATCGTCTTCCACCTCCGGTCACCAAGGTTGCCACCGTCGATTCGTCATCATCAGGCCCTCCCCGAGCTCGCTTTAGACGCCTCTGCACTCCTCGTGATTTGTAGAAACCATTCCGCTCCTTTTCCCCGTCGATCCCAAGCCGCAGCTCCCGATTCCATCGATGCCGATGTTGGGTTGCTGCATGAAACCCCACACCCCCCTTTGTTGATACTTGTACATGAGTAGATAGACCTGATTTAAAGTCTTGCTGAGTACTTTCTTCCTCATGTTTGCTTAATAAATGTTGCAGAAGATACCCACGAACCATCTCGTGGGTTCTACCTAGACGTCGATGATGACGAGTAGCTGGTGTCCCAGCTATTACATGGCCCCTTCGGAAGGGATCTGTAGATAGTCATGCTTTATGCCTTTTCCTTTCATTTGTCTGTACCCAGACAGCTTTAATGCTTTCGCATGGCTTGTATGACTTGAGTGTCGGGTCATGTGACCCCTACCTATATGAACTTATTATGTAAGGCTCTTCCGAGTCTTCTAATTAAATTTTGAGATGTTGTATGGTTATGTTGTGATGCCATTGTTGTATCTATGCATATTGAGTGTATCATGCGTACGTGTGATGTGTTGTGATATGTATGGGGTTCGACACCTAGTTGTGCGCCTTTAGTGGTAATCTTTATAGAGAAATGCCCCTTTGTGATTCCACTGAGCCTTGGTAGCTTGCTACTGCTCCAGACACATAGGTTGACCGGCATGTATCCTTCTTAGCTGTTATGTCTGTCCCTTCAGGGAAATGTATCATAGTGTAATGGAGTCCTTATAGCTTGCTACGACTCGTCTACACACGCTGATGATCGACACCTGCTTTTCTAGGTTATGTATGCGTGTCTCTGTATGGATGTGCCACTTGGGTTTACAACTAGTTATGTCGACCCGGGTTCTTTGACATTGGAATGATGGCGATACATTGCATACGTGAGTCAAAAGATGCAAATGGTCCCCGCCAAGGTAAGGTGGCAGCCGTGGGTTAACCGTGCATCAGACCGCAAATTGATGTTGTGTGTTACAGGCTGGATTCCTATGTCTTAGTATCGGGGTCCTGACAACGTTGGTATCAGAGCCTGACTGGTTGTAGGATTACCAAGCCAAACTAGCCGAAGTCGAGTGTAGAAATACTTTACTTATATATAAGGGAATTTATTATGGAAGGGAACGTAAGGCTCTTTTCGCTTCTCTTCTCAAGTCATTCTATTCTGGTCACCCTCATGTTTTCTACGGGGATTAAGAACTAGACTTCTTACCTATCTCTCAGGATCACGTGTTACCACTCCGTAGACTGTAGGAAAGTGGTTCGAGAGTCAATCCGAATTTTGTAATTTGTTTTTAGCAAAATTGTTGACCATGTAAACCTGAACTTGATAGTTGAGTGTTTATGCTACCAATCTTTTGGAGGATGTCTCAAAATTGTTTTTGAGCATTTGCAGCCGTTATGCTGTCTGATTTTGCTAGAGCTCTAATGCCTCTCATTATTCTCTATTTTAGATGCCTCCTCATCCTTCTTGTCAGGTGGTTCGTTTGACTAGGTGCACTGATGTACCCGGTCACACAACCATGTTGGTCAGGATGATGTCAGTAGCCGGTTACTGCTAGTACCCAGAGTATATAGTGGACGAGCAGTACCGGGACTTTAACTAGAGCCAATATATGTGTATAGTTAGGGTATATCCAGATTACCCTGGAGCTGAGGAGCCAATCCAGTGGTCTTATGGGTTGGGGGTCACCGTTGACATGGCGGTAGAAAATGCCACCTATTCAATGTTGACCATCATGAGAGCAAATCATGCACTGCTGCATAATTCAGAGTTATGTTATATCCAAGCTTCTCAGCCAGGAGAAGAAGGTTATCTCAGTGGAGTTAGTGTGATTTCTCTTTGGAGGACCCGTTGCTGCAGGTTACCACCTAGATGTTAGAGAATAGGGACCGAGATGCTCGTGCTCTTTTCTTGGAGCTTTATGCTACTCGTGCCCGTCTCTGGTCGTCTTTGACACAGCTATCACTTGTCGTTCAGACAGGCTATGGAGAAATGGAGATGTTGAACCCAGTTAGGACTCATTTGCCAGCTCACGTCGATTTGCGTGCTATTGGAGGTGTCACCCCTCTTCGTGGACCTCTATTGCCTCCAGTCAGGGGACCGAGGACACATCCGTGTCCTTTTAGTTTCCAGGGGACCCAGACTAGGGTGTTCCCTGACCCACAGGTTCAGCTCCTCGGCCATGGAGGAAACCTGTATGAGATGTTCTACGCGGATGTCTAAGTTCGTGAGTGGTGTAGTGGTATTGTAGCAGTTGTATTTTCCACAGTATTGCGTGTCTTGTGGAATATGACTGGCATGTGAGATGAGTTCCGGAGGCTTAGATAAATAATGTATAGGAAGCTTGGAATGCGTCTGATGAGTAGTATCATCTTTTCAATAGTTTGCTCTTCAGTTTGAGTTTGTACTGAACTATGTTATGGTGTGTATGAACGTGGTGTCTATATAGCAGTTTGCTTGTTACCATGATGTTCGTATGTTCGTTTCCACATTCCATATTGTTTAGTGCATTTCTTAACTCCTTAGCTAGAGTTGTTGTTGATCTAGTCTAAGCTGTGAGTTTGTTTGTCAGGATGGTGTTCACCAGCCTCAACCGTGCTCCTGGACATGAGCAGTGAGAAGGTATTCAAGCAGCTTAGGAAAAACTACCTCACCCGCCCAATCTGGCGGAGGTTATGTTGGAGGGAGAAAGGAACAAGAGAGAAACTAACCGTCTGTTAGAGCGTATTGAGCAGAATACGACTCGTCAGCACTGAAATGACTCAGTGAACCTCAATGACTTTGTGAAGCTCAATCCACCCATGTTCCATCATTCTGTCGACCCCTCGATGCTGATGATTGGATGTGTACCATTTCACGCAAGATACGTTCTGCCAACGTCGCTGAGGTTGATAAGGTGACATTTGCTGCTTATTTTCTGGAAGGCACCGCCAATCTGTGTGTGGAGAATTATGAAGCTATGTGTCGGGGATATACTCCGTGGTGTAACCCGGCTTGAAACATGACCCAACTGGGACTTGGCGACTCAATGGCAACTCATTAGTGACCTGGCGGGTGGCTCACACCTGACTCGGCAGAAGACTCACACAAACGACAAAGGCCCAAGGCCCGGCGTGTACCCTGGCATAAGGCGGCTCATGGAGAGGCCAAGAGGGCCAACTCACAAGAGAAGGTCCAAGAAGAGGAAAGACTCCCACAAGAAGGAAACAAGACCCGGATTAGGATTCAAGAGAGACTAGTCCTATTCCTACTCCTAGTAGGACTCTACATGTAAACCTACCCCTTCCACCTATATAAGGAGGGGTAAGGCGCCCGAAGAGGGACAAGATTCACAACTTAGGTCTAGACAAGACAAATTATGAGTAAAACAGATTAGACACCCACGAGATTAGAGGTGGCGAGTCTGCACCCTTGTAATCGGGATCATCATCTTCATCAAAGGAACACAAGCAGGACATAGACTTTTACCTCCATCGGAGGGTGCGAACCAGGGTAAACTCGCGTCTCTCGATTCTGACCAACCCCTCTCAAGCCGCCACATGGTTGCGATGGCCTCACACCTAAGTCCTTGCACGAGGACATATGTCGTGACAAAACCACGACATTTGGCACCCACCGTGGGGCGAATCGCACGGTGGTATTGTGTTCTTGGAGGAAGATTTGCACGGATTGAGGAGCTCGCAATCGATCAGATGAAGGAGAGTCGGCAAGGAATAATCGCACTACATAATCCTACATGGTACAACCTTGGTGGAGCCGATAAATTCTTGATCTTTTGACCAGATTTCGGTGATGCAAGATTGAGTTCGAGAGTTTAGGGTTTCGTGCACCGTAAGGCAGATCGATTTCTGGTGCGCTGCTATAAAGTCATGCGCTCTTATGTTGTCCGAGATCAACTAGACTTTCCAACATGGTTGCACTCGTTTCTCCGCCGAGTTACCGATGTCACGAGCCACGGCCGTATCAAGTCAAAACTGGTAGAAAGGGACCCGAAACAGACTCATACCTCAAACACCGAAAGCAGGCAATTTCCCATGAAAAAAGGGGTGCTGATGGAGTTCGGCTCGCACACGGAGCCTCGCAGC
This sequence comes from Hordeum vulgare subsp. vulgare, assembly GCF_904849725.1. Classification (NCBI taxonomy): domain Eukaryota; kingdom Viridiplantae; phylum Streptophyta; class Magnoliopsida; order Poales; family Poaceae; genus Hordeum; species Hordeum vulgare. The sequence goes on from NC_058521.1 coordinate 191,365,626, forward strand.
ACCAACCGGATGAGGCGTACAAAATTGTTCAAGTTGTTTCTACAATGGTTGGCATTAAAAAAAGAGGGTGCCTGCACACGTTGTAAAAAAGGCATTTTGGCTAGTTGCCCTTACATGGCATGGAAAGTACTACCCACGTGACCCTATTTCCTACGTGGGGAGGAGAAAACAAAAGGAGAAAGAGATGAAAACAAGAGAGGACCACGAGAGTAAAATGCATCTTTGGTCCTTCAAATTGTTGGTCATGTCTACAATGGTCCCAAACTCACAAACTGATTCAATACAATCATGAAACTTGCAAATACGGGCTCAATACAGTCCTTAATCTTGGCAAGTTGGTCATGTGCTACGACAACACATACGTGTGGTGTATGCCACACCCGCCCCGTCAGTATAGGGCCCAGGGCCATCCGTTAACTCGCTCGCCGCGCCAATTCCCTAAGGCAACTCCAACGCGTCGACCCAAATGGAGTCTACTTTTTGTCTGTTTGGATTGTTCGCCGGTCTGTTCATGTCCTTTTTTAAATGGGTCAGCACATGCATCCAACATGTGGGTCGTTCGTCGGCCTGTCCGTCGATACCCTAGCAGTAAAATAATGGGAGAGATGTGGGTGGGGGCAACAAATTTAATAAATAAGTAAAGGTAGGTGGATGGCTTTGTGACAAGTGGGTCAAGTCGCACACATGCGGACGACGCAGGCACACAAAACATTCGCTTTGTATCCGTTGGCAACCCAAATGTGACCAAAATTTGTGCCTGAAATGGGTCCCCGTGGACAAAAAGCAGATGTAAAATAGAAATGGATCTCCGCATTGGGCCATCACTTTTGTCCGTGTCGACCTATGTGGACGCGAGCGGACGAAATGGGTACTTCCATTGGGGTTGCTCTAATCCCACTTTCCCTTAGCATGGGTATTGAGAGCGAGTTCTCCATCAATGGTGAGGGTGTCATCGGCTCCCCTCCAGTGGTCGTCACCGGTGTCTCGAACCGGAGCTTGCGCGCAAGAGGTATGGCTATGTGCCTCACGCGTAAGTTCGTCGTGGATGCGTTGGAGGCATGATAACATTGGTGCATGTTGATGATGACGACCGTCACAGATATGGCAGTGATGCAGTAACGCTGACCGTAATTTTAGCCGCCATCGACCAGTGGTGGGTGCTCTGCCGTCCGTGATGGTCATCCTGGTGCCTACCGTCGAGAGTTGGGCATCGACCTAACGCGCGTGTACAGAAACAACCATGTTTGGACAAAGTTGAGCGGTGGCTAGTTTTGAACTTGTGAATATGAGACCATGTTGTTTGTCAATATTATGCATGTCACATTAGTGAATTTGGTGGTCAGCTATTCCGTGAACTTGGTGGGCGCTCAGGTACCGGTCGGCCTTGTCGTCGATGATCGGCGAACGCCATCACAATCGGATAGCAAAGCTTCAACTATAATTGGAATAATTGAATATACCCATGACCCGCGTCGGATGCTCGCAAACTACTCCTATGATGCGTGTGTTTTTCTGAGACAACCTAAACTGACGCGGCCATTTCGGTAGGCTGGGCGTACGCGAGCCGTAGCCCAGGACAGGTTTGACAACTTCAAGGACCAAACTGAGCCTGTATTTACAAGTTTCAGGATTACATTAAATCCATTTATGAGTTTGGGGACCATTGTAGACATCGTCAACAACTTTAAGGACCAAAGATGCATATTACTCAGGACCACGACCCAAAAACGGATCGACACGGATTCGTCGTCGTTGCCTCACCTACCGGCCGCCGCGTCACTCCAAGTCAGCCTCACTACGCTGCTGCACGTCCGAGCAGGCGTCGCCCCGCCGCGCCTGCATGTACCCCGCCATAGCACACCTCGCTTCGCTTTGCCAAGTCCGAACCGACGTCGTCCGCCTCTGTCACTGCGGGTCCGAGTCGGCTTGTCCTACGGAACCACCGCCTTGTCTCAAAATCCGGGCCGGACTCGCCTCGCTCTACAGCAACAATCCGCGCTGAACTCGCCATCAGCTCCGCCTACTTCGTCGCGTCCGCCACCATGGTCTTGCTTGGGTCCACCTGCCTCTACTCTGGTCCGCCGGCTCAGCTTCGCCCTCCATCACACACGGAGATGCACACTCGGCCTTGACTGTCCACATCGCCAACCAGGCTCCACCTCAGCTATCGTGGCCTCACCTTGCTGGACATCATGTCGCGACACCTACCACCATGGCCTCTCAGGTCGAGCCGCCGCATACGCCGCACCTTATCAGGCCTGCACCTCGCCTCACCTTCGGCCACCGCGCAGCTCAAGCCGCTCCATACACCGCACCTCGCCGGGCCACCTCCTCGCCACAGACCCGTCACCGACCGCGACTCCCTGCAGCACCTGCTTCCATTGCCTGCGCCCACTTGTGTGACTCATCGCGCCGCTGCCTCTATCCATCGCTCTTGCTACACCGCGCCCGCGTCGCTCCGCAACTGCCACCGTGCCCCGCTTCAAGTCACGCCTCCGTAGCTCGAGTTTCCCCTACCGCGCGCCTCGCCTCGCCTCGGCTCGAGTTCCCCCCACCGCATGCCCGTTCGCCTCTTGCTCGAGCGCGTCCTTGACCCGGCACGCCGGGTTGACTCTACTCAAGCGCGTCTACGCTCCCACACGCTAGCTCTCCTTCGCTCGCATGTGTCAACGCCGGGCTGCCGCACACACCGCTTGTACCTCATATCGAGCTGCCCTCACCCAACCGCGCCCGCGCAAGCCACCACAGTTTCTTCTCGCTGGTTTCCTCAAGTCGCCCTCGCCTTCGTGCTATGGCGCGCCTGGCCACTTCGCTGCCGGGGCCTCGCCGTGAGGCGGCGTCACCTAGAGCCGCCTCACTGCCACACCTTGTCTTGAGGTGCTGCCACACTCGCTACATCGCGCTATGGCTGAGCTATGCCCGCGCGAACCGCCTGGCTTCTCGCTCACGGATGCCCCTACGTCGCGTTAGGCACCCAAGAGCCGCCACCGCACACTCCTACTGTGGCTCGCTCCCCCCTGGCCTCACCTCCAAACTCCAAAGTATGAAAAGAAAAGGGGAGCGTGGACAGAGAAGAAAGGGGAAAGCTGAAGGAGTTTGGTCATCAGTACTTTTCACGTAATGTATGATCCAACACCAGTATCCGTACTCATCTATCATTCAAATATAAAAGGTGCTATCTACTCCATTTATTTGTATAACATATATTATTTTTTGTGAAAACAATTACTTTTGGCTTGTAATATTTTACTATGAAGGACAATTGTTCATTTAGGAAACAACGTCATATTGCGAGTACGAAGCTCGTATCAATCAACGTCATGGGCGACTCACCATCTATGCCGATTTACAATGACGCGGCGGCCAACTCTCACGTCCGCGCGATCAAGGCGACTTACAATGACGCGACCAACTTTCACGTCCGCACGACTAAGACAGCTTACAAGACATCGCCTTCGCGGTCCGGACAACATCAACCCGCCGGTGCAGTGTACGCCAGTGTGAGCCGCCCACCAGACGCACTTGAGTTGCCGCCTCCGCTGCGTGGTCTGTATCAAAATATGTCAGAAGATTTTCTTACACTCATCCGTGAAAAACACATCAGGTGCTATTCATCTTATCTACTTTTTGGTACATGTTATTTGTCCAACAACAATTACTTTGGGCTGCAATATTTTTATGCAGGGGAATTCTTCATTACAAAAAGTGGTTTTATATCTCGGAGAGGGAGCAGGCAAGATAACCCGGCCCCGAGAACTATTTCCTCATTGCCAGGCATTTTAAAGTCGCCTAAGAGGATGAGTCGCCATGCTGCACCGTTCAAACATGGGTGTCCTGCTTCTTTGGCACGCATTTTAAAAGTCGCTCAAGAGGACGAGTCGCCACAATGCACGGTTCAAACATGGGTGCCTTGTTTCATTGGCAGGTATTTTAAAGTCGCCCAAGAGGACGAGTCGCCATGATGCGCAGTTCAAACATGGGTGCCCCGCTTAATGGCAAGAATTCATTGTTAAACCTGTCTGTCTGCGTGATGCTACTCCGAACCCCGTGTACTTTGTTTCATGATAAGTCAATCCAGTTGGCCCTGAACTTATCCAGGTTAAAACATCGATTGGTCATGAGTGCGGCTTACAGAAAGCGAGGATACTCCATTTGCCAATAAGCCGCTTTCTTGGTAAAACCTGCATGTCTGCATGATGCTACTCCAAACCCCGTGTACTCTTGATATGTCAATCCAGTTGGACCCTGAACTATCCGGGTTAAAACATCGATAGGTCGTGAGTGCCGGCCTACAGAAAGAGAGGATATTCCATGGGCTATTAAGTCGCCTTCTTTGAAACTTGGTTAAACCTACCGGTATGCATGATGCTACTCTGAACCCCGTGTACTCTCGATAATTCATCCATTTGGCCCTGACTTCCAGGTTAAAACATCGATTGGTCGTGAGTGATGGCTTAAAGAGAGCGAGGATAAACCAGTGCAATCAAGCTAGTTTCATTGAAGTAAGATTTAAGTCTCGTAAACCAGTACTTTTTTGTCATATACATGCATCATCTTGCATTGCATCATGCAGCATACATACATATCATGCCGGTCTTCAAACCGGGTCAAAGCATAAATTCTTGCAGGTGCAAATAAATCTTTGAATAGCCAATTTGGATAGATTTTCATCATGTTTTTTCATAACCAATTTTAAATGATTGGGGTTTTTAAGCTAGCTCGGAAGAATTGTCTATTGTCGAAGAGTTGCCCTATCACATATAATGTTGAGTCATCTAATTGACCGGCCCTTGGAATTCTTCAACTTGTGCTCTGTAGTAAACTACAAAACTTATGGATTTTTCAAACATATGGATTTATCAAAGGATATATTTTCCAGGTTACATTGCAAACCACGGTCAAGGATTTCTTTTATCACAAAGGCATCATCAGCTCACAGAGTGGATATAATTTTATTCTACAATGGAAGGAATAGTCCCGAGTCGCTGCACGCACACAACCCGACACTTGGGGCCTACATTATTCAGATCAAGATTACATCAAAGTATGAAAGTCCCATGTCGCTGCAAGCATGCACCATGACACTTGGGGGCTAATGCAAACTACTCTTCCAAATCATCACATCATCATCAGACCCGGCGACCTCAAGGAGATAAGTCATCTCATCATTATTCAAGTATGGATTCAAGGAAGAACCGGCTCATCATTTTTATAATGACCCGACCCTTGGGGGCTACACATTGCCGCTCAAGTTTACATAGTCAGATCTACAAAGTCCCTGCTCAATATTGCATAATGAACCGGCCCTTGGGGGCTACATCATATGATGTTTCATTTTCAAAGGAGAAGAACGTGGAAGTCCCGAGTCGCCGCAAGCAATCAACTCGGCACTTGGGGCCTACAGCACTAAGTTGTTTCACAGATCATGAGGTTCAAATTGAAGACCCGTCCCATCACACACTGATGACCCGGCCCTTGGGGGCTACACCAGCTGAAGCTTGATAAGTATAAGATGATTACAAGTCCCAGGCTGCTACAGGCAAGACAACCGGGCACTTGGGGGCTACATGGTCAAAGATATTATTGCAAATCTCCAAGTCATCATGAGCTGCTAAACTTGGAGCTTGGGGGCTATAGGTAATATGGATATATCACAAAATTGAAGAGCAGTTTCAAGATGTCAATTATGAGCAAGACCGGCTCAACATATTTTTATCTAGTTGAAGCATTGAAAGACCGGTTCAGCATAACATGGATTTCTTTATCCCCAATAGTTTGATCAAGTCAATTGGGGTTCGGTTGTTTGACGGGGCGTTACCAACAATCGTGACCCGCCATTATCAATCATAACCGGCAAAGCAAGAGAAGCCAGTTCAACATTATGTGAATTTTGTATTCCCCTAGTTTACATCAAGACAAAGCATTGGAGGCCGACTCAATGGTGTATATATTTTATTACAAAGGACACGTACCTACGAAATGATTGTGAAGACGACTTGTTAATATACAGAAGAAACCCAGATTTTCAAAGGAGACACTTCAGTAAATCAAGTTGGCCACTGGAGAAAGCTGGCCCCTTCACGTATTTATTATTCTTTTTTCATGAGCTTACCATGAATAAATTCAAGCTAACCTGGGGGGCTAATGTCGGGGATATACCCCGTGGTATAACCCGGCTTGAAACATAACCCGACCGGGACTTGGCGACTCATTAGTGACCTGGCGGGCAGCTCACACATGACTCGGTAGGCGACTCACACAAACAAAAAGGCCCAAGGCCCGACGTGTATCCTGGCATAAGGCGGCTCATGGAGAGCCCAAGAGGGCCGACTCACAAGAGAAGGCCCAAGAAGAGGAAAGACTCCCACAAGAAGGAAACAAGACCCGAATTAGGATTCAAGAGAGACTAGTCCTATTCCTACTCCTAGTAGGACTCTACAAGTAAACCTACCCCTTCCACCTATATAAGGAGTGGTAAGGCGCCCCAAGAGGGACAAGATTCACAACTTATGTCTAGACAAGACAAATTATGAGATAGACAGATTAGACACCCATGAGATTAGAGGTGGCGAGTCTGCGCCCTTGTAATCGAGATCATCATCTTCATCAATGGAACACAAGCAGGGCATAGGCTTTTACCTTCATCGAAGGGGCCGAACCTGGGTAAACTCGTGTCTCTCGATTCCGACCAACCCCTCTCAAGCTGCCACATGGTTGCAATGTCCTCACACCTAAGTCCTTGCACGAGGACATATGCCGTGACAAAACCACGACACTATGCGTCCTGCCGGACCAGCGGCCACCTGGGCTGATTTCAGCGTAGATTTCTGTTTGCATCATATTCTAGAAGGGTTAATGGAACGCAAGACAGAGGATATCTGTGCATTTACTCAAGGGAAGCTGACTTTGGATCCATATAGCCGTCAGTTTGGAAACCTCGTCCGCTCTGCAACTGAAGAGGTGTTAACTGACACCAAGAAGCAAGCAAGGTTTCGCAAGGGAATGAGCCCCGAACTTCGTCGAGATCTACGCCTTCATGAATGTGCGAGCTCCAAATCTCTTGTCAACAAGGGGAACAATGCTGAAACTGGTCATACTGATTATGAAGCAACAAAGAAGCACTCTCGTCATTCTAGCTCCTCATCCGGCTCAGCATTTCAAAAGCGTCAGGTGTGGGTCCTGAATAGTTCTCTGCCGCCAAGATACACCGAGAGGCCATCCTATGTGGCACCTCATGCAAATCAGACCAACCCTCCAGCCAAGACTTATGGTGGTCCAGCTGTCAATGTTGTACCACGTGCCAATCCAGTGGTCTGCTACAAGTGTGGAGAACCAGGTCACTATTCACGTGAGTGTCCTCATAATAACTCCGCCAATCAACTTGCAACGTCTGTTGGGCGTGGCAAGCTAGGCAAAACATTCTATGTGAAGCCAACTCCTGCGCGTAGTCGTGTGAACTATGTTTCAGCAGAAGAAGCTGTAGAGGAACCCGACATCATTTTGGGTATGCTCCTTGCCAATCGTAACCCAGCGTCTATTCTTTTTGATACCGAGTCATGTCATTCTTTCATTTCCAAAACTTATGCGCAGTTGCATAACATGTCCTTTTGTGATATGCCCATCCCATTAGTGGTTCAAACTCCTGGTAGTAAATGGCAGACCTCTGGGATAAGTTATGACAATGAAATTCTTGTTGACAGGCTAGTCTACCTAGCATCATTGATAGATCTTAAGTCTTCAGATATCAATATCATCTTGGGTATGGACTGGATGTCAGCTCATTGCGCCAAGATTGATACTCGCTCTAGGAATGTTCAGCTTACCCATCCATCGGGTGTGATAGTTAATGTCTCAACTCGATTTGCCAAATGCCAACTCTATTCCCTCAATGCTAGTCCTCTTCCACAGCTAGAAGATATTTTGGTAGTCCGTGATTTTTCGGAAGTCTTTCCAGAGGAACTACCAGGCATTCCACCTGACAGGGATGTAGAGTTTGTGATAGATCTTGTCCCAGGAATTGTCCCAATAGCCAGAAGACCCCATAAGATGACACCCTTAGAGCTAGCCGAACATAAGAAACAACTAGATGAGGCCTTGAATAAAGGTTTCATTATCCCTAGCTCTTGTACTTGGGCTTGTCCTGTCCTCTTCGTTAAGAAGAAGGATGGAACGGATCAGATGGTTGTAGATTATCGACTAGTTAATCTGGTTACCATTAAGAACAGGTATCCGCTCCCCGGGATCAACGACCTGTATGAACAGCTCACTGGATCCTCAGTCTTTTCCAACATGGATTTGAGGTTGGGCTACCATCAAATCAAGATCAAAGAACGGGGACATTCCAAAAACGGCCTTTGTCACTTGTTATGGCCAATACGAGTACACCGTCATGTCCTTCGGTTTAACCAATGCCCTAGCCACGTGCTCTCGCTTGATGAATTCGATCTTCATGGAGTACTTGGATAAATTTGTTGTGGTTTACCTCGATGATATACTCATTTACTCAAAGAACGAGCAAGAACGTGCCGAGCATCTAAAGCTAGTATTGATGAAACTTCGAGAGCATCATCTTCATGCCAAGTTCTCTAAATGTGAATTTTAGTTGCTAGAAGTGACCTATCTAGGCCACGTAATTTCTGGTAAAGGTATTGTTGTAAATCCCGAGAGAGTTCCAGATGTCCTTGATTGGACTCAACCTGAATTGGTTAAGAAAGTTAGGAGTTTTCTTGGTCTTGCGTGCTATTGTTGCCGCTTTGTCGAGAACTTATCCAAGGTTGCAAAGCCTCTAACTGAACTCCTCAAGAAAGAAAAAAGTTCGAGTGGATCCCACAGTGTGAGCATAGTTTTCACGAACTAAAAAAACGCCTCAATTTCGCACCCACGTTGGTACCACCGGATTTCTTCAAGGACTTTATTATCTATTGCGACGCCTCGCGACAAGGATTAGGTTGAATTGTCATGCAGGATCGTCATGTGATTGCATACGCATCTCGACAGTTGCGTCCACATGAGGATAACTATCCCACACATGATCTTGAGCTTGCAGCTGTAGTCCATGCACAAAAAACTTGGCGACATTACCTTCTGGGTAATCGTTGCGAAATTTGCACTGATCACCAAAGTCTGAAATATATCTTCACCCAGCGAAATTTGAATCTCAGGCAAATACGGTGGGTCGAGTTGATCACACATTACGACTTAGGGATAACTTACACCCCGGGAAAAGCCAATGTCATGGCTGATGCACTAAGTCATAAGTCTTATTGTAACAATCTAATGTTACAACATGGTCAACCACTTCTCCATGAGGAATTTCGGAAGTTAAACCTCCACATTGTTCCTCAAGGATTCCTTTCCACCTTGGTGGCGAAACCTACACTTAGGTATCAAATCATAGATGGCCAAAAACATGATAAGGGTATATCTCGGATCAAGGAGAATATCACTAGATGAAATGCTAAAGAATTCTCTATGAATGATCAAAGTGTTGTGTTCTTTCAGAATCATTTAGTGGTTCCTAAGAACCAATATCTACGGCAGTTGATTCTCAAGGACGCTCATGAATCTCCTCTCATGATTCATCCTGGTAGTAGAAAGATATATCAGGACCTACGCCAGAGGTTCTGGTGGACTAGGATGAAGAGAGAAATTGCTCAGTTTGTGAGAAATTGCGATGTTTGTCGTCGAGTTAAAGCAGAACATCAAAGGCCTGCTGGCACCCTTCAACCTTTAGCTATTCCTGAGTGGAAATGGGATAAAGTCGGTATGGATTTCATCACCGGATTTCCCATGACCAAGAGAGGAAATAATGCTAACTTTCTGGTCATTAACCGTCTTTCTCAAGTGGCTCATTTACTTCCCGTTCGAGAAAGTATAACAGCTAGTCAGCTAGAGGAGTTATATATTTCTTGAGTAGCGTATGTTCGTGGTGTTCCTTTGGAGATTAACTCAGATCGTGGGAGTATCTTTACTTCTCGTTTCTGGGAAAGTTTTCAAAATGCCATGGGGACTCATCTCTCCTTTAGCACTGCTTTTCATCCTCAGTCAAGTGGTCAATTAGAACGAGTAAATCAAATCCCGAAAGACATGCTTAGAGCTTGTGATATATCTTTCAGCATGAATTGTGAGAAAATGTCTTCCGTTCGCCGAATTTGCTAATAACAATAGTTGTTAATCAAGCTTGGCAAAGCTCCTTTTGAAGTTCTCTATGGGCGAAGGTGTCGAACACCTCTTAACTGGTCAAAAACTGGAGAGAGGCAAATCTTTGGTCCGGATATGATCCGGGAGGCAGAAGATCAAGTTCGCATTATTCGTGAAAGGTTGAAAACAAACCAATCTCGTCAAAAGAGCCAATATGATCGTCATCATAAGGTTGTGAATTTTGAAGTTGACGAGAAGGCTTACCTTTGGGTTACACCTTTGAAGGGTACCCATCGGTTCGGTATCAAAGGCGAATTGGATCCTTGTTACATTGGTCCTTTTCGCATTCTGTCCAAACGAGGAGAGGTTGCCTACCAATTGGAACTTCCACCGCATCTTTCCAAGGTTCAAGACGTTTTCCACGTCTTGCAACTCAGGCGTAGCTTTTCGGATCCCATCCGTGAAGGTGACCACGAAACGCTTGATCTCTAGGATAACCTTTCACATCGAGAATAACCTGTTTGTATTCTTGATCAAGCTGAGCGTACCACTCGACGTCCAAACCTCAAGTTTCCCAAGGTTCAGTGGTCAAATCATTCTGAAAAAGAAGCAACTTGGGAAAGGGAGGTCCGCCTCCATTTAGAGTACCCTGCGCTCTTCTCGATGACTCCAAAATCTCGAGATGAGATTCTTTTGAGTGGGGGTGAGTTGTCACGTCCCTGGTTTCCATTACTTGGTGCCTAGCTAGAGTGTGCATCATATTTTATTTTTGCATTAAAATGAAATGGGGAATCAGGAAAACCCTAGCACCTTACTCTAATATAATAAATCCAACTAAGTGTGATTTTCAATGAACCCCAAATGGCCTTCAAAAATGTTCATATTTTTGTTAAATGTTGGCAACAACATTAGAGGGATGAATTCTATTTCTAAATCACTCTTGGCATTTCAATTATTCCACAGGAGCCACTGAAATTAGCAAAACAAATTGAAAGTGTGTTATATCGACTAGAGGGGGGTGAATAGGAGATTTTTAGAATTTCATCAATGAGGAAATTATTTTTGAGGAAATTCCTCACTGATGACTAACTTGCAGCGGAAACAACAAAGGATCAGAAGTGCCAAGTAACACTACAACAGTTTTCAAGGTCAAGATTATGAAAAACAGTTTGCACAGTATGGAGGCACGAAGAAAACAGACGAGGGTTAACTCGCATGAAGAATTTGGGGTTGAGGAATTTCAGAGAAAGTCTTCAGCAAATTCTTCAAACAGTGATAGTGAGAATCATCAACATACAAGATGAGGAATGTAAAGAGTTGAAGAAATAAAACCCGTTTCACAGTGAAGACAGTGGTTGATGACCCAGTTCCAACTGCTCTGACAGTTGTACATCTGGTTTGGAGCGGCTTGGTATTGAAACCAAAAGACACACAGTCCCGGGTCACACAGTCCCTACCGTATTCTCTTTGGGCTAAGAACACATAGTCCTCGCCCAACACTCGTGGTAAGTCTTCAGGGCAGACTTCCAAACCCTCACAAACTTGGTCACCTGGCGATCGACAATTAACTGCTCGATTGCTCTAGACCAGGATGCCTAACCGTTTGGAGGATGCATAGTCCTCAAAGGTAACAGGCTTCAGTCCCACACAGGAACAACTTCTTCAGTGATGCTCAATCACTTGGTTTTTGGTTTGTGGTTTGGTGTTTGGGGTATTTCCTCACTGATGAATTACGCTCGAAGACTCTGAGGAATTTGGGTTGCTCTTATGACAAGTGTCAGTTTCTAATGGAGCAGCCAACCAGCTAATGGTTGTGGGGGCGGCTATTTATAGCCTGGGAGCATCCCGACATGATTTGACATTAATGCCCTTAAATAATATGACTGTTGGTGTGGATAAGACCAATGTTGTGGCGCGACTTGCGGTAACGGTCGGGACCCTCAACTGTGAGAGTCCTCATGTCTCTCAATTCCTTACTTGAGGCTTTTGGTAGGATTAGGCTTGGGTTGAGCATCATGAGGAAATTCATTCCGATGTGTTACTTTGACCCCCTTTAACAGTATGGTGTTCCTATGACCCAAAAGTGAAGAAAATAAAACAGACAGAATAAATCTTCATGCTTCAAAATCTTCAGCTTGTTTTTCTTCAGGACACACCGAATTCCTCATCTTCAATTTCTTCATGAGGAATATCAATTTCATCGCAATTTCTTCGCGATTCAATTTTCAGCTTCAGACCAATTTCTTCAGCTGAAGATATACATTTTTAGGGCTCGATATTCATCGAATATTTCAAACTCGTCAGCGACTTATAGATCATGTGTACACTTATGAACACATTAGATACTTAACCTATAAGTCTTCAAACCACCAAAATTAGTAAGGGGCACTAGATGCACTTACAATCTCCCCCTTTTTGGTGGTAGATGACAATTAGATTAAGTCTTCAACGGGGATAAAAATATGAAGTGTAAATACTCATTTGAGGAATTTGAAATCAAGAGTCACAGAGACCCCCCTGAAGATGTGCATATCTTGAGGATTTTCTTTTCACAGCAAATGCACATTGATGATTTATATCATGGAGATCTCCCCCTGAGTCTTGTAAATCATGCATACATATGACATATAGTATGAAGGAATTGAGGATGCATGATGACAAATGGTATCTGACGAATTCCAGCATGCGTGCATTAAAATATTGAGGAATAAGCATGCGAAGAAAAACGTTCAAAAACGTCAGAGTACCATCGGGATAAAGTTACAACTCATTACATAAAACACTTCACAAGAGCCAAGACACTACTGGAAAAACATAATTTGCCGAGAGCTTTTAGCTTTGCCGTTAGCAATTTCACGGGGCTGATGGCATAGAGACTTTGCCCTCAGCCACACAAAATGCTGACGGCATAGACGCGGGTGACGGCATAGAAAATATATGCCGTCCACTTTATCTACGTCGTGAGCCAGCTGACGGCAAAGGACCAAAAGACTGACGGCATAGGGCGACTAACGACATAGGGAGCTAACCCGGTCCCACGTTCGACCAGTGCTTACGGGAGCCGTCTTTGCCGACAGCCAGATGAGGGCAAATACTAATGGATGTCTTTGCCGACAGCCAGCTGAGGGCAAAGACTAATGGCTGCCTTTGCCGACAGCCGGCTGAGGGCAAAGCCACGTACCTTATCCCTAGACACACAGGGCCCCCTCCCGACCAGCCGCCTCTCTCACCTCGCGATCCCATCTACTCCCGACCCGCCGCCGTCCTCTCCCCGCGCCAGCCCCGCCCCAACTCGCCGGCGCCGCAGTCCTCTCCCCGCGCCAGCCCCGCCCCGATCCACCGCCATCCTCTCCCCGCGCCAGCCCCGCCCCGCATCGCCTCTGCCCCGCGCCAGCCCTCGCCCCGCGCTGCCTCCGCCCCGCGCAAGCCCCGCCTCTGCCCCGCGCCGCCCGCGCCAGCCCCGCCCCGGCCCGCACCAGGCCCACCCGGACCACCCGCCGACGTCCCGCGCCAGTCCCGCCGCGACTCGCCGGTGAGCTCCTCCTCCCATTTTTTTTCTTTTTTTATAGTTTATTTTTTCTATGTTTGTTAGATCTGTTAGTAGTAGATTTTTAGTTAAATTTAGTTAGCAATTACTTAGTGGTTGATTTTTAGTGGTAGTTTTTTTTGTTAAATTTAGTTAGCAATTAGAAGGAGATTAAGAGAAGAAGAAGAAGAAGAAAAGGAAAAAGAGAAAGAAGAAGGGGGAGAAGGAGAGAAAAATGAAGAAAAGAAAATAATAGGAAGAAAAGAAATAGAAGAAGAGAAGAGTAACAAAACTTGAATAATAAATTATTAATAATAGATGTTAGTATTAGTTAGCTTAATTACCGCGAGTACGTATTTGTGTTGATTGAGTGCATTTAAATGTGCAGTAGCTTCTCCGCGAGGGTTTGGTTTTCGATGACCTACCCTCCATTCGAAAGTGAGCACATTCGTTAACTCCTCCTCCACCCCCTTTATTTTGCTCTCTTCCGGCCTTCGTGCTGATGACACTATCTAGCTAGGTATTTTTAGTATTAAAATGCAAAGTTGTTGCATAACCAATATGCGTCTCCCGTTCGAAAGGGTTCCTGTTATAAATATGCATGCATTTGCATATTTATAACGGTGATTCTTTTGAATTGTCCAACGTTATCCATGGACAGCCCGGGTATGTGTAGATTTGGTCGTTCCCCATGCTTTGCTCCAGATCCCCTACAGAGTTTCAACAACGCCTCCTTGTTGTTCTTCGGGTACACATCCTCTCGGTTAGTTGCCGAGACGTGTATCAGGAGAAGAGCGGGGGGGTGCTGCCGAAATTTTGCGTTGGATTGGGAGCAAAGCACGGGGAAATGACCCAGTCTACACATGCTCGGGTGGGATTAGGACCCATCTTTACCTAGTAGCTGGTAGGTGTGCATGCCGTGCATCCCAATGTATTAACCATGATTAAAAAATGGCCACAATTAATTTAACATACTTGATGAACTGATAATTTATATTGTTTATATGTGGATACTATATAGCTAGCTTGCCAGAATGATTGATCGTGAATGGATGTACACTGGTCACCATAGTCAGAGAGAGATGACCGATGAATTCGTGCAAACGACATTTTCTAAAGGCCAGCCAAAAACATGGTGCCCCTGCACTAAGTTCAAGAATTATTCGCGAGAGACAAAGGATGTAATGGGTAAACACCTCCAGATGAGTGGTTTTACTCCCGGCTATACGTTGTGGACATTTCATGGTGAGTCGGCCCAACGTAATAGAGATGAGGTGTTGCGTCGGCGCACCGATGATTATGGTACAGGGATTGAAGACATGGTGAATGACTTTGATGATGCTCGGAACAAGGACGAAGAGATGGAGGAATCCGCGAAAGCCTTCTATGCCATGTTGGAGTCTTCAAAACGTCCTCTTCACGAGCACACTAAGATTTCTCACCTAGATGCCATCACAGAAGTAATGGCTCTGAAAGCTCAATTCAACATTGGAAGAGACCTGTTTGACTCAGTGATGACCCTATTTGGGTGCTTTCTACCCGAAGGTCATATTATGCCTTCAAACCTATATGAGTCAGACAAAATCCTTAGTGCACTCAAGATGCCGTATGAGCAGATACATGCTTGCGAGAAAGGATGTGCCTTATTTAGGAAAGAGTATGCGGACGAAACATATTGTCCATTTTGCAAGTCCTCCAGATATGTTGAGGTAGAAAACGGTGAAGGTGAGAAGAAGCAGAGCAAAATCCCCGTGAGTGTCCTACGGTATCTGCCGAGCCTACCAAGACTTCAACGACTTTACATGCTCGAAGAAACAACAAAATAGATGACATGGCACAAACATGGAGTTAGCAAAGAATTAGATGAACACGGAGTTCCGATATTGGTACACCCTTCAGATGGTGTCGCATGGAAGGCATTCGATAGTATACATAAGGAAAAAGCTAAATAACCAAGGAATTGTCGAATCGCCATCAGCCTCGATGGGTTCAATCCTTTTGGTATGACGGCTACCCAATATAGTTGCTGGCCTGTATTTTTCATTCCCCTCAATCTTCCACCATCATCCATTATGCAAAGAAAGCACATATTTCTGACGTTGATAGTTCCAGGGCCAAACTACCCAGGGAAGAATATGAGTGTGTACATGCAACCGTTGATGGATGACTTGAAAGAAGCTTGGGTGAATGGGGTCAACACATACGACGTAGCTAAGAAAGAGAACTTTCAAACGTATGTTTGGTACAAATACTCTTTGCATGATCTGTCGGCATTTGCGCTTTTCGTTGCGTGGCGTGTGCATGGAAGGTTCCCATGCCCACAATGCAAGGCAGCTCTTAAGTTTCATTGGTTGCCGGCGGGTGGGAAAAGTATTCCTGCTTTGACTTGCATAGAAAGTTCTTGCCTATGGACCATCCATTCAGAAAAGACAAGAAGAATTTCATGAAAGGTAAAGTTGTCAAACACTCGGCACCACCTGCGTTGACGGGGGCACAAATTAATTAACACTTCAAATCTATGGAGCCTAATCCAAACCGTCCAGGGTATTTCTTGGGTTATAATGAGGAACACGCCTGGACCCACAGGCCATGCATCTGGGATCTCCCCTACTTCGAAGACCTCTTACTTCCACACAACATTGACATGATGCACACTGAAAAGAATATCGTCGAGGCCCTTCTTGACACATTTTTCGGCACTGATAAGGGCAAAGATAATACAAAGGCTAGAGTTGACCAGGAGGCTTTGTGTGATAGGCCATCACTAAACATGCGAGAACCGAAAGGAAGAAAAAATTGGTCCAAACCACCTGCCTGATACAATCTTGAGAAGGGAGAAATAAGGGAAATCCTCTTGTGGGTGCAAAAAAAGTTGTTGTTCCCCGATGGGTATGCTACGAATCTAGCGAGGGGAGCGAGCATTGAAAAAATAAATTTTTTTGGTCTCAAGAGTCATGATTGGCACATATGGCTTGAGCGGATAATGTCGGTGATGTTGCGCGGCTATATCCCCGAGGCTGAATGGCTAGTATTGGCCGAGTTGAGCTGTTTCTTCCGTGTTCTCTGTGTTAAAGAGTTGTCGCGTGCCGTGATAGATGACATGGAAGAGTTGGCGCCTGAGTTGCTCTGCAAGTTAAAGAAGATGTTTCCACCGGGCTTCTCTAATCCGATGCAACACATGATTTTGCATCTCCCAACCGACGCAAGATTGGGTGGCCCTGTGCAAAATCGTTGGTGCTACGCAACTGAAAGAATGCAGAAGACACTTCGAGGAAAATGTAAAAATAAACGTAGAATTGAAGCATCGATGGCCGAGGTGTTCATTACCGAGGAGGCGGCAAACTTCGTAACAGCACACTATGATGCCACTATGCACAACTTGCATAATCCAAAGCCTCGGTACAATGTGGGCGACCCCAAACGACGTGAATCCAATCTCATCCTCTTCAAAGGGAAGCTCGCACCTTCTGGTGTGGGAAAACCAAAGTTGTTGTGCATCGAGGAGTGGCACACACTAACGATGTATATATTGAACAACTTAACAGAAGTTCGGCCATACATCGAGTAAGTGCTATGTACGTTGTTTTGCAACTTTTAACAAGTTTTGTGTCTAACAACTATTATTAATTGATACAGTTGATACGTTGAATAATTCTCGAATGGTGTTGCAATCGAAAAAGAATCCATTCTCGAGTATGAACTTCTTGAAAAGACAGGAGGCGGATATCCCGGTTCCATCTCTTGGTTCAAAAAAATGGTACCTCCCTTACATATAATAGGTGATTTCCTTTGTTACTATTACTCATGAGTAACACACCATATTCTATCTTTTCTTAACTTCTAGGCTAATTCAGATGAGCAAGTCGACGATGAATTGAGAGAAATAGCTAATGGTTTTGACTTTAAGGTCTGTACATTTCAGAAGTACGACATCAACGGGTATCGCTTTCGTAGTGCTAGCAAAGAGCTTTCAATGCCCGGTCGAAAAACAAACAATTCCGGTGTCTCTCCTATAGGCGAGGGAGGTGACGAGTATTATGGAAGACTTCAAGAAGTCTTTGAACTTCATTATTATGGTGAAAATCCTCCGAACATTGTTGTGTTCAAATGTCATTGGTTCCATCCTGCTAAGACAAGACGGACTCATGAACATCTAGGGCTACTCGAGATTCGACAAGACAGGTAGTTAAGCGGTGACGATGTCTATATTGTGGCTCAACAGGCCACCCAAGTTTTCTATCTACCATACTGTCATCAAAGTTTTAAGAACCTGGAAGGTTTGTATGTCGTGTTCGATGTGCCGCCACATCTTAGACCACCTCCCCCAAATGAAGACGATTATGAACCTCAAATTGACCCAATAACATATGATGGAGAATTCTTCCAAGAATCACACGGTGTGAGACTTCGTACCCGAAACTGCTCTACGTCCACCCTGAACAAGGAGGAACAAGAATCACGTGATGATGAGGAAGAAGTGGAAGTAGAAGAGGTTACCTATGCGGATGAGCTATCAAGGCTTGATCGGTTACAAAAAGGCCTTCCACATGATGTCCCTGAACCCTATGACAATATTAGTCATGAAGACACGTGTGATACTGATGATGATTTTACTTCAATTGACCATGGAGAAGAGAGAGATGATCCCGACTATTAGTACTTTGTATGCATCCAAACATTGTTATTTAATTATTCAATTATTAGTTGAATTATTCATGTATTTATTATTGTTCGTTTAATTATTGTCCTTGAATTTGTACTAATTATTTAATTATTTATCGTTCCAGGTGGTGAGACATGGCAGGCGGGGATAAGTTGAGGATAGCACCTGGGCAGCTACAGAGAACTTTGTTGCAGAGCTTTGCTGAGGAGCGCCGTGGGAGAGGCATAGGTAAGAAGAGAGGCAGAGGACGTGGTCGTGGGAGAGGGAGGCTGCCTGATAGGAGCCAGTCGCCACCACCCTCGGCTACTTCTGTCTCAGCCACTTCACCCTTGCAGACGAGGGTGTCACCGGTGCGGGATCCTCCCGTCCAAGAGTAGACACCAATGCAGGGGGCTGAGGCGGAGGCTGAGGGGGCTGAGGCGGAGGCTGAGGGGGCTGAGGCGGAGGCTGAGGGAGAGAGGCAGAGCCCGTCTGCTAGCAAGTCGGTCTACCAACGTGGTATGACACGAGTCCAGACTGATTGGAGTTGCAACACGGGGCGTTCATTGAGCCAGATGGCGAGAAGTAAGTTGATATATATTATGTACCTTATATCATTATATTTCACGAAGTAGCTAATGTCTTTGCCTTATCATTATGTAGGGGGTGGAATTACCCAGAGAATACCCGGAATCCAAACTGCCTCCTTGGTGCTTTACTTAGGGAGCACTTCCCCGGGATAGCGCAGTTGCCCGGTGAGGGTATGGTTCCCGAGCCAGGACTCAAGTGGGAGCACTACCAAGCCGCTCTGCTCCCGGAAAACACACATGTGAATGGTGTTGTTTGCGTGATCGTGGCCGACAAGGTGTTGGCTGACTTTTGGGTAACTATTATTTTACCCAATAAAAAGTATACAATGTTATATATTGTTATTTCCTTCCAAATCGTTTCACTATTCATCTATGCATCTATATGGCATAATTGCAGAGATACTTTAGGGTCGAGGAGGGGACGGAGGAGGCGGTCAAGTAGAACCTCGTGAAAGAGTGCAAGAGTTTATTGAATAACACGAGGCACGAGCTGCGTGTTCAGGCTGTTCGAGATTGGTACGCCAAGCAAGGGGAGCCAAAGACAAAGGCTGAATGTCAAAAGATTTACCTTGATAAGACCGAGTACATGTAGGTATGTACATTCCAAAGATCAATTCTTTATTAGTTTTGTTAGTGCTAGTTAGGTCTATTTAGTTATAATACTTAGTTTCATTCTTCATTAACTTACATTCGTAGGTGCCCCCGAGATGGTTGGCCGATAAGATAGATTGTTGGGAGATGATAGTGGACAGGTGGTGCACAGAGGCTTGGTTGAGCACCCACACTGTGGCCAAGGAGCGTCGTTCCCAATTGGTTGGTGTGCCACACCACCAAGGCAATGCCAACATCAAGCAATACGCCAAAAAATGGGTATGTGTGCCTTGTTTTGTTTCATCAATAATTCATTCGTTCACGATTTTTGGTGTACTAATTCTTTGTCTTTTCTTGTAGTCCAAACACAATAACCAGCCCGAGCCTCAGGGATACGCCACATTTAGCATGGCCCATAAGGGCTCGTACAAGACGGCGAAGGCATATTCTGAGGGGGACGGGCCGTCGGCGTACACAAGCCTATCCGCCTACAAGAAGATGACGTCTTATTCTGAGGTGGTCAAACAGTTGTGTGGGCCTGACTTTGACCCGAGCCAGAATCAAATCTTATCCGGAGGCGTTTATGATCTCTGGTGGCGGTAAGAGTCATGGCACGCTGGCCATGTGTGATGGCTTCGTCCCTATCACTAAGACTCTATATCAGATCTAGGCGAGGAAACAAGCTCCGCTCCTGTAATACGGCAACGCGCGAGGCCAGTTGATCTTGCCATCGAGGTTAGTTTTCTTCATTATTTCTTTCGTTCATTTGTCCCTGGATGGATGATGAAAATTCCTTTTGAGGATTGGTTGTACGCCGCACTTGAGAAGGAGAGGGAGGCCACCACGCTCTTGTTGGAGGAGAGGGACGAAAATACGCAGAGGTTGCTTGAGGAGGAGAGGGCATGCAATAATGCCCATGCGAAGGCCATGCACGACTTCGTTGCGGTAAGTCAGTTGTGTGAGAAGCAAGGCTATGTCTGAGAAGCAACAAGGCTATTTCTTTGACTCCTCGAAAACTAATTTGCAGGCTATGTGTGAGAAGCAAGGTTTGCCGCCCCCTCCGCCGATGCCTTCTCCGGTGGGAACGGTGAGTTCCCTTTCAATGACCAACCTTGCACAGTCTTATAGCATTGTCTGTAGCCGTACTAACCACATATTTTAACTCTTGCCTTGTTGCAGCATCATTCCAGAGTTGAATCCCACGATCCCTTTACTTCTCCTGGTGAGAGCCCTAGCAACCCAGCGACCAACCGAGATGGTGCTTCTCCTCCGTGACTTGGCATTGGGTAAGTTATTCCTCTCCTTCTTATTCTTCTTATTGTTTAGATCAACTTAGATTACTCCATGCTTTAGTTAGTTTAGTAAATTCTAGTTAATATTAGCCATGCTTTAGTTAGCTTAGTAAATTCTAGTTGATAATTAGCTTACTTACCTAAAAAATTACATAATTAGCTTACTTACTTCAAAAATGACATAATTACTTGATAACACAAAAAATAGCATAATAAGTTTAGAAAGTTTAAACAAAAACCAGAAGAGAAGAACAAAGAAGAGATGAATAAATAAGAGAAGAAGAAAGAGGAGACAAAGATAGAATAAGAAGAACAAATCTTCTTATTCTTCCTTTTTCTCTTCTTTCTTTTTCTCCTTCTTCTTCTTATTCTTCTTCCACTTCTTCTTCTAATTGCTTAGCTTAATTTAGATAACTTCTTTATTATTGTATTCTTCTTCTAACTCCTTTCTCGTTATGCAGATTTTGATAAAGCAGCATGGCATATGGATGGATGCTCCAGGGACTGTACACATGTAGTCTTAGATGAACTTTGTAATGCACTTGTATTTGCGGATGCACTTGTGATGCTTTGTTATACTTTGTGATCTTGTTTGCACTTTAATTACATATATTGGTGTTGTTTGCACCTTGTGATGCACTTGTGGTGCTGTTTGCACTTTGTGATGCACTTGTGGTGCTGTTTAGGGCCTGGGAATATATATATATATATATATATATATATATATATATTGTTGTTTGTGTCTATGTTTTGCAAATGCAGGGAACTAACAGAAAACAAATATAAAAAAAGCAGAGAGGGTCTTTGCCTACAGCATACTGACGGCAAAGTCTATGCCGTCGGTGGGCCGACGGCAAAGAAGGACACGTGGCGACAGCTTCTGTAACCTGGCAGCTGCGAGAACACCAAATTTTCCCAGATTTTCGGCTTTGCCGTCAGCTGTGCTTCGGCTGTGGGCAAAGAGGGGACCCAGGTTTTCGGCTTTGCGTCAGCTGTGCTCCGGCTGTGGGCAAAGAGGGGACCCACATGTCAGTGCTGCTAGCATCCCTAACACGTATGGCCCACCAGAAGTACACTTTGTCGTCCGCCAGCGTCGAGCTGACAGCAAAGCCTGCCGTTAACCCTCTAACGGGGCTCGGCTTGCGCCGTTGCCGCCATTGCTCTGTGCCGTCAGCCCGTGACACAAAGCTGATGGCAAAGGCTTTGCTGTTGGTCGATTTTTAGCTGACAGCAAAGAAGGTGATTGCCGATAAAATCGTGGCCGGCTTCTTTGCCGACCTCACACTGACGGCAAAGCCTTTGTCGTCTGTTGAACAAGCCGTTGCCGTCAGCTCTGGCTATCGGCAAACCAGCAGATTCCAGTAGTGAGAGTTTGTGACTTAAATAAAGTTTATAAGCCCCCAAAATATATCCCGCGTGAAGACTAACTCTCAGATTTCTCCCCCGTTGTCATCAAGTGACAAAAAGGGACAAACTGAGGACTAACGCCCCGTGAAGACTTTCACTTCTTGGCAGTTGACGAAGACACGTGAGGATTCTTGGGAGCAAACTTCCTCCTTGGACCAGGGGCAGTATCTTCTTGGTCTTCATCTGATTCAGAAGTGCGGAATGAAGAAAACGATCTGTCCTCAAGGTCTGGAACTGGAATTGGCTTGAATTTCTTCTTTGGTGGCCACGACCAGTCGAAGTCCTGTGCAAACTCCAATTCTTCAAGTTCTGATGGAGTATTCAAATGAGCCAGTGTGGCCCACGTGCGATCAAAAACCTCATGAAGATAATGATGGTTAAGCTTCACGTCATTTTGTCTTTCATTGAGGGTTTTCACAATGGCGCCGAACTGGCGTTTGACCCACTTGTGATTCCGATCAACCTTTTGGTGAAGACTAAGAAGAAGCTCTCTGGTATTCATCACCCTTAGAGCAACATGACTTGGTGGATGGGTTTCAGTGTCATCCCATGAGGAATATGCATCTGGCTCTCGGAAGTGGCCATCAAGGGGCCGACTGCCTTCATCAATAACAGACTTGCCTTTTCCTTCAACAGGCTCGAAAGTCTTCTTGTTTACCCTTAGGGGAGGCATATAACCTTGATGGTTGTTGAAATCAGCGTGATAGTTGATGCCTGACCTGCGTCTGATGAATCTCATGATCCATGGAGCGTAAATCTTCAGGTTAAAAGGGGACATCGCATTTTCCGCCAGAGTCCTCAAGAAGAAATCATGGATGTTGATGGGAATGCCATGGATGATGTTGAAGAGGATATTCTTCATGATGCCTACGACATCTTCTTCATCATCATGACCCTTGATAGGCGCAAGAACACTGGAGAGGATTCTGTAGACCGTCCTGGGTTCATACTTCAACTCATGGACCAGGAAGGTTGTTCTTGGTGGTTTCCCCTTGGCCAAAGGCTTCATGAGGACTTCCATCAGCTTGTTTGGCAGCTCCCATTCATGATACAACTTTACTGCCTGCTCTGAGGGAATTGACACAGGAAGTTCTCGCACCAGCTCATTGGCAGGAGCCTTGAAGTCTGTGTGCTGCGTCATCCAATCCAGTACCCAAGTGTTGATGTTTATTGGATCTCCAGAGATGTGCAGAGTTGCATAGAATTGAAGAACAATGTCGTTGTTCCAATCACAGATATCAGAGCACATGGGGAGCAGTCCTGCTTCATGAAGAACGTTGAGGACTGGAGCAAAGCATGGAAGTTCTTCAAGCTCAACATGAGGAATATGCATGTGCTAGAAAATCTTGTTTCTTCCACACAACACAGATGCATAGTAGTTGAGTTGTGTCCTGGTCCAAAACATTAGATGCTTGATGCGAGGCTTGTCATAGGTATTTTCTCAGATGAAGTACATGTGTTATTCAAAGAAGGATTCCTTTTGAAACTTTGGCCGCTTGGAGAACGGCTGACATTGCATCGGCTGAAGTTTTTGCTTCTTCCCTTGAGGAGAGACAATCATCGCAGTTTCTGGATTGATGATGACAAGAGCATTCTCTGGATTTGGTGCAGGGGCATCTTCCTCAGCATGTTCCTCGGGATGAGGAATTTCATCTGCTTGTGCTTCAGGCTGAGGAGCTTGCTCTGGTTGAGGAAAGTCATCAACTGGAGCCTCTGGTTGAGGATTTCGCTCACCAGGAGGAATTGCTTCATCTTGAGCCTCAGGTTGAGGATTTTTCTCAGGATTTTGAATTTGTTCAGGCTGAGGGTTT
Source organism: Hordeum vulgare subsp. vulgare (assembly GCF_904849725.1). Lineage (NCBI taxonomy): Eukaryota > Viridiplantae > Streptophyta > Magnoliopsida > Poales > Poaceae > Hordeum > Hordeum vulgare. The sequence continues at coordinate 191,389,625 of NC_058521.1, forward strand.
TCGCTTTGTTTTTCCTCAGCTTTAGGGGTTTGCTTGGTGGAGGATCCAGATTCATCAGCTAGTTCAGTTGATCCTTGAGCAGTTTCTTCAGGAGGAATGAAGGTCTGAGGACTGTCATCAATCCGAATTTCCTCATCAGTGTGTTCCTCAGACGCAGCATTCTTCATTTCCTCATCAGCCAAGTGCTCCTTGTCTTCGCGTTCGAAGGGAGTCATCTCATAAGATGGAGCAACGTTGAGAGGTATAGGATCCAGAGGTGCATTTTCATCAAGAGATTTGAGGCGCTTGGCCTCAGTTGATTCTTCTATTGAGGAAGCTTTTCTCTTCTTGGCTTCCTTTTCAGCAGCTCTGGTCTTCTTCACGTCTGATGGAGACGGAGTCATTTTCTTCACCTTTGAAGATTTTGGTGAAGACATTTTCTCTTCAGGAGGAGGAGACAGATTCGTCCTGGCAGTTTCCTCAGCTGAAGCAGTTTCTTCAGTTGGAGCAGAGTCATCAGCTGGCTTAGAAGCATCCGCTGGAGCAGTTACATCAGTTGTAGCAAAGTCATCAGCTGGACTTTCCTTGGTAATTTCCTCAATAGCCCGTTCATCAGCACGGCGTTCTTGAGGGTTTTCCTCAGCATGAGTAGTTTCATCAGCTGGTTCCTCAATCTGAGGCTGCGGTGTTGTTGCTGGAGGGGCAGCCTTCTTGTTGTAATCATCAATTGCATCAGTAGCAAATTTGATGAAATTGTTCTTGAGACTTTGATGATCAGAGAGCTTAGTGTACTTGTAAGTCAAAGTCTTCAATTCTGCCTGTGTGGACACAAGTGCATCAGGCGTCAGGTTGAGGAGATTCCGTGTGAGGAATTTCTCCTTTTTGAGCTTCGCAACCTTAGCTTGTTTGGCTTGCTGCTCCTTCCACTTGGACTCGTTGATGAATGTGGCCACCATGTGGCTGATGCCTGGGGGAAGCTTTAAATCATCGATAGGAGTGTTGGGGTCCTCATACCATATGTTGATGTAATCCAAGAGGACTTTTGGGTCCCTGTCAAGAGGAATGGCGCTGCCTGAAGCTTCTGCTACCCTCTCGTGCTTGTTTCTGATGATGGCTTGCAGAGTCACATCATCATATTCATCACTACCTTCTGATGCAGAAGGGACTTTGATGATTTTCCTAGGGCTTGGTCTGGTTCCTCTCCTAGGTGTCACCTTAGTCTTCATTGGAGTTGGTCAAGACTTTGTCTCGGAGCTTGTTGCAGACGGAACAGAGGAGCTAGAGACAGTAGGCATTTCTTCACAATCTGCTTCTGTTCAGGCTTTGAAGCCTTTGGTGGTGTTGAGGGTTTTGGTGCGGATGCTGGTGCAGCTTTCTGAGGCATTTTCTCCTGAGGCCTTGATGCCTTTGGTTTCGGTGGCACATACTTCATTTGAGGAATGGCCGTACCAGAAGTTTCAGCTGCACAGGAAGTGCCGGCAGTTGCAGCAGCAGCAGATTCTTCATTGAATTTCCTCACGGTGGCTTCTCTTGCTTGTGAAGCTTTGAAAAATGTTTTGACTTTTCTTCAGGATAGTCATCAATTGTCTTGAGGCTTGAGGGGTGTGCATCCTGATAATCCTCAAGAGGAGGCCGTTTGCCAGGAGGCTTCAGAGCAAATTTCGTCGCGTACTTGGGTGTGACGAATCTATATTCTTTCCACTCCTTAGCCCATCGGTGTTCTATCTTTTGAAGCCTTATCTTCCTCTTGGGCATAGTCTCTTGTTCATCAGGCGTGCAGTATTCCAAGTATATATCCTCAGGGATATCAATGGCATGTTATGCTCGAGCTTCTTGCCACCCTTTTGCTTCCTATCATCTTCCATTTTATTCAGTTGAGGCTTTTCCTGAGGAAATTGCACTCTTGAGGATTCTGATGAAACTTGCAGATTTTCTTCAAGAAACACTGCAATTGAGTTAAGTTGATGAGAACCTAGAGATTAATCATCTAACATTTTTGTACCTGTGAATAGAGCATAGTTGCGAGGAATTTGGAGAGGTCATATGCGTTCTCAGATTTGATGAAATGAAATTTTTTAAAGTCGAGGAATTTGACGAGTGGATGAGGAATTCGTCTAAGCACACTGTTCTTGGGTTCCAGAGTTGTACAGATTGGAAAATTTGCACAATTGAGGAATCTCGTGAAGATTTTTAGATGCTTAGTGAAATTCATCAATAGTTGAGGAATAAGCAGTGTTTGAGGAAAAGAGACTTATGGATACTTGAGGAAAAACATATTTCACACATCTAAGGTAAAATAGTAGATCAAAAGAGCTATAAAAATAGGGTTTTTATTTACCCTATATAGCGCGCACGAAGAACAGAGAAGGAAGTAGCAGTTGATGCTCTTCGGTGCGAGTCCACTGCGCCCTAACTCGACAACACAGGACAGCTACGGAGGCGACGGACGAAGATCATCCGGTTCCGACGTGATTTCGGCGACGGAGAGGTCGAGGCAGTCATGCCTTTCCTCGCCGGCGTCGAGACTTCTAGTGGTGGCGCTAGGGCTTTTGAGCTTTGCTATAGCAGGAGGGCGATGGGACGAAGAAGATTTTACCGAAGGGAGATGGGGACATATTTATATCCAGGTGGTAACTGTTGGCGCGAAAGTATCGGACCAAATAGCCCCTAAGCGGTGGAGATCGTGGAGATCATGTTTATCCGAATGGGGAAAGTGGGGTTCAGTTACTTTGTAATTTTTTTTGAAGATTTGAGGATTTTGTTACAAAATCATGAGCTGACAAGGATGCAGTGAGGATTTTGAACAAAGTTTCAAGTAGAACGCATATGAAGAATTGAATAGACTAGGTGAGAGTAGCATAGAGGGAAAGTAGGGTCCGATGACATTCACCTAGATGAAATATCAAATTGAAGAAATAGCTATAAGTGAATGCCGTTGAGGACTTTGAAATCACAGTCTATCTAGGTAAACGAAAAACATCAAGTGTTTTTGAAGATTTTGATTAACTTGAGGATTTTGTGACAAAGCGTCATGATGATTAATTTCAGTTTTGAAGAAAAAAAAGTTTGAAGAACAACTGTTTTGAAGCAAATCAACTTTTGAAGAAATTCAGCTTTGAAGAAATTCAACTTGAGGAATTTCAAGTTGGGTGGTGGCGTGACCCACCATATAAGAATGTTGATTTCAGAAGCCCCGTACAATTGTCGTAGGGCCCTGAGAACCAATTTCTTTGTTTATTTCCTCACACTAAGAGTGATATTCTTCATTGGTTAAAATCGATTCATCGTGTGTTGCACATCTAAGTCATCAATTTTTCATAAGTGTTAGGATGTGTGCATGTTTTTACAAAACATTTGAAGATTCTAAGATATTTAGCTCACACCGCAACTTGCAAAACCTTTTCTCATCCAAGGGCTTACTGAAGATATCTGCAAGTTGATTGTCGATCTTCACATGGTCGATGAGGATATTGCCCTTGAGGACATGGTCCCGAAGAAAATGATGATGAAACTGGATGTGCTTGGTCTTTGAGTGCTATACTGGATTGTATGCTATCTTGATTGCACTCTCATTGTCGCAGTAGAGAGGCACGTTCTTCATGTTGATGCCATAGTCCTTGAGGGTTTTCTTCATCCATAGCAATTGAGCACAGCATGAACCAGCAGCAATGTACTCAGCTTCGGCAGTGGAGAGTGAAACGCAGTTCTGCTTCTTTGAGGACCAGTAGACTAGTGATCTTCCGAGGAAATGACATGTGCTAGAGGTTGACTTGCGATCCACATGGTCACCAGCATAGTAAGAATCAGAATATACCACAAGATGAAGATTTGAGCCCTTGGGGTACCATAATCCTAGTGTTGGTGTGTGAGCTAAGTATCGAAGAATATGCTTCACAGCCTTATGGTGTGATTCCTTCGGTTTTGCTTGAAAACGTGCACACATGCAAACACTAAGCATTATATCTATCCTGGATGCACATAAATATAGTAAAGATCCAATCATGGAGAGATATACCTGATGATCGAATTCTTTACCATTTTCGTCAGTGTAGAGGTGGCGTTGGTAGGCATTGGAGTCTTGGCACCTTTGCATTCATGCATGTTGAATTTCCTCAGAACATCCTTGAGGTATTTCTCCTATGATATGAATATTCCATTGCGTTGTTGACGAATTTGAAGACCTAAGAAGAATTTCAGCTCCCCCATCATAGACATCTTATATTCTTCACTCATAATTTAAGCAAATTCATCACTGTAACGTTTGTCAGTATAGCCAAATATGATATCATCGACATATATCTGGCACACAAATAGTTCATTATCATAGGATTTAGTGAAAAGAGTTGGATCGAGTGAACCAGGTTTGAAGCCTTTCTTCATGAGGAATTCCTTCAATGTATCATACCATGCCCGAAGGGCTTGCTTGAGACCATATAGCGCCTTTTTGATTCTGAAGACTTTGTATGGATTCTTTGGATCCTCAAAACCTGGGGGCTGAGCAACATATACTTCTTCCTCAAGCTTACCATTGAGGAATGCACTTTTCACATCCATTTGATATAAGATGATGTTATGATGATTATCATAAGCAAGTAGTATTCGAATAGCTTCAAGTCTAGCAACAGGTGCAAAAGTTTCATCGAAATCTATTGCTTCAACCTGTGTGTAGCCTTGGGCTACAAGTCGTGCCTTATTCCTTACCACTTGACCATCCTCATCTTGCTTGTTTCGGAAAATCCACTTGGTGCCGATGATATTCTGCTTGTGAGGATCTGGTCGTTTGACGAGCTCCCATATGTCATTCAGCTTGAATTGAAGAAGTTCGTCTTGCATGGCTTGGATCCACTCCAGTTCCATGAAAGCCTCAACACCTTTTGAAGGTTCTGTGAGAGACACAAAGGAGAAATGCACACAAAAGTTAACTAAGTGTGAAGCTTTTGAGCGAGTGAGAGGACCTGGCGCGTTGATGTCATTGAGGATTTTGTCAAGTTCCACTTCATTTGCAATCCTCGGATGAGCTGGTTGAGGATTTCGTCTGCGCTGAGGAATTGGTTCTGGAGCAATTTCTTCAGGAGCATCTTCTTGATTTTCATAAGTGCTGGGAATGATTTCTTCATCAATTTCCTCAGTGGGAACAATGTCTTCAGTAGCTTTGAGTTTTATTGCTTCCTATGGAGACAGCTTATCTGGATCAGGAGGCAATTGCTCTCTTTGCGAGCCATTAGTTTCATCGAACCGCACATCTATAGTCTCAACAACCTTGTTGTGATAGTTTTTGAAGACTCTGTAGGTGTGTGAGTCCTTTCCATAACCGAGCATAAAACCCTCATGTGCCTTAGGTGCAAACTTTGAGCTATGGTGAGGATCTCTAATCCAACATTTTGCACCGAAGACTTTGAAATAACTTACATTGGGTTTCTTGTCTGTGAGGAGTTCATATGAGGTTTTCTTGAGGAATTTGTGAAGATATACCCTGTTGATGATATGGCATGCAGTGTTGATTGCTTCAGGCCAAAAGCGATGAGGAGTCTGATATTCTTCAAGCATGGTTCTTGCCATCTCAACCAGAGTCCTGTTCTTCCTTTCGACGACACGATTCTGTTGAGGAGTATAAGGAGCACACAATTCGTGAGTAATACCAAGTTCATCAAGATAATTATCAAGACCAGTGTTTTTGAACTCTATTCCATTATCACTCCTGATGTATTTGATCTTGATGCCGAAGTTCCTCGAGGCCCTTGAAGAAAATCGTTGGAAGACTTCCTGCACTTCAGTTTTATATAAAATGATATGCACCCATATATATCTAGAATAATCATCAACTATGACAAAGCCATATAAAGATGCTGCATTTATTAGAGTGGCATAATGAGTAGGTCCAAATAGATCCATGTGAAGCAATTCAAATGGATGAGTAGTGGTCATGATAGTCTTCGAGGGGTGCTTGGATCTGGTCATTTTCCCAGACTCACAAGCACCGTAGAGGTGATCCTTGAGGAGTTTGACTGATTCGATGTCGTTGACATGCTTCTTCTTCGCGAGCGTGTGCAAATTCCTCATGCCTGCATGACCGAGTCTTCGATGCCACAGCCACCCTTCTGAGGTTTTTGCTAGTAAGCAAGTGGCTGGTTGAGGACCTGTAGAGAAATCAACAATGTACAAATCCCCTCTTCTAACACCTTCGAAGACTTTGGATCTGTCAGATTCCATGATGACAACACATCTATATCTTCCAAAGATAATCATATCAAGATCACAAAGCATTGAGACTGACATGAGGTTAAATCCAAGGGATTTAACAAGCATTACTTTGTCCATGTGCCTATCCTTGGAAATAGCCACTTTGCCAAGTCCCAATACCTTGCTTTTACCTTTGTCAGCATATGTGATTTGCTTCAGGGGTGATGGAGTTAGTGGCATATTCATCAGCAAGCTTTTGTCACCAGTCATGTGGTGTGTGCGGCCACTATCAAGAACCCAGTCAGTACTCTTGGGTTTGTCATCCTGCAGATGAATTAGTACATCTTACCATCTCATATGCTTCAGACTTGAAGAATATGATACCAATTTCATCAGATAGGAATTTCATCATAAACAGAATTATAAGGACGTGTGAAATATTTCTATTTCCTCAATATTAGCCTGCGTCCTATCAAGCATTTTCCTCAGGTGTCCAGCAAATTCTTCACATGATGATTTTCATCTGGGGACGTGACCTGCAGAAGTGATTAGTTCAATTTCTTCACCACCCACATCTGAAGGGGTGGTAAAGCATTCATCATCCTACGAGCACCATCTGAGAAAGGGGGCATTGAAGCTAATGCACTTCTCTTAACAGTAGGGGGGTTAAAGTACTCAAATGAATATGCAGAGAACTTATTTGAGGATTTATGAACATAATGATTCGAAGAATAACTCTCATATTCATATTCCTTGTAATTTCCCTCATGTTAGAAGCATTAGCACGGATACGAGCATAGTTTTGACCAGTCGAGGATTTTGATCCTCTTGAAGACTTTGGTCCTCCTGAGGAATTCAATCGGGGTTTGAAATTCTTCATAGGTGGTGTCATGAGGACATTCACCTAAAGATTTTCAAGGCAACTTTTGGGAACCCAGATTTTCCTCAGGGGAGGCCCATTCCTGCAGTTAGTTCCAACATATCGAGCAAATACTTCACCATATTGATTTTCAAATAGTTTATAGTTGGAGTCAAATGACTCATCTAAGGAAAAGGATAATTCACATGAAAAGCCTATTAGATTTGATGGATCAAAAGGAGGCCTAGTAGCAGCAACCCATGAGGTTTTGGGATACTGCTCAGATTACTAATAAGATCCATCAGCATTCGATTTCCCCTCAAAGGCAATTCCTTCTTTCCTCGGGTTCCTGTTCAAGATCTGCTTTTTGAGCACATCACAAAGTGTTTGGTGTCCTTTGACACTTTTGTATATGCCTGTCACATACAATTCCTTCAGCCCTGCATTTTCATCAGTGACATTTGTGGTTTCCTCAAGTGAGGAATTTGACACTACAGGAGCAGTTGAAGAATTTGTAGCAATATAAGCATTTGATGATTCTAGTGAAGAATTAGCAGTTTCATGTTCGATGCATTTAAGACATGGAGGAATGAATTCAGCTTGAGCAGCACTGATCTGTTGAGCTAGTAATGAATCATTTTCCATATGAAGATCATCATGAGAAATCATCAGCTTCTCAAGATCAAGCTTCCTTTGAAGAAATTCATAGGAAAGTTTCTCATGATCAGAGAGGAGTGTAACATGAAGATCTTGAAGATTATCAAATCTGGACTGAGGACTTTTCATATCTTCAGTGAGAATTTGGGTAAGATTCATTTCATCATTCAACAGATCATCACTTCTATCTAGCAGTTTCTGAAGCTTTTCCAGTGCAGTTCGTTGTTTAGTGGCAATGATAGCAAGTTTACTGTGACTGGGTTTTTTATAATGATCAGGTTCACAGTCACTTGAATCAGAGGAGGAAGCATCATTCGATACCTTTGAAACTTTTGCCACGAAGCAATAGGTTGGAGCAAAGTCATCAGCATAGTCATCAGTGTGGATGGTGTTATCATTTTGTTCAAGGTTGAAGATTGACTTGCTGATGAATGTGGTTGCAAGTGCAAGGCTAGCCTGTCCAGATTCTGAGTCTTCATCAGAACCCTCCTCTTCATCACATTCCTCGGATTCTGCCTCAGAATCCATTTCCTTGCCAATAAGTGTCGGAGCCTTTCTGGATCTACTCTTCTTCTGCGATGAGGACTTTGAAGATGAGGATTTTGAAGATTTCTTCTTTTTCTCCGAGTCATCAGAACTTCCATCCTTGTATTTCTTCTTCTTTGATTCCTTTCCCCAATGAGGACAATCAGCAATGTAGTGACCTGATTTCTAGCATTTGTGGCAGGTTCTTTTCTGGTAATCCTCAGATGAAGATTCTGATTTCCTCATATCTCTTCTTGAAGATTTACCAAACTGGCCACGTCGTGCAAACTTCTGGAATTTCCTCACGAGCATTGCAAGCTCCTGTCCAAATTCTTCAGGATCACAAATGCTACCATCCGAGTCTTCTTCTTCAGATGAGGAAATTGCTTTGGCCTTCAGTGTACGTGGTCTAGAATAGCTTGGTCCATGTAGATATCTCTTTTCTTCTTGTTCGAATTCATGAGTATTGAGTCTTTTGAGTATATCTGCTCGATCAAGCATCTTGTAGTCTGGTCTCTCTTGAATAATCAGAACTAAAGTATCAAATGAAGAATCCAAAGTCTTAGCAGTTTCTTCACAACTTCGTAATTAGTAATGTCTCGAGCTCCCAGTGCTTGTAGTTCATTTGATATGTCAGTGGGGCGATCAAAGGTATCTTGGCAGCTTTCATTATCAAGACTCTTGAAACGATTGAAGAGATTGCGAAGAACATCAACACGAGAATCACGCTGGGTTGATACTCCTTTATTAACTTTGGAGAGCCTTTCCCAGTTAACTTTTGTTGAGCCCAAAGCACTCACTCTGCCATACTAGCCCTTGCTCAGATGGCCACAGATGATATTCTTCGCTTGAGAATCAAGTTGCTTGAATTTCTTCACATCAGCGGCAACGACTGTGGCAGTGACGATCGGGACGCCATGTTCAACAATGTACCAGAGATCGTTGTCAATAGCTTGTAGATGCATCTGCATCTTTGTCTTCCAGAAGGGAAAGTCCTTTCCTTCGAAAGTAGGACATCCTGCAGTAACCTTGATCATGCATGTATTCAACATAACTAAAACTCCAGGTGGTTAAACCAAAATCACACAGAACAAGGGAGTACCTTGCTCTGATACCAATTGAAAGTGCGTTATATCGACTAGAGGGGGGTGAGTAGGAGATTTTTAGAATTTCATCACTGAGGAAATTCCTTTTGAGGAAATTCATCACTGATGACTAACTTGCAGCGGAAACAGCAAAGGATCAAGGTGAAGATTATGAAAAACAGTTGGCACAGTATGCAGGCACGAAGAAAACATATGAGGATTAACTCGCGTGAAGAATTTGGGGTTGAGGAATTTCAGAGAAAGTCTTCAGCAAATTCTTCAAACAGTGACAGTGAGAATCATCAACATACAAGATGAGGAATGTAAAAAGTTCAAGAAATAGAACTCGTTTCACAGTGAAGACAGTGGTTGATGACCGAGTTCCAACTGCTCTGACAGTTGTACATCTGGTTTGGAGCGGCTTGGTATTGAAACCAAACGACACACAGTCCCGGGACGCACAGTCCCTACCGTATTCTCCTTTGGCTAAGAACACACAGTCCTCGCCCAACACTCGTGGTAAGTCCTCAGGGCAGACTTCCAAACCCTCACAAACATGGTCACCTGACGATCCACAATTAACTGCTGGATTGCTCTAGACCATGACGCCTAACCGTCTGGAGGATGCACAGTCCTCAAAGGTAAAAGGCTTCGGTCCCACACAGCAATAACTTCTTCAGTGATGCTCAATCCCTTGGTTTTCGGTTTGTGGTTTGGTGTTTGGGGTATTTCCTCACTTATGAATTACTCTCGAAGACTCTGAGGAATTTGGGTTGCTCTTATGACAAGTGTCAGTTTCTAATGGAGCAGCCAACCAGCTAATGATTGTGTGGGTGGGGGCGGATATTTATAGCCAGGGAGCATCCCGACATGATTTGACATTAATGCCCTTAAATAATATGACCGTTGGTGTGGATAAGACCAATGATGTGGCGCGACTTGCTGTAACGGTCGGGACCCTCAACTGTGAGAGTCCTCATGTCTCTCATATTCCTCACTTGAGGCTTTTGGTAGGATTAGGCTTGGGTTGAGCATCATTAGGAAATGCATTCCGACGTGTTACTTTGACCCCCTTTAACAGTACGGTGTTCCTATGACCCAAAAGTGAAGAAAATAAAACAGACAGAATAAATCTTCATGCTTCAAAATCTCCAGCTTGTTTTTCTTCAAGACACACCGAATTCCTCATCTTCATGTCTTCATGAGGAAGATCAATTTCATTGCAATTTCTTCGCGATTCAATTCTTCAGCTTCAAACCAATTTCTTCAGCCGAAGATATACATTTTTAGGGATCGATATTCATCGAATATTTCAAACTCCTCAGCGACTTATAGATCCTGTGTACACTTATGAACACATTAGATACTTAACCTATAAGTCTTCAAACCACCAAAATCACTAAGGGGCACTAGATGAACTTACACAAATAACTATAAATATTTTAGTTACTACAAAAATGCTGAAATAATTTGTGGAGTTTGGAAATAATTCTAATATGCTCCATACATTTTTACAGGATCTTTATCTTAGGTTTTGAGCCCAGACAAAATAACAAAACCCATGTTAGAACTAAAAGAGAAAAAATAATAGAAAAAAGGGTACCTGGCGTCGGCCCAGCCCAGCTAGCCCTCTCGTGTTGTCTTCTACCAGTGCCAGTAGGCGGAGGAGGAGGTGGCCGCCACTTGTCGTGGCCGAGGCATGTAGCAGCCTGCATGCTCGTCGTGCTGGCGAGTGGGATAAGGTCTCCATCGTCGCTAGCTTCTCACCCTCTCCATTCTCTCTCTCTCCTCCATTCTCCCCTCTATGCCGCCATGGCCACCTAACGAGCTCGCCGTCGCTAGCTCGCTTCAGCCACTCTCTCTCGCCCCTGAGATGCTCATCAGCTCCGCCTCGACGCCCTCAAGCTCTCCAGCAATTCACACAACGCCAAGAGCCCCAAATCGCCGTCACGCCTTCGTCTTCCACCTCCGGTCACCGAGGTCGCCGTCGTTGATTCGCTGTCATCACGCCCTCCCCGAGCTCGCTTTCGACGCCTCTGCACTCCTCGTGAGCAGTAGAACCCATTCCCTTCCTTTTCCCCTTCGATCCCAAGCCTTGGCTGCTGATACCGTGGATGCCGACGAGATCCTTCGTGGGGCTCAACGTCAGTGATGCTCCGTGATCAGTTTGTCCAACCGAGGACATCGGATGCTTTGCGACGTCATGTAGGTGATGTAGGTACCTAGTTTCGGTTCGTTCACACGTTGCAACATTGATCTCGACAAATCCCAAACTCCGGCAGCCGCCTAGGTCGTCGCCGGCGTCAATTCCGGCCACCCCAGCCCCTCAGACTTGCTCAAATGGACGCGCGAGCGAGAGGCCATTCTAGTCGTGGTCTCAGCCGCCCAAATGGTTGCCGGAGGTGGATTTCTGACCCCCTTCGCCTTTTCTGATGCTGCCCGCGGCTCAACGCCGGTAAGCAGACTCGGTTTGACCAGGGGGTTTGACCCCGTGTGTCACTGGGAGGTAGGACCAGTCCTAGCTAATGAGGCTTTTAATTAAAAAGAATAAATTAATTAATCTAACTCTAATCACTCACTGACAAGATGGCCTGGCCCTATTAATTGGCTTATTAGTTTAGTTTTAATCTTAGTTAGTGTCTGAGACACCGAACAGTGGACCCACTGGTCAGGTTTGACTAGCAACGGCCAAATTGACCAGCTAATGCAATGCTGATGTCATGCTGGTGCAATAATTGGAATTATGTGATTAATAAAATTCCAGAATTATTTATAAACTTCTAAAAATCATAGAAATTAACCTCTAACTCAGATTAAAATAATTTGTATATGAAAATTTATCAGAAAAATGGAAGGAATCCATTGGTGCTATTTTTATGCATGATAGAACAAGCTATACGTGAGCATCAGGCCAAATAAATTAAAGGTAATTTAGAAATACCTTATTTGAACTGGCATTTGAATTTTTGATTCAAACCAGCTTCAACCAATTCAATATTAGATGCATTAGTTCATCCATCATATCCATGTCATGCCATGATCATGCATCATATTGTTGCACTCGCCATGGACTGATTGTGATTGTTTGTTTCGGTAATCTCCACTCCACAGGATACTCAGGAGTATCCGACTGAAGGATTGTATCCCTCCGTTGTTCCACAAGGCAAGCACCCCTTTTCAACATTCCAATAAAATCCCATGTTCTCGCTCCTGCTCTCATTTATTGCATTAAGACACATCATGCTAAATGCTTTTGTCTCGGTAGTTGAACCCATTCATCTGCATGACTTGTCCTTCTCATAGTAAATAGCTAAACCTTGCAACCTAGCATACCTGGTACGTGCTTGAGCCATGATGTGCTTTACCTGCTATGCTTAGAGTTGTGTTAGGCATGTTTCATCTCGATGATGGACTTGAGTGGATAAATGTATTTTGGTGACAAAGGTTAAGTGTTGAACCTAATTTGGTAAAGGTACCGATGAGAGGCTGTATAGTAGTACAAGGTAGCTTGTCTCATTGGAACCGTTCTTAGGAACTGAGTTCCGTGTATGTGACCCAAAAATAGCTACTACCACATGCTCGACCCTGAAATATGACCCCACTTGGCTTATTAATCGCCTAGTACTCGGTCCAGGAGTTGAAAGTAGTTTCTGTTGTTTGTAGTCATGCTGGAGGCCGTGCACGGCGCTGACCTTAGAGATGGACTGTGACGTGGTAGGCAGTGGCACGGTGTACCAAGTAGCAACCGGATGGTGGGCTTGGGAACCCTATGCACATCGTTTGAGGCCGTAGCGGAAACTTCGGTCGGACTTCCGTGCGGGTTCAGTCTCAAACAGGTGATAAACCTGGACTCGGTATTAGCGTGGTTAACGGTCGTGGCCGACTCGCTAGGCTTCCACTTGAAGGTTGCCAAGGTGCGTGAAGTGCACATGGTGATAAGTGTCGAGAGCGTGTGTCAAGAAGTACACCCCTGCAAAGTTATGATCTATTCAAATAGCCGCGTCCGCAGATATGGACTACTTGGAGACATAAATTGTTCATCGATAACTTTAATGACTTCTCATAAAAGTATCAAGATAAGTGTGAGTATCATGGATGGCATTCTCGTAGGGAGACGGGAAAGAATCCATGATAGTGTATTGTTGTGAAGGTAGTGGAGTCGTGTACGCCTATCAAAACTTGTTCAAAAATACTTGAAGTCGTAGTATAGATTAGCCAAGAGTCAATGCTCGCTTCCTGCATGAAACCCCACAAACCCCTTTGTTGATACGTGTGCATGAATAGATAGATCTGATTTAAAGACTTGCTGAGTACTTTCGAACTCATGTTTGCTTAATAAATGTTGCGAAAGATACCCACTAACCATCTGGTGGGTTCTACCTAGACGTCGATGATGACGAGTAGCTGGTGTCCCAGCTACGACCTGACCCCTTCGGAAGGGATTTTGTAGATAGTCAGGCTTTATGCCTTTTCCTTCAATCTGTCTGTACCCAGACAACTTTAATGCTTCCGCATGGCTTGTATGACTTTGTTTATATGACTTGAGTATCGGGTCATGTGACCCCTACCTGTATGAACTTATTATGCAAGGCTCTTCCGAGTCTTCTAAATAAATGTGGTGATGTTGTATGGTTATGTTGTGATGCCATTGTTATATATATGCATATTGAGTATATAATGCGTACGTGTGATGTCCTTGTGATATGTATGGGGTTTGACACCTAGTTGTGAGCCTTTAGTAGTACTCTTTACAGAGAAATGCCCCTTTGTGATTCCACTGAGCCTTGGTAGCTTGCTACTGCTCCGGACACATTGGTTGACCAGCATGTATGCTTCTTAGCTACTATGTTTGTCCCTTTGGGGAAATGTCTCGCAGTGTAATGGACTCCTTGTAGCTTGCTACAACTCGTCTACACACGCTGATGACCGACAACTGCTTTGCTGGGTTATGTATGCATGTCTCTGTACGGATGTGCCACTTGGGTTTATAACTAGTTATGTCGACCTAGGTTCTTTGACATTGGAATGTTGGCGATACATTCCATACGTGAGTCAAAAGACACAAACGGTCCCGACCAAGGTAAGGTGGAAGTCGTGGGTTGACCATGCGTGAGGGCGCAAAGTGATGTTGTGTGTTACAGGCTGGATTCCTATGGCTTAGGATTGGGGTCCCGACACGGTTTTCGGAAAGGTATTCTCTTCAAGTGTTGTGAGTAACAATAATAGATAGTTTCGTAGCAAGATAATTCATAACAAGTGAGAAGTAACAAGAGTGGGAAGTGTGCAACAAGGTGGCTCTATCCTTTTTATAGCAAAGGACAAGCCTGCCAGTTCTCTTATATAAAGTAAAGTGCTCTCGAGAACACATGGGAATTGTTGTCTAGTCATGTTCATCATGTTGAGTAGAGCACGTTTGTTACTTTGATAATTTTTATATGTGGGTGGACCGGTGCTTAGGTGCTGTTCTTACTTGAACAAACAACCTACGTATGATTACCCCCTCATGCAAGCATCCAAAACTACGAAAGAATAATTAATATAAATCTAACCATATCATGAAAGTATAGATCCGAAGTGTCGGCGGTGCAAGGTCGACACCTATGGGAATCCACGTGAAACCCTTGTGATCGTAGGGCGGGGACATGTGATTTCAATAGCAGAGCTAAGGATCAACACCTTTTGACCCAGGTTCGGGCCGCTTACGTGTAAAACCCTACGTCCTGCTTTTCTGGTTGTATTAAGCGTTTAGTTGTTGATTGTTAAAGTGACTGTTGATAACCTTCTTGTGAGTCAATGTCCAAAGAGTCTCACCCTTTATGAATGAGCTAAGGGCCTCCTTTTATAGCCAAGGGTGTCACCTACAGTGCTCGGTGGTAGGTTCACGAGAAGTTACAATGAACATAGGGTGGTGCTTATCCATCTACCGATGTTAGGTGCATTAAATGCACGTCTTGTCCTTGTCAGTGATGTGTTGGTGAAGACACGTATCCTGGTGTTTCGACACCTGGACGTTGCGCTGGCGCATGCGGAATGTGCTGGAACTTGGGTGCCGGCGGCACTGTGGCAAGGGCGGTCGCACTTCAGTGCCTAGCCCCGTCATCCCGGCAAGGGAGCTTGCCGGGGGCTTCGGTCGTCATCCCGACAAAGGGAGGCTTGCCAAGGTCTTGTACTTGGTGACTTCATCACGCCCACGAAGTGGGCGTGGCCTTGGTTATTTTCCCAACAAGGCAGGCTTGCCGAGGCCTTGGTAATCTTGGGGATTGTATCTTGTCTGGGTCCTGCCATGCCCTACCGGCGGGGGCTCTTTGCGCCCATGCACTAGTCTGGGGCACTAGGGACCCCAGTCTTTATTGTACCGACAGGAGCCCCCATGCCTGGGCTACACACACGTGCAAAGCATTGTTGGGCCAGGCCCAAAGAGGTGCACGGGCCTTCGTGGCTGGATCTTGCTGGCGGTTGCTTTTCCCCACGTTGCGCAACGGATGCGCGAAGTGGGAGGTCATGCGCGAAGTGGCCTTTCCACCTCGTGAAATGGCTCCACCACGCGCGTGGCATGTGCAGTTATGGATGGATAGGTGGCAGACGTGGCCTTAAAAGGTGAAGTAGTGGATGGGCCCGCTCGTGCATGCATTGGTGCAGCAGGGCGGTTCTCTGTTCGCCCGTGAGCTCGAGCTATTGGGCGAGAGGGTGGTGGTTTCTGGAGCAAGGGACCTTGCCGCGCCTTGTCTTCATGAACTCTAATTCCTCCGCGTACGTTTATCCTTGTCAAAAGAAAGAATCTTTAGGTTAGGATAACATGCTTTGTAAGTGGAGTCAAATGTATCCATTCAAATGAATGAAAAGACTATTTTCCCCTTTTCTCGATTCTGTTCTTTGTATGATTCGTCTTTACATAATCTGGGAGCTTGCTGGCAACTATCGGCAAGGCTCCTTGCCGCGTTCAGTGAAACCATGGAAATCACCAAGCGCAGCTTGAGACGAAATCAGGGTGATGCATAGCCGCTTGCTCTGTTGACCAGGTTCACAATTGTTTGAAGGCGCTCTGTAGCCGTTCAGGTCGTTTGAACGAGTTCGAAACAAAGACAAGGTGCACTATCTTTGGAAAGGTCCTGGTATTCGAAAACTCCACATAGAAAGATTGGAAACTTTCCAAGGGAAAAAACAGAGAATCTATCTACTTCGGATCTGTATATCAAACTTAAAAACTTATCTGCTCACGCCGTGGTTGCATGGCGCTTGAATATTTTGTCGGGGCTTCGGAGTCCTCGCAAGTAGGAAATTACCGCTCCCAGCGGCTTACTCTCCGGCAAAGACTTCTTGCCGATAGTCCGCGACCGTCGTTTGGATAAAAAAAGTCGGCCAGGTTGTAACCCCTTTACTTCTCTCTTGCTAGGTTGTGCTGGTGGAGCCCCCGAGCGCATCTTGGGCAACGATGCGACGCTCTCGGGGGCACAACACTCACGCTTGAGTGTGCACCGGGACTTCGGAACTGTGTGGCGCATCCTCAATGACAATGCATCACTCCGGAAAGGTGCGTCCGCCGAAGTATGCACCGAGGCCTCTATGAAGCTCCCAGGCACGCCCTCGACAGCCACGCGTTGGGCCCGAGCGACGCATCGGCCTGATGGTGCCGCCTTTGCAGCCTCCGCCTCCCTGCCCCATGCTCGCGTAGCAACTCGCTCGCGCAGGCCTTGGGAATCCGTAGCAGAACAGAGCGTCCGCCGAGCTACCCCGTTTCCAGGGGAATGTGGCGTAGCGCCCAAACTTTGAAGAATCCGGTGCTCAGCTTGCTCTGATTCACGCACCACTCTGCACCCCCTATCTGGCGCGCCAAAGATGTCGGTGGTGCAAGGTCGACACCTATGGGAATAAACGTGAAACCCTTGTGATCGTAGGGCGGGGAGAGGTGACGTCAAGAGCAGAGCTAATGATCAACACCCGACAAGTCTTTTTACCCATGTTCGGGCCGCTTACGCGTAAAACCCTATGTCCTGCTTGTTTGGTTGTATTAAGCGTTTAGTTGTTGATTGTTACAGTGACTGTTGATAACCTTCTTCTAAGTCAAGGTCCAAAGAGTCTCACACTTTATGAATGAGCTAAGGGCCTCCTTTTATAGGCAAAGGCATCACCTACAGTGCTCAGTGGTAGGTTCACGATAAGTTACAGTGAACCTAGGGCGGTGCTTATCCATCTACCGCTGTCAGGTGCATTAAATGCACGTCTTGTCCTTGTCAGTGATGTGTTGGTGAAGACATGTATCCAGGTGTTTCAACACCTTTACGCTGTGCTGGCGCATGCGGAATGCGCTAGAACTTGGGGGCCGCGACACTGTGGCGAGGGCGGTCGCCCTCTAGTGCCTAGCCCCGTCATCTAGGCAAGGGAGCTTGTCAGGACCTTGGTTCCTCGTTCCGGCAAGGGAGCTTGCCGGGGACTTCAGCTGTCATCCCGGCAAGGGAGGCTTGCCGAGGTCTTGTACTTCGTGAGTTCATCACGCCCACCAAATGGGTGTGGCCTTGGTTATCTTCCCGTCAAGGCAGGCTTGCCGAGGCCTTGGTAATCTTGGGGGTTGTATCTTGTCTAGGTCCTGCAATGCCCTGCCGGCAGGGGCTCTTTGCGCCCGTGCACATGTCTGGGGCACTAGGTACCCCAGACTTTAGTGCACCGACATGAAGTAGCCCCTTACGGAATGACACATAAACCAAGGTTTAAGGTTCTGTCACTCTAGCACCCCATCGTCTACTTATTATTCCATAATGCCTTCCCTTAGGACCAAGTATGGTGAACTGTCATGTAGTATACATTCACATGACACCACTAAAGGAAGAAACAACATACATATCATCGAAATATCGAATGAATACCAACTTCACATGATTATTTGTAACAAGATTTCTCTCGTGTCCTCGAGAACAAAAGCAACTACTCACAAATCATCACCATCTTCAAGATCAGAGGTATAGTAAATATGATAAAGGATCTGAGCATATTATCTTCCACCAAATAATCCAACAAGCATCAACCTCAAGATGTAATAAACACAACAAGTAACCCCCAAGTACCAATCTGAGGTTTTGAAACAAAGATTGCAATTGCATACAAGAGATGAACTAGGGTTTGATATGAGATGGTGTTGGTTAAGATGTTAATGAAGATTGGCCCTCCCACGAAGGAGGAAGCGTTTGTGATGATGATGGCTTCGATTTCCCCCACCCTAAGGGAAGTTTCCCTCACATAATCGCTCTACCGGAGAGCAAAAGGGCCTTTGCATAGGTTTCGGCCTAGAGATGGTGGCGCTTTGTCTCGAAAGAAACCTCTTGATTTTTCTAGGTGAAAAACCATCATATAAGAGAAGAGGAGGGTCGAAGCGTGTATGTGGGCCCCCCAAACCATCAAGGCATGCCTAGGGGGTGCGTGCCCTATTGGCTTGGAACCAACAGGTGGCCCCCTCTGGTACTTCTTCGCTCCAATAGTTCTTAAAAGTCCCACAAAAAATAATCATGAAATTTCACGTCATTTGGAGTCTAGAAAATTTCCAGCTTTTTCCATGGCTTTTAGGTCCAGAATTCCAATTTTAGGAAATTTCCCTCTTTGCGTAGATATTGTAAATTAAGAGAGAAAAGACATTAGAATTGTGTCATAAAGTGGAATAATTACCAAGAACAATATAAATAGCAATTTAAAGTCATGATGCGAAATGGACGTATCAACTCCCCCAAGCTTAGACCCTGCTTGTCCTAGAGCGAAAGTCGAACTCGACAATAATATCCATATATTTAGAGAGAGAGGTGCCAATAAAAACAAAATACATACATGAGAGCATTTTGAATATTAACATAGCAACAAGTTTTCATCATATATCGTCCCATACAAAAGAAACAGTCTATCCACAAATATTGAAGTATGAAGCATAAACTTTATTGACAACAAAGAAATTATTTTCTTAGTCACTAGGACAATTACAATTCATCATATTTCATAGAAGAGTCTATGTTAGAGCTTTCATGTTATCTGGTTCACATACTCAAGTATCATTTAGTCTTTTATGATTGTTGACACTCAATGCATATTCTTGGAGCAAACGTATTTGTCACGCACATAGGAAGATAGGGGCTTTATTGTTTTCGCCACCCAACTTTTTTACCTCAAAGATAATGTTAACAATAATGAATCATGATCACCTACAGTTGGAAATATTCCCTAGAGGCAATAATAAATTAGTTATTATTATATTTCTTTGTTCATGATAATCATTTATTATCCATGCTATAATTGTATTGATTGGAAACTCAAATACATGTGTGGATACATAGACAAAACACTGTCCCTAGTAAGCCTCTAGTTGACTAGCTCGTTGATCAAAGATAGTCAAGGTTTCCTGACCATAGACAATTGTTGTCACTTGATAAAAGGATCACATCATTAGGAGAATCATGTGATGGACAAGACCCAAATTATAAACGTATCATATGATCGTATCAGTTTATTCTTACTATTTTTTGCATGTCAATGTATTTGTTCCTATGACCATGAGATCATGCAACTCACGGACACCGGAGGAATACCTTGTGGGTTATTAAACGTCGCAACGTAACTGGGTGAATGTAAAGATGCTCTACACGTATCTCCAAAGGTGTCTGTTGGGTTGGCATGGATCAAGACTGGGATTTGTCACCCCGTGTGACGGAGAGGTATCTCGGGGCCCACTCGGTAATAAAACATCACAATAATCCTTGCAAGCAATGTGACAAATAAGTTGGTCACATGATCTTGTATTACAGAATGAGTAAAGAGACTTGCCGGTAACGAGATTGAACTAGGTATAGAGATACCGACGATCGAATCTCGGGAAAGTAACATACCGAAGGACAAAGGGAATAGCATACGGGGTGATATGAATCATTGACATAGGTTCAACCGATAGAGTTCTTCATATAATATGTAGGATCCAATATGGGCATCCAGGTCTCGCTATTGTATATTGACTGAGAAGTGTCTCGGGTCATGTCTACATAGTTCTCGAACCTGCAAAGGTCTGCAGACTTAAGGTTCGATGATGTTTTTGTATAGTTGAGTTATATGTGTTGGTGACCGAAGATTGTTCGGAGTCCCGTATGAGATCACGGACGTCACGAGGGTTTCCGAAATGGTCCGGAAATGAAGATTGATATATAGGAAGTTGGTGTTTGGATTCCGGAAGGTTTTCGGGCATTGCCGGTAGTGTATCGGGAATGACGAATTGGTTCTGGGGGCCACTGGGAGGGCCCACCACGCCCCAAGGGGTCCACGTGGGTTTGTTGGATTTACAATAAGGTATAATTGGCTGACAAAGTCATCCAAGGAAATCCCATGAGGAAAAAGTGGAAAATTCAAAAGAGGTGGGAAAATAAGGAAGGAGTCGTAATCCAAGTGGGATTGGAGAAGGACTCCTCCCTTCCCCAAGTCGGCCGACCCAAGGAGGCCCTCTTGTCCGGCACCCGAAGGGCTTGCCCCACCCATTGGATCCTCCTATATATACTAGAGGTTTAGGGCTGTTTGAGACACAACTTTGCCACGTGCAACTCAAACCTACACCTCATAGTTCTTCCTCTAGATTAGATTTCTGCGGAGCTCGGGCGGAGCCTTGTAGGAATAGATCATCACCAACACCAGCGCGCCATCATGCTGCCGGAGAACTCATCTACTTCTCCATATCTCTTGCTGGATCAAGAAGGCCGAGATCTCATCGATCTGTACGTGTGCTCAACGCGGAGGTGTCGTCCGTTTGGCGCTAGATCGGGACGGATCGTAGGACGGATCGCTAGACGGTTCGTGGAACGGATCGTGGGCGGTTCGAGGGACGGATCATGAAGACGTACCACTACATCAACCGCGTTTCTTAACGCTTCCCGCTGAGCGATCTACAAGGGTGTGTGGATCAAATATCACTCTCGTAGATGAACATCACCATGATAGGTCTTCGTGTGCGTAGGAATTTTTTTTGTTTCCCATGCAACGCTCCCCAACGGTGGTATCAGAGCTAGGTTCATGCGTAGATGTTATCTCGAGTAGAACACAAAAGGTTTTGTGGGCGTTGATGTTCAATTTGCTGCCCTCCTTATTCTTTTCTCGATTCGGCGGTATTGTTGGATTGAAGCGGCCCGTACCGACATTACTCCTACGCTTACGAGAGACTGGTTTCATCGACTAACATGCAACTCGTTGCATAAAGATGACGTGCGGGTGCCTGTTTCTTCAACTTTAGTTGAATTGTTTTGACCGAGGCGGTCCTTGGAGACGGGTTTAATAGCAATTTGCACATCTCCGTTGCGGTTTTTGCGTAAGTAAGATGCGATCATACTAGATGCCCATAGCAGCCACGTAAAACATGCAACAACAAATTAGAGGACGTCTAAGTTGTTTTTTGCAGGGTATGCTTGTCATATGATATGGCCAATGACGTGATGTGATATATTGGATGTATGAGATGATAATGTTGTAATAGTTAATATCGACTTGCACATCGATGCTATGGCAACCGGCAGGAGCCATAGGGTTGTCTTTAAACTAACGTTTGTGTTTGCAGATGCGTTTACTATATTGCTAGGTCGTAGCTTTAGTAGTAATAGCATAGATAGCACGGCAACCTCGATGGCGGCACGATGATGGAGATCATGGTGTGGTGGTGGTGACAAGAAGATCATGCCGGTGCTTTGGTGATGGAGATCAAGAAGCACAAGATGATGGCCATATCATGTCACTTATGAATTGCATGTGATGTTAATCCTTTTATGCACCTTATTTTGCTTAGAACGACTGTAGCATTATAAGGTGATCCCTCACTAAAATTTCAAGATGAAATTGTGTTCTATCCAACTATGCACCGTTGCGACAGTTCGTCGTTTCGAGACACCACGTGATGATCGGGTGTGATAGACTCAACGTTCACATACAACGGGTGCAAAACAGCTGCACACGCGGAACACTCGGGTTAAACTTGACGAGCCTAGCATGTGCAGACATGGCCTCGGAACACATGATACCGAAAGGTCGAGCATGAATCGTATAATTGATATGATTGGCATAGAGATGCTTACCACTGAAATTATTATCAACTCACGTGATGATCGGACTTGAGTTAGTGAATTTGGATCATGTACCACTCAAATGACAAGAGGGATGTACTTTTTGAGTGGGAGTTTATTAAGTAATTTGATTAGTTAAACTCTAAATTATCATGAACATAGTCAAAAGGTCTATGCGAATTATGATGTAGCTTGCGCTATAGCTCTACTCTTTTTATATGTTCCTAGAGAAAATTTAGTTCAAAGATGATAGTAGCAACTTTGCGGACCGAGTCCGTAAAACTGAGGATTGTCCTCATTGCTTCGCAGAAGGCTTATGTCCTTAATGCACCACTCGGTGTGCTGCACCTCGAGCGTCGTATGTGGATGTTGCGAACATCTGACATACACGTTTTTGATGACTACATGATAGTTCAGTGCGTAATGGCTTAGAAGCAAGGCGCCGAAGACGTTTTGAAACGTCACGGAACATAAGAGATGTTCTAAGAGATGAAATTGACATTTCATGCTCGTGCCCTTGTTGAGAGGTATGAGACCTCCGACAAGATTATTTGTCTACGAAGTAAAGGAGAAAAGCTCAATCGTTGAGCATGTTCTTAGATTGTCTGAGTACAACAGTCGCTTGAATCAAGTGGGAGTTTATCTTCCAGATGAGATAGTGACGGTTCTCCAAAGTCACTGCCACCAAGCTACTAGAGCTTAGTGATGAACTATAACATGTCAAGGATAGATATGATGATCCTTGAGCGATTCACAATGTTTGACACTGCGAAAGTAGAAATCAAGAAGGATCATCAATTGTTGATGGTTAGTAAAACCACTAGTTTCAAGAAGGGCAAGGGCTAGAAAGGATACTTCATGAAACGGCAAACCAGTTGCTGCTCTAATGAAGAAACCCAGGATTAAACCCCTAACCCAAGACTAAGTGCTTCTGTTATGAGGGGAACAGTCACTGAGGCGGAGCTACCCTAGATGCTTGGTAGATAAGAAGGCTGGCAAAGTCGACATAAGTATATTAGATATACATGATATTGATGTGTACTTTACTAGTACTCCTAGTAGCATGAGGGTATTGGATACCGGTTCGGTTGCTAAGTGATTAGTAACTCGAAATGAAAGCTACGGTATAAACGGAGACTAGCTAAAGTCGAGGTGACGATACATGTTGGAAAGGTTCCCAATGTTGATGTGATCAAAATATCGCACGTTCCCTCTACCATCGGGATTGGTGTTAAACCTAAATAATTGTTATTTTGTGTTTGCGTTGATCATGAACATGATTGGATCGGGTTTATTGCAATAAGATTATTCATTTAAAGAGAATAATGGTTATTCTATTTGCTTGAATAATTACCTTCAATGGTTTATTGAATCTCGATCGTAGTGTTACACATGTTCATAATATTGGTGCCAAAAGATACAAAGTAATAATAATAGTACCTGTTACTTGTGGGACTGCCGCTTGAGTCATGTTGGTGTAAAATGCATGAAGAAGCTCCATGCTGATGGATCTTTGTACTTACTCATTTTTTAAACGTTTGAGACATGCAAACCATACCTATTGGTATAAACGCATGAAGAAACTCCATACAGATGGATCGTTTGGACTCACTTGATTTTGAATCACTTGATACATGCAAAATCTTACCACATGGAACAAAAGAGTAACTTGTTGGAAGTAATACATTTTGATGTGTGTAGTCCAATAAGTGCTGAGGCACGCAGTGGATATCGTTATGTTCTTACTTCACTGACGATTTGAGTAGATACATGAGTATTTACTTGATGAATCACAAGTATGAAATATTGAAAAGTTCAAAGCTATTTCAGAGTGAAGATCGTCGTGACAAGAGGATAAACTGTCTACGATATGATCATAGAGATGAATATCTGAGTTGCGAGTTTTGGTACACAGTTGAGACAATGTGGAAATTGTTTCGCAATTCATGCCACCTGGAACACCATAGTGTGATGGTGTGTCCGAACGTCGTAGCCGCGCCCTATTTGATATGGTGCATACTATAATGTCTCTTATCGAATTACCACTATCATTTATGGTTTATGCATTAGAGACAACCGCATTCACTTTAAATAGGGCAACGTGTATTTCCGTTGAGATGACACAGTATAGACTATGGTTTGGAAAACCTAAGTTGTCGTTTCTTAAAAGTTTGGGGCTGCGATGCTTATGTGAAAAAGTTTCAATATGATAAGCTCGAACCCAAAGCGGATAAATGCATCTTCATAGGATATCCAAAACAGTTGGGTACATCTCCTATCTCAGATCCGGAAGCGAAGTGTTTGTTTCTAGAAACGGGTCCTTTCTCGAGGAAAGGTTTCTCTCGAAAGAATTGAGTGGGAGGGTGGTGGAACTTGATGAGGTTAGTGAACCGTCACTTCAACCAGTGTGTAGCAGGGTGCAGGAAGTTGTTCCTGTGACGCCTACACCAATTGAAGTGGAAACTGATGATGGTGATCATTGAGCTTCGGATCAAGTTACTACAAAACTCGTAGGTCGACAAGGTCGCGTACTACTATAGAGTGGTAGAGTAATATTGTCTTGGAGGTCATGTTGTTGAACAACAATGAACCTATGAGCTATGGAGAAGTGATGGTGGGCCCGGATTCCGACAAATGGCTCGAGGCCATGAAATCCGAGAGAGGAACCATGTAAGAAAACAAAGTGTACACTTTGGAAGAACTACTCAATGGTCGTAGGACTGTTAAGTAAAGATGGATCTTTAAAAGGAAGATAGACCATGATGGTGAAAAGTCACCATTAAGAAAAGCTCGACTTATCGCAAAGATGTTTTCGACAAGTTCAAAGAGTTGACTATGATGAGAATTTCTCACTCGTAGCAATGCTAAAAATCTGTTAGAATTATGTTAGCAATTGCTGCATTGTTTGTGGAATATTGCACATAGGATGTCAAAACATTATTTCCTCGACGGTTTCCTTGAGGAAAAGTTGTATGTGATACAACCAGCAGGTTTTTTAATCCTAAGGATGCTAACAAGTATGCAAGCTCCAGCGATCCTTCTATGGACTGGTGCAATCTTCTCGGAGTTGGAATATACGCTTTGATGAGATGATCAAAGCTTTTGGGTTTGTACAAGGTTTATGAGAAACTTGTATTTCCAAAGAAGTGAGTGGGAGCACTATAGAATTTCTGATAAGTATATGTGGTTGACATATTGTAGTTCGGAAGTAATGTAGAATTTCTGTGAAGCATAAAGGGTTGTTTGAAAGGAGTTCTTCAAAGGAAAACTTGGATAGAGCTACTTGAACATTGAGCATCAAGATCTATAGAGATAGATCAAAACGCTTCATAGAACTTTCAATGAAATGCATGCCTTGACAAGTTTTTGAAGGAGTTGAAAATTGATCAGCAAAGACAGAGTTCTTGGTTGTGTTGTAAGGTGTGAATTTGAGTAAGACTCAAAGCCCGACCACGACAGAAGGAAGAGAAAGGACGAAGGTCGTCCCCTATGCCTTAGCCATAGGCTCTAAAGTTTGCCAAGCTCTGTACCGCACCTGTTGTGTGCCTAACCATGAGTCTGTCAAGGGGTACAAAAGGTGATCCAGGATTGAATCACTAAAACAACGGTCAAAGTTATCCTTAGTAACTAGTGGACTAAGGAATTTTTCTTGATTATGGAGGTGATTAAAGAGCTCGTCCTAAAGGGTTACGTCGATGCAAGCTTTGACACTAATCCGAATAACTCTGAGTAGTAAGACAGATTCGTATAATAGAGTAGATATTTGGAGTATTTATGAATAGCACGTAGTAGCAGCATCTATAAGATGACATAAAGATTTGTAAAGCACACACGGATCCGAAAGATTCAGAACCGTTGACTAAAACCTATCTCACGAGCAAAACGTGCTCAAACCCCAGAACTGTATGGGTGTTGGATTCGTTAAAATCACATGGTGATGTGAACTAGATTATTGACTCTAGTGCAAGTGGGAGACTGTTGGAAATATTCTCTAGAGGCAATAATAAATTAGTTATTATTATATTTATTTGTTCATGATAATCGTTTATTATCCATGCTATAATTGTATTGATTGGAAACTCAAATACATGTGTGGATACATAGACAAAACACTATCCCTAGTATGCCTCTAGTTCACTAGCTCGTTGATGAAAGATGGTCAAGGTTTCCGTACCATAGACATGTGTTGTCACTTGATAACAGGATCACATCATTAGGAGAATCATGTGATGGACAAGACCCAAACTATAAACGTAGCATATGATCGTGTCAGTTTATTGTTACTGTTTTCTGCATGTCAATGTATCTATTCCTATGAACATGAGATCATGCAACTCCCGGACACCGGAGGAATACCTTGTGGATTATCAAACGCCGCAACGTAGCTGGGTGACTATAAAGATGCTCAACAGGTATCTCCAAAGGTGTCTGTTAGGTTGGCATGGATCAAGACTGGGATTTGTCACTCTGTGTGACGGAGAGGTATCTCGGGGCCCACTCGGTAATACAACATCACAATAAGCCTTGCCAGCAATGTGACTAATAAGTTGGTCACGGGATCTTGTATTACGGAACGAGTAAAGAGACTTGTCGGTAATGAGATTGAACTAGGTATAGAGATACCGATGATCGAATCTCTGGAAAGTAACATACCAAAGGACAAAGGGAATAGCATACGAGATTATATGAATCCTTGGCATGGAGGTTCAACCGATAGAGATCTTCGTAGAATATGTAGGATCAAATATGGGCATCCAGATCCCGCTATTGGATATTGACTGAGAAGTGTCTTGGGTCATGTCTACATAGTTCTCGAACCCGCAGGGTCTGCACACTTAAAGTTCGATGATGTTTTAGTATAGTTGAGTTATATGTGTTGGTTACCGAAGGTTGGTCAGAGTCCCGGATGAGATCGCGGACGTCACGAGGGTTTCTGAAATGGTCCGGAAATGAAGATTGATATATAGGAAGTTGGTGTTTGGATTCCGGAAGGTTTTCGGGCATTGCCGGTAGTGTACCGGGAATGACGAATGGGTTCTGGGGTGCACTGGGAGGGCCCACCATGCCCCAAGGGGTCCACGTGGGTTTATTGGATGTACAATAAGGTATAATTGGCCGACAAAGTCATCCAAGGAAAGCCCATGAGGAAAAAGTGGAAAATCCAAAAGAGGTGGGAAAATAAGGAAGGAGTCCTAATCCAAGTGGTATTGGAGAAGGACTCCTCCCTTCCCCAAGTCAGCCGACCCAAGGAGGACCTCTTGGCCGGATCCCTAAGGTCTTGCCCCACCCCTTGTCTTCTCCTATATATACTAGAGGTTTAGGGATGTTTGAGGCACAACTTCTCCACATGCAACTCAAACCTACACCTCATAGTTCTTCCTCTAGATTAGATTTTTGCGGAGCTCGGGCGGAGCCCTGCAGGAATAGATCATCACCAACACCGACCCGCCATCATGCTGCTGGAGAACTCATCTACTTCTCCATCTCTCTTGCTGGATCAACAAGGCCAAGATCGTCATCGAGTTGTACGTGTGCTGAACGCGGAGGTGTCGTCCGTTCGGCGCTAGATCGGGACGGATCGTGGGACGGATCACAAGACGGTTCGAGGGACGGATCGTGAAGGCGTACAACTACATCAACCGCGTTTATTAACGCTTCCCGTTGAGCGATCTACAAGGGTATGTGGATTAAATCTCCCTCTTGTAGATGAACATCACCATGATAGGTCTTCATGTGCGTAAGAAATTTTTAGTTTCCCATGCAATGTTCCCCAAGACCTACATCCAACTGGATATATATATATAAGTATCTTTCCCCAACACATGATGCTTGCGAACTAAATAATTAATAGATTGGAATAGGGTTAAACATTCTCCACTCTTGCATAAAAGTAAATACACTAAAGTAAAATATAGGCCCTTTTCTAAGAAGGAGAGGCTATCATGCGCTATTTAATTTTGATGTGCAAACTCTTAATGTAAAGGAATGCCACTTTATATTGTCGATTACGATAGTAACCTTCATTATGCAATTTGTCCCTTTTATTCTTTGCCATCACAAGATCGTAAAAAGCTTGTTTTCCCTTACAATAAAAGATCATACATATTTAGGAGCAACTATTATTGCTTTATGCACCAATGAGAACTTACTCGATGGATCTTATTCAATCCATAGGTAGGTATGGTGGACTCTCATGGCAAGAAATTGGGTTTAAGGGTTATGGATTCGCAAGTAGTATGTCTACTTAGTGCGAGTTTTTGGGCTATAAAAGGATCCTAGATAAGCAACACATGTTAGAGGATCCATGAAAATAAAACTTCCATGTGAATGTAAACAATCATAACCCATTACATTTTATTGCTTATCCAACGCCAACTATTAGATTGTGTAGAAAATAATTTATGGGGGATCATAATCATAAAAGATGTCCAAGATAGTATATTTGTATGCGAATCTCCTCTCCTCTTCTATAATTTTGCATGGATAATATCAGTGACTAAGGATACTTGTGATATGCATTGGGTTTTCTGTGAAGACGAACGCGTAATTGTAGCACAATACGGGTAAGTTTTTCCCTCAATTAAGAAACCAAGGTTTATCGAACCAATAGGAATATCAATCCTCAAACGTCTTCAACGGGTGCACAAAAAAGAGCAAACAACTTGCACCCAACACGAGCAACATGGTTTTCAATCCCCTTGATCTCGTTATTTGCAAGAAAATGAGGTGCTTAGAAAATTGTAACTTCAAAAATAAAATAGAAGACAAATAAGCACAACAAGGAAATAATAAGTGTTCTGAATATATAAGTGAATAGACCGGGGGCATAGTGTTCTCTAGTGGCATCTCCCATGAAAGCAACATATGGTGGGTAAACAAATTACTGTTGGGAAATTGATAGAAAAGCGGATAGTTATGTGATTTTCATGGCAATGATCATGTATATATAGGCATCACATCTATAAGAAAATAGGCCAACTCCTGCCTGCACTGACTATTATTACTCCACTTCAATAGCGCTTCTATGTTTGCCTCTCTACGTATTAAGTTCATGACAAATAGAGATACATGGAGAACGATGACATGATGTAGACAAAGTAAACTCATTCAGTATGAATAAACCCCATCATTTTATCCTTAGTGTCAACAACACAAAGATGCAACTTGTCCCCTTCTATCACTGGGATATAGAAACTCGCCAGGTTGAACCCGCTATAACACACCCCTCTCACTGAAGAAATACCAAACTACTTGGCCAAAGCAATTCAATAGTTCACGGAGAATTACGAAGCTATGATGATCATGGAAATAAGAATCATAAAACTCAGAGAAGACTCAAATACTTTTCATGAATAATCTGAACATGAACCCACAATTGATCAGACCCCAACAAACACACCATACATAAGAATTACATCGTATATATTAAAGAGAAAATGCGGTGATCATTGTAATGAAGAAGAAGAGAGAGATATAGTCATCTAGGTACTAACTACGGACCCATAGATCTGTGGTGAACTACTCATGCATCATCATGAGGGCAGCAAGGTTGATGAAGAGGTCATCCGTGATTGACCCCCCTCTGGTAGGGTGTCGCAATGGATCTCCAGATGGAATCACCGTGGAACAGAGACTTGCGGCAGCGGAAAAAGTGTCCCTCTCTCATATTTAGGTTTCTTGGAATATATGTGAATTTATAGGCCACGTGACGGAGGTAGTGGGGCCACCGGTAACGCCTAAGATGCGACTCTATCCTTATTTTGGCGCGAGGACCTCGACAGGGATACAAGCGCATCTCGTTGTTTTGCAAGAATGGATATCGTTACAAGTACATGTACATAATAGACGAGTATATGGAATTCGCTTACACTCGCCACAAGCTACATCAAGTTCACATCAATACAACAATATACAACCATCATGAAGAAGAGCAAGGTCCGACTACGGACGAAAACAAATGATAAAAAAGCAACGTCCATCCTTCCTATCCCACGCTACCGGCCTGGAACCCATCCTAGATCGATGAATAAGAAGAAGAAGAAACTCCAAAAGCACAATCATTGCACTCATGTCATAATATCACTATACTTGTACATGCAACTAGTGTTGTACTAATCTGTGAGCCACAGGGGACTCAGCAATCTCAATTCCAAAGGTATCAAGACTAGCAAAGCTTAATGGGTGAGGTATGGTTAAGTGGTGAGGCTGCATCAAGCGACTAAGCATTTATTTGAGGTGGCTAACTTACGAGTACAAGAATAAAAGAGGGGGATGATCTTCGCATAAACGGACGTGAACTACTCATGATCAAACGAATGACCCTGAACACCTACTTACGTCAGACATAACCCCACCGTGCCCTCAGTCGGAGAAGGAGCTCATGAAAAAGACAGTCACGGTTATGCACACAGTTGGCATATTTTAGTTAAGCTTACTTCAAGTTATCTAGAACCGGATGTTAAAAAAAGTTTCCAAGTTGCCACATAACTGCTGGCACGGCTTTCCGAAAGATTTAACCCTGTAGAGGTGCTCCAACTAGTCCATCACAAACTACCACAAGCTGCATAGAAACCCTCGACCACGAATCTCATGATCTCCTCAGATTCCTTAGTGGAAAACCTCAACTCTGACATAAACCAAAGTATCACCGGTATCCCAATGCACAAGATATTTCGTAAAAGATAAAACAAGCCAGCAAGGCCGACCGACGTGTCGACAAACCCGATAAGAGCCATGTATCTCGTTCTTAGGACACGACGGATAAGCACATCATACGGTGGCCTCATGGAAATCTCCCGAGTTGCCCCGGGTTGGACCCACAAATGACTCTAGTTTGGACCAAAACTCATGAGGAGCACTGGCCCGGGGGTTGATTAAATTTCCTTCGGTTAATTACTCCCTATGTGGTTCATTAGTTATTAGGCAAATAGTACCAAAATTGGGTCTTGCCAGACCAGTTTTAAACTAAAACAAATTATCAAGGGGGTCCCCGTACCAACCCCGAGCGTGTTAGGAGCGCTGAGTTATGGAATATAACACTGGTAGCCGAAACAAGGGCGGCAAAGGTTGAACAAAACACCAGTCTAGAAAGTCGAGGCTTCCACTTTTTACCACGCATTATTGGAAATATGCCCTAGAGACAATAATAAATTGGTTGTTATTATATTTCCTTGTTCATGATAATCGTTTATTATCCATGATATAATTGTATTGATTGGAAACTCAAATACATGTGTGGATACATAGACAAAACACTGTCCCTAGTAAGCCTCTAGTTGACTAGCTCATTGATCAAAGATGGTTAAGGTTTCCTAGCCATAGACAAGTGTTGTCTCTTGATAACGGGATCACATCATTAGGAGAATGATGTGATGGACAAGACCTAAACTATAAACATAGCATATGATCGTGTGAGTTTATTGCTACTATTTTCTCCATGTCAATGTATCTGTTCCTATGACCATGAGATCATGCAATTCCCGGACACCGAAGGAATACCTTGTGTGTACCAAACATCGCAACATAACTGGGTGACTATAAAGTAGCTCTACAGGTATCTCCGAAGGTGTCTGCTCGGTTGGTGTGAATCAACACTAGGATTTTTCACCCCGTATGACGAAGAGGTATCTCGGGGCCCACTCGGTAATACAACATCACAATAAGCCTTGCAAGCAATGTGACTAAGGAGTTAGTTACGGTATCTTGTATTACGGAACGAGTAAAGAGACTTGCTGGTAACGAGATTGAACTAGGTATGGAGATACCGACGATCGAATCTCGGGCAAGTAACATAACGAAGGACAAAGGGAACAACATACGACATTAAATGAATCCTTGACATAGAGGTTCAACCAATATAGATCTTCATAGAATATGTAGGACTCAATATGGACATCTAGGTCCCGTTGTTGCTTATTTACCGGGGAGCGTCTCAGGTCATGTCTGCATAGTTCTCGGACCCGTAGGGTCTGCACACTTAAGGTTCGGTGATGTTTCGGTATAGTTGTGTTATAGGTGTTGGTAACCGAACGTTGTTTGGAGTCCCAGACATCAAGCGGAGCTCCGGAATGGTCCGTAGGTAAAGATTGATATATAGGAAGTCCTGTTTTGGTCACCGGAAAAGTTTCGGGATCGCCGGTAGTGTACCTTGAGTGCCGGGAGGATACCGGGGACAATCGGGAGGGGTGTCACGCCCCGAGGGACCTTATGGGCTGTGGGAGGATACAACCAGCCCCTAGTGGGCTGACATAAGCTCCCACTAAGGCCCATGAGGTTTGAGAGGAAAAAACCCAAAGGTGGAAAAGGTGGAAAGGGTTTCCAAGTGGAAAGGAGGAATCATACTCCTAGTAGGATTGGACTAGGACTCCTCCACCTCCAATTTTGGCCAAACCTTGAGGGTTTGAGGCTTCCTGCTCCCCTCCCTCCCTCCTATTTATACTAGAGGTATTGAGGGTTTTTGAGACACAAAAAAATAGCCACGTGATGCCCTCTCTCTCTAAATTTGTTTCTCCTCTAGTCTAGTTTCAGCGGTGCTTAGGCGAAGCCCTGCTGGAATAGATCCACCACCACCACCATGCCGTCGTGCTGGAGAATTCATCTACCTCTTCGCCGCTCTTTATGGATCAAGAAGGCGGAGATCGTCATCGAGCTGTACATGTGCTGAAAGTGGAGGTGTCGTCTGTTCGGCACTAGATCGGGATTGATCGTGATGGGATCGCGAAACGGATCGTGATGATATCGCGGGACGGGCTGCGATTTGGATCGCGAAGATGTTCCACTACATCAACCGTGTTATATACGCTTCCGCTTGGCGATCTACAAGGGTATGTAGATGCACGTTCCCCTCTCGTAGATGATCGTCACCATGGATAGGTATTGCGTGTGCGTAGGAAATTTTTTGTTTCCCATGCGGTGTTCCCCAACAGGTATATGGGTCCATTAAATTAAATAGCATGTATATGGTGATACAACAATAAATCCATGTTTTCACATGGAAGCAAGTGCACCTGCAACTAGCAACGCTATCACATGGTTTAGCAAGTGGTAACATAGCCAATTAGTGGTTTGCTAGGTTGTAGAAAGGTTGAAGGTCTCATGGCAATGTTGAGAGGCTGACATTTAACAGGTGGTAGGCGGTGAGACATAACGAAAGAAATGAGACAACTAGCATGGCACTGATAGTAATGGTATCTAGGGAAATGGTCATCTTGCTTGAGATCTCGCTCAGAAGAAGAACGAATCCATGAAGCAGACGAACCGACATAGTCAAACGGATCCTCAAATATCGACACGCTTACGGAACTCTATCGAGATGAAGCAAACCGGAAACAAGAACCAACGTGCAATATTCACCACGGCACATGCATGATATGAAGCACAACCTAACATGATGCATGTCCATTTCAATTATGCAAGGCATGGCATGGCAATTCACAACAATCAAACACTACACATTAAGTGAA
This sequence comes from Hordeum vulgare subsp. vulgare, assembly GCF_904849725.1. Classification (NCBI taxonomy): domain Eukaryota; kingdom Viridiplantae; phylum Streptophyta; class Magnoliopsida; order Poales; family Poaceae; genus Hordeum; species Hordeum vulgare. The sequence continues at coordinate 191,423,433 of NC_058521.1, forward strand.
GCTCAATATGCAAACGAAATTCCACATATGATTTATTTAGTTCACTCCAATTTAGGAACACGGAAATATTGAATGTTGTTAAACATGGCAGGTGGTGAAGCATAAATAAACTACCTCTCTAGGCATTTTAAATGAGGTCGGAAACAACTTATAGCATCTCCGAAATGACCCCATACGTTAACTAAGAAATTTTTCCAGATCTGAACTAACATGTTTTAATGTTTGTTAAACAGAAGAATACTGAAGTTCACGTTATTCTACATGTCCTTCTAGTCGATTTACATATATGGATCATCTCCAACGGAGTTACGGCTCAAAAGATATGATCACCGCAAGATATGATGACATGAGTGCAATATGTATGCAAATGAAAGCCACAAGCATTCCAAAACATTAAGGTAGCAAGATATAATGAAACTACACGAGATTCCAAGCAAGTTTCATATATGACACGTTCTAAACGGAGCAACGGTTCAACAATTACAAGCAAAACAACAAATAGCTACAATCTGCCAAAAACAGCAACATCGCATTTTCTACACCCCAAAACAACAAGCTGCTTAATTCTAAAAAGCTCAAACAAGACATGAGGCAGTAGTGGTCAAAATGCACAACAAAACACTACTAAATACAACTAGCATGGATGCATGGATCACTAGGAAAAGAACTCATAAAATGGCAAGTAGCACACAGTTTCACACTTAGTGAAAACAATAGTTTTGACAGTGCAGTTTTCAACCAGAAGGCAAATTGGAAGCACTAAAACTATATGCTACAAGGCATGGAAAGGCATGAAAATTGTCAGCATGCTAGAGAATCTTAAGCACTACAAATAACTCAATTGCACCAAACCCAAAGGGGTTGTAGATCACTAGAAATTTCCATGGCAAGACAGCAACAAAATATTACAGATTCCAGACTTAGAAATATTTCAACAACTCAAATAAGCACTATTTTCTAGCATGTTGGCTACACGAAAACAACACCTAAACATGATTTCTATAGCAACTAAAATTACCAGGGGCTAGCATGCATGTCCAAGGGCCTATCTCATGTTCACAAGTAATTCATATCATGCAGGGAATAATTCACATGAATTAAACAAAAGGGAAACATGGCAATATATCATGCATGCTAACTTCCTCCAAAGACAAAACTAAATGCACAGATAAATTCTATGGATTTTTCTACCCAGAAAACATATATAATATGTGGGGTTTTAAATAAAACTAATGCTACCACATATATGCGAGAGTATGACCTAAACGCGTCTTAGCTAATTATATATACCACCCACATGGAAAATAACAAGATGAATGTTCCTAATATGCATGGAAAGGGGTTGCAAACAACATGAACATTTTACATACTAGGATTGAGCAATCCGGATGCGCGCTTAAATAGCTACGAAACAAAACATCTTAATAGATCAGCACACAAATCTATGCAAACAATGGGTTAAACAGTTTTAAATATGCATGAAAGTTGAAAAATATTAATCTACACAAAATTCTACATGTTTTACATGTCTAACATGTCTCAGTCCGATGCACGTTTAAAAGACACTAGATGATGCCACGCGTGTTGCAGCGGGAACTTTGATAAAAATGCGTAAATAATTGCTACAAAATAACTAAAACTAATATCAAGCAGATATATGTTTAGAAAATAATTTACAAATATGAAGCATATAAAAATATTAAGTTGTAGTCAAATAATATCAATTGTGAAGGTTGGACTACATTAATATATGAAAAGGCTCAACGCATATACTTTCAATACAAAATAGGATGAAAAATAATAATTTAGGACTAACATGCATGTATTCGTGTGATGGCAACGCTGCGTGCATGGATAAATAAATAAATACACAAGGTGTGACTTGTACTAACATGCATGACTTGCTTGTGTGGCATGTTTGCATGTCTAGCAAAATTAGGTAGTGGTTCTAACTATTTAGAAATAGAAGATAAGCATTTTAAAATTCGACAATTTTCTGAAATAATAAATTCACATGTTAAATAAATCAGCTACGGGCCGAATCTGGCTATTGGGCCGAATGGGACCACGAGCGCAACTTAACTATCTAGCGCCTACAACGCCGAATAGGGCAGGACAGAGGGGTGCTTACCCTGGGCTCATGGGATGGCTCGGGGGGTGGAACAGGCCGGCTGGGTCGGGAGAGCTGGGCCGCGGTTGGCGCGGGGCTGGGCCAGGCCCACGTGGCCATCGGGCGAGCTAGGTCGCGGCTCGCGCGGGGCTGGGCTAGGCCACATGGCCGTCGGGCAAGCGTGCGCACAACGCTCGTCCTCCTCCTCCCGATCTATTATGGATCATGGCAGGCAATGGTGGCGGCGGGCATCCCGGCGAGGCTCGGCATGCCGGCGGCGAGGGGGGTTCCTCAGTGCGGCTCGGGGATAAGCGGATCTGGCTGGGATCCGCCGGTTACGGGCGGTTGCGCGCTCCTAGATCGCATGCAAGAGCAGCACGGCACTGGCCTGGGTCCGGCGATGGGGCGGCACTCCGGCGAGGTCCGACTGGCGGCACGGGCATTGCAGAGGGCGGCGTGGCGGCGGCGCTCCGGTAACCGGACGACGCTCATGGAGCTCGGGCAAGCAGCGGCTGCTGCGGATGGAGTCGGTTGCGAGGCTCACACCGCTCGCGGTGGCATGACGCGGGCCCGAGAGGGACGAATCTGGGTCCGATGGGCCATGTGCGGCTAAGGAGAGAGGAGGGGTTGGTTGTGCACCGGATGGGAGTTGATGGGGGCACGGAAAACAAGGAGAGATGGGATAGGGTCCATATTAGGTAGGCGAGGTTGTTTATATAGGGAAAGGGGGCTAGGGTCAGGGGAAATTAGCCCGTTTTTAGACCCTTCAATCGTGATCGGACGACACCGATCGCGGGAATGGCTAGGTGGGCTTAGTGGTTGTGTAGAGGGGGTGTTGGGCCAAGATGAGAGGGAGATGGTGCGTCCCGTGACACAGTTTTAAAACACCGAAACATCCGACAATTAAACCGGTTATAGGTCATTATATTTTTAACGTTACGGGTATCACACAAACTTCGATTGCGACGAAATTTGGGAGGCAGCCTACCAACATTAAACTAAGACCGCACGTCAAGTTTCAAACCAATCCAAGAATATTTTATACACACTTTGAAAAATGATATTTTTAACGATGTCGCGGGCGCGTGTGTGTGTGGTTGGTCTCGTAACGGTCAACGACGAAAACGTAGAAAACTGGCAAGTAATAACGGATGCATGTTTTGAAAACTGACGGCAACAGTGTGCCGATGCAATGCGGATGATGCGAATGATGCGGCAAACAAATATTCACAGGGCGGCAACGAAATAAAAGGGGAATCTTCTGGAGCGTCGGTCTCGGGCTATTGCACCACGAAGGTGGGACAAGACATCAGGGCGCGCTGACCCCCCTGGTTGCACCTTGTTGGCTTCTCCCTCCCTTGTGTGGCTTCGAGCCTTCTCCCGAAGCTTCCAGGTCTTCTTTTGGTCCAGAAAAAATCATAAAAAAAATTCGAGGCAATTAGACTTTATTTTGTATTGTAAACCTAAAAACCAAAAAAACACGCAGAAAACACAACTCGCAGTGGGCACTGGGTCAATAGGTTAGTGCTCAAAAATACTATTAATTGGTAAGTTATGACCCAAAAAGTATCAAAGGAGGATAATATAATAGCATGGAATAATAAAAAATTATAGATACGTTGGAGATGTATCAAGCATCCCCAAGCTTAATTTATGTTCGTCCTCGAGTTGGTAAATGATAAAAAATAATTTCTTATGTGACACGCTACCCAATATGTAATCTTTTGCATGTATGCTCATAGAGAAAATAATGAATTAACAAGCATTAGCATAGTAATATTTATAAGCACAACCAACTAGATCATCAATATTACATAGTATACGATCCTAGAAGAATGTTTACCCCCGTTCATTTTATCATATTAGCAAGGCACAACTCCGTCTTCACCACATTAATACAAATGTCAAGCACCATGGTGTCCAAGTCAACCAATTAGATTGTACTTTTCAATGTGAACCAACTTTTTATTCTTGACGCGATACATGAGCGTGAACCATGGACATAGAATAAGGTGGAATATAATATGGTGGTAAGTATCAAAGGGGTAAAAAGTAGATAAGATAGTCTCACATCAACTAGGAGTACCGACGGGCTATGGACATGCCCATCGGTAGATGTCAATGCAAGGAGTAGGGACTGTCATGCAAATGATGCACTAGATCTATACGTATATGAAAGCTCAAATGAAGCTAAGTTTGGTGTGCATCCAACTTACTTTCTCCTGAAGACCTTAGAGGGTGCTTGGATCCAAGAGACTAAAACTAGTCTGACTAAAACTAGTCTCTTTAAGAGGCTAAAGTTTCAAGCACCCCTGACTAAAGAGAGGCTAAAACTAGTCTTGAGGCTAAAATCTTTTAGTCAGGGGTACCCCTACTAAAATGTGCATTAGTCCTCTCTCTCCTCATTTAACTGCTCATGCAAGTTCTGGATTGGAGGATTTGGACGATAATAAATGCTCATTAACTTGATTTTAGTCTCTTTAGTATTTGAATCCAAGCATGGATGAGGCTAGCAAGTTTTAGTCTCATTACTTTTAGTCATGGGACTAAAACGTATCCAAGCACCCTCTCAGGCATTTGAGGAAGCCCGTCATTGCAATATGCAAGACAAGTTCATAAGAATGAAAATACAATTCCCTCTAGCATATGAAAATGGCATATCACGCGACACTTATATGAAGAACAAGTTGCCACTTTGAGGCACAAGTGTGGTAAAGGATAGTAGTAAAGTCCCTTATCTCTTTTTCTCTCATTCATTTTTTCATTTTTTATGGTGGGATTATTTGCTCCCCCCATTTTATTTTCCATATGGAGTCTCATCACAACTTGTGGTAGAATCATAGTCACCATATTCCTTTCCTCACTAGGACAATGCTCTTGTAATGAAGACCATCACACTTTTATTTACTTACAACTCAATGAGAACTCGATATAGAGCAATATGACTCAATATGAATGCCTCTAGCAGTGTATCAGGATGTGCAATGATCTAGAGTGACATGTATCAGCAATATAATGAGTGGTGGGTTTGCCACCTATGCTATGTCAGCTCTATATGATCATGCAAAGCAATATGATGATGAACAAACTAGATCATTATCTTATGGTGGAATTTGCATGGCAATATATCTAAGAATGGCTATGGAAATGCCATGATAGGTAGGTATGGTGTTTGTTTTGAGGAAGATATAGGAAGGCTTATGTGTGACAGAGCATATTATGCCACATGGTTTGGATGCACCAATGAAGTTTGCACCAATCCTCGATGTGAGAATGGGAAATGCATGGTACCGAAGAGGCTAGCAAAATATGAGGAGGTGAGATTGTGTATGTCCATGGATTAACATTAGTCATGGAGAACTCATATACTTATTGAATTTTTTATTAGTTTCATCACAAGTCAAAGCACTACTCGCATGCCCCGAGGGAGGGGGTTGGGAGGAGTTAACCATTGTGCGCCTCCGCCCCGAAACAACACTAGGGTATTAACGACGAATAGAAATGCTCAAACATACCTGCGATGCCTTTTAAAAATTATGAAAATAAATAAATTAACACCTATTAATACCAATACTTATACCAATCAACAATGATGGACTCACACCTTTTTCATATTAGCACATAGATATCATTAACCCACAATTACTCTTTATGTGCTACATGATGGTTTTGATTATCATTCACTGAATCCTATTATTTTTAGACTAGCCTTATGACTCATGCAAATTACCATTATTGTTCATTAACTCTTAGACAAATATAAGTGAAGAATGAGAGTGCAAATATTTCTACAAAATATACATGCCACCGTTCCCAAAAAGATATAAGTGAAGTACTAGAGCAACTGCTAAGATCAAAAGATATAAGTGAAGCACATAGAGTATTCTAACAAATCATGATGAATGTGTGTCTCTCTCAAGGTGTTGTGTCCAGAAAATTATGGTTGTGGCAACCTAAAAATAAAAGGAAAACTAAAGCAACCGACGCTCCGAGCAAAACTCATATTATGTGACGAATAAAAATGTAGCTCCAAGTGACATACCGATGGATTGAGATGAAAGAGGGGATGCCTTCCGGGGCATCCCCAAGCTTAGAAGCTTGAGTCTTCCTAGAATATTACCTTGGGTGCATTGGGAATCCCAATCTTAGGCTCTTGCCGCTCCTTATTCCTCTGTCCATTGCGATAACACCCTAAACTTGAAAACTTCGATCACACAAAACTCAACAAAACCTCGTGAGATCCGTTAGTATAAGAAGCATATCAAATACTTAGGTGCTGTTATAAATTGATCAATACTTCATTTTTTTCATAATAGGTACTGTATTCTAACTTCTGCATGGCTTATATCCCCAGATACAAGCCATAGCATCATCTTAACAAGCAAACTATGCAAGCAAAAACCGAATCTGTCTAAAACATAACAGTCTATAATGATTTGTAATGAATCTATACTTCTGTAACTCCAAATTTTTTGAAAATTATTACAAATTCAGGAATTTGTACAAAAATATTAAAAAATCATATTAAAAAACATGTTTTAGTAAAATCAGAGAAATACTGCACTGGACGTCAAAGTTTCTGTTTTTGCACCATATCAATTCTACTTACCATACAAGTCATCCCAAAGGTTTTACTTGGCACAAATACTAATTTAGACATAAAACACAATCCTTAGAGAGGCAATAATCATGTCATCACACCAAGACAGAAAGTAAAAATGAAAAAATTAAGATAACTATTGGGTTGCCTCCCAACAAGCATTATTGTTTTATGCCCCTAGCTAGGCATAATGCATATGATCAAGTGTTTTAATGTTTGACACTAAACCCATAAGTACCCCTCATGATATATTCATAAAGTGGTTTGATTCTCATTCTAGGTAAGTGTTCCATCCCTTTCATTAATGGAAATTAGAACCTTGTGTTTCCCTCTTCTTTATCAATAATTTCACCTATAGTTCGTACGAATGGTTTTCCAAGTATTATAGGACAAGTAGGTTTGCAATCAATATAAAGCACAATGAAATCTACACGCACAAGATTTTTATTTTCAATAATGATAACATCATTAATTCTACCTAAGATTTTCTTAATGGTAGAATCCGCAAGACGCAAGTTTAGGGAACACTCTTGAATATTAGTGAGACCAAGCACATCACAAAGGGATTTAGGTATTGTTGAAACACTAGGACCAAGGTCACACAAAGAATTACATTTATATTTATTTATCTTCGTTTTGATAGTAGGTTCCCACTCATCATGCAATTATCTAGGAATAGAAACTTCAAGTTCAAGTTTCTCATCATATGCTTTTATCATTGCTTACATTATATGATTAGTGAAAGCCTTGTTTTCTTCCTATGCATTGGGTGACATAATAATGGTTTGCAACAAGGAACTAAATTGTACTAAAGATAAAATTTCATAATCAAATTACTTGTAATCCAAAATAGTGGGCACATCATTAGTTAAAGTTTTGACCTCTCCAAACCCACTTTTTTAAGTTTTAGCATTAAAATCATCACCCTCCAAGCAAAGAGGACGCTCTCTAGCTAAAGTTGACTCATATCCAGACACTTTATGATTTGTATTCGGAGAATTAAAGAAATATTCAATAGGAGAAGTCCCAGTCATTTTAAGATCGTTATCATGATTTCAGTAAAAACCGAGTGGGGCAGCTTTTTCTAGGAATTTCCACTTAGCTTTCAACTTAGGGGTTCTATCCTTACTTTAGTTCATAGATATTTTCAAAGATTTAATAGTCTCACTAAAATCATGCTTGGTTGGTAAATCTTTAATTTTAAGAGTTTATACATCAAGAGCAATTCTATCCATATTATTAGCCGACATATCGACCGTATGCAACTTTTCCTCTACCATAGTATTAATTTTCTTTGAGAATTAATGAATTCTTTAATGGTGTTTTCAAGATGAGAAGAGAACTTATTATTGTTGGTAGGAGGATTCCCATAAGAATTGCCATAAGAATTACCATAACCACTAGAGGAATTATAGGGATATGTCCTAGCATTGAAATTATCCCTATATGCATTGTTGTTAAAATGATGTCGCGAGATAAAATTCACTTCAATGGCATCATGATTTTTCTCAATTAAAGTGCAAAAGAGCATGTCATTATGATCAACATGATCATTTTTATTAGCAACCAAATTCATAAGAGCAGCCACTTTTTCACTCAAAGTAGTGATTTCCTCAACATAATTTACCTTCTTACCAGTTCGAGCTCTTTTGGTATGCCATTGAGAATAGTTGTCCATGATTTTGTCCAGAAGTTTGGTGGCCTCTCCTAGGGTCACCTCCATGAAGGTACCACCCATGGAAGAATGTGGTGAACTATTCACACATCATCACAAGGGTAGCAAGGTTGATGAAGAGGCCCTCCATGATTGATCCCCCCTCCGGAAGGGTGCCGGAACAGAGCTCCAGATGGAATCACCATGGAACAGAGACTTGTGGTGGCGGAAAAAGTGTTTCTCTTTGATATTTAGGGTTTTTGGAGGAATAAACCATGAGGGTGTGGCGACTCCCCTGGCCGCGCCCGGTTGGCTTGTGCCTCCTTCTTGTGGCTTGTGGCCTTCTCCCGAAGCTTCCAAGTCTTGTTTTGGTTCAGAAAAAATCATAAAAAAGTTTCGAGGCAATTTGACTTGGTTTGGTACTGTAAACCTGAAAAGCAAAAAAAACGCAGAAAACAGTAACTCGCACTGGGCATTGGGTCAATAGGTTAGTGCTCAAAAATAATATAACTTGGTATATTATGACCCAAAAAGTATCCTAGGATGATAATATAATTGGATGGAACAATAGAATTTATAGATACGTTCGAGACGTATCAACTAACACTATGTTTGTTAATTCCCAACAACTTTTATCAAACACACTTCTTTTTATGTGAAGTCATTACTCCCCATGGGATTATCATATGATCTTCTATTTCTTTTTATTTCATTGATACGATTGATGCATGAGACGAAAGCAAACAAATTCTAACTAATTATTATTATATAGATCTCACACTCGGTTACACGGGTAGATAGATCACAAAACAAACACTCTAAGTAAAATGATACTGAACTTTTATTCTTCTAGATCAGGAAATAGCAAAGGATCGAAGTAAGATAGATGATGATGTAAAAGTGATAGTGATACGATATCGGGGCACCTCCCGAAGATTGGAACAAGCTAGGGGTGCTGCCCATACCCATGTACTCAAGTGTCCTTCTTGGGTGATGTTGGTGATGAAGGAGTGGGTTTATCCTCCGTCTTCCATGGCATAGGGTCCCCATTCAAGAAGGAAGAGTTGGTCTCCGGGATCCTGAAATCTACAGCTATGCTCATCCTCTTGAAACGAGATTCGTACTCATAGTTTCTGTTTTGTACATCATAAATTTGAGCCTGAAGATGATGAAGCGTGTCATGGAGCTTGAAGATCATCTCCGTAATCTCCTTGCTGACCAATCTTGTGTTCATGAATAAAATCCATGATCATCGTGTGATTGGCATTGAGTCCATGCTCCATCATCCCGTTGCACTTGAAGATCTCCTGTCCCACTACTGCAAGCCTAACCTTCTCACTTCCCACATTCTTTGGTCCTTGAAAATCCTGGATGTGAAGCACCCCTTCATGCATCTCAATGGGTTGAGGGTATTTCTTCACCCTGGGAAGGTAAGGATTGATGACCCTCTCGTAGAACTTGTTCTTGGAGGAGCTTGATGGTGTCATGGTGATTTAGATCTGTCAGAAAAACAGATTAGAACAAGGACATAGGAGACACTCTCAATGCGGTGGTCAAAACACACAGGAGTATATATAATGAATTTTTGCACGTCAGAATACAAGTACAGGAAGATAACAGAGTCGGGGAGGCACACGAGGAGCTCCCAAGCCATTAGGGCATGCCGAGGGGGTGGTCGCGCCATGTTGGCTTGGGACTCCCACGTGGTCCCCTCGAATAGTTTTTATTTTTGTAATTTTTCTAATATTCTGAAACTGACTGAAAATATTTCTATGGTATTTTTGGAGTCGGTTTACATACTGTATCAAAAACCTACTCCTTTTCGGGCTTCTAGAGTATTCTGGAAGGTCTCTCCTATGTGTTCTTCGAGTGTCATCACTTGAATAATATTAGTTTTAACATTAATTAGCGTACCTGAGATATAATTTAAATATTTGACCATTAACCACTCATGGATTTTTGCCTTCGGTTGATCTTGATAGATAAGGAGAGATAAACTTCTTCGACGATATATGGTCCTTCCTATTTGGAGAGAAGCTTACCTGCAAAGAATATGAAACGACAATTATACAAAAGAACTAGGTCTCCTACTATAAATTATTGTTTTAGGAGAGATAAACTTCTTCGACGATATATGGTCCTTCTTTTGTCATGCCATCTTTTAACTCTTTTCTTGACAGAACATGGCATTTTCATAGGGTCGGGCCCTCCATTCATCTAAGGGCAAATATGAAATAACCCCTTTTCACCGACAAGTTTGAAATCATAGTTAAGTTCTGTAATTACCAATAAGCTTTGTGTTCTAACTCAAGAGGTAAATGACCCGCTTTTCCATAGACCATATTTTATGGGGACATTCCCATACGATTTTTTAAGCAGTTCTATAAGCCCATAATGCATCATCAACTTTATTAGAAGAATTCTTTCCAGATCTATTAACAGTCTTTTGCAAGATCAATTTTATTTCCTAATTACTCAACTCAACTTGACCACTAGACTGCAGATGATAGGGTGATGCAATTCTATGGTTAACATTGTATTTAGTTAGAAGTTTACGGAAAGCACCATGAATAAAACGTGAACTGATATGCCCTCAATAGATCTATAATTGTTTATTGTTCCTTGCTACTTAAACGAATAAGGATGCTAGCTGACCCTCCCCAATGAGGCTCCCTGATTTGCTTCCTTCCTGACCATCAATTCGTACTCGTTTTAAGCCTGAGCCGTCAGATCTTCACCTCATGGTAAATCTTGCTTTCACCTACGGTTGTTTTTCCTACCCAATGACGGAGACTCATCTCGCCCTTGTATTAGATGGGTCAGCCGCGCTCATGTGTGAGAGGGATTTGTGAGCAGCTCTGCGCATGTTGCTTCGCGTCTTGTCTCAATTCGGGCAGGTCCTCAGCCCCAATCCTCCCCAAGCCCCAAGCGTCTCACTCCTCCTCCAACCGTCCTAATCAGCCGCCGCCACCATTGCTGCCCCATCCTCTCTGTCCCATGACCATGCCACCGGTCCCCTCCTCTCCATTGCATGACCACGCCACCGGGAGGAGGCCTCCGCACAAGAAGTCCGGGGACACCTGTTGGCGAGCTTTCGGGTAGGAAACCGACGAAGAGCACGCCATCAATGAGGTCCCAGGGAGGAGCTATTGGCCGGTCCCAGATCGTCCACCAGAGGACAACGGTTGCACCGTCATGGGAGGAGGTGCACCATTGAGGAGCGACAAGGGAGGAGGTGAGGATACGATGTTGGACTCCCTCTTCCCTTCTGGTCGCACCTTCCCGCGAGCTCCTTCTTCCATTCCTTGCTTCGCCTCTCCTCCTGCCCCCTTTCCCTCAAGTTCTCGTCCTATGTGCTTTTGTTATATGTATCCTCGTGAATGTACAGAGGTAATGTTAAGTTCATTGTCTCAGGCACGAATTTACATATTCATGATTTTCTTACACGCTTGCTCCGCACACACGAGCTATGCAGGCCAGTGGATGAAGCTGTGATACAGTGAGTCCACTAGCAGCAGAGGGGGATCCCCTCCAGGTCGAGCCCCCACCCTAGCCTCTACTCGTAAAGGAGAAACCTAGGAAAGCTCAAAGTTTGTGCAGGAGCGCTGTCACAGGTGAGCATCTTGCTATTTTTCTTCATCTTTTCCTCCACTTTCATGGTAACGTGTGATTTTTTTTCTAGTTTTTTAGATGGTGTTTCGGACTCAAGATTGATCTAGTAGTGCACGTGGTGTGGTGTGCCACGACCAGATATCTCATCTTCCCAATTTAGGGAGTTAGGGATTAAGGGGTCCTTGGGCCGCCTACCTTTCCTCATGGATCAGACCCTCCGGCCTGTTCGACCGTCGGCAGAAGTATTGGGCTCGAGATGGACTCTTTCGAAGACTTGGTGTGTAATCCAGAAAGATGTAGTAATCAGCATATTCCTTCTCTATTGTAACCGACCTTGTGTAAAACTTGACATCCCTTGTGACTATATAAGCCACGACGTCATAGCTCATAGGATACATCAAGCTTATTACGATTAGGGTTTACACCACAACATCGATCTCGAAGTAGATCAAATTTGTACTATGTACTACCCCATCAATAACAACAAGAGCAGGACGTAGGGTTTTACCTCCATCAAGAGTGTCCGAACCTGGGTAAAACATCGTACTTGTCGTCTCATGTTACCCATCGAGCTTATTTCCACAGTTCAGACCCCCTACTCGATATCGGCCGGTTTTGACATCGACATTGGTGCTTCCATTGAGAGCTCTACTGTGACATCGCAAAAAGGCTCAATGGATCACTTGGTCAGTAACGAAAGTGTTAATTCCGGAGATATCTTCGTCTCCGGCCAATCCTATGCTTTCAGCAGTACTTCACACTTCAAGGCGGCTCATCATCAGATCAACGGGTCACCCCGGTCAAGAGTTTAAGTTTGGCGAGTTAGGATTCCTCGCTAACACCCGGGGAGACCTGATCGTTTCTGAAGATCTGGTTGTGCCCAAAAACGTCAAAAAATCCAAAGCTTTAACTTCAGGACCAATTCTAGGCTTTGAGTCCGAAATAGATTTTAACCTTGATTCGGCCTCGAGCCAAGATCCAGCTATGGAATTCCATGGTACGAGGGTCCTCCTGCCCGAACACATGGCCTACGCCGGAGCCTTGAAGTAGAGTTCCGTCAGGAGTCCGGGTGATAGTCTGGCAAATCTATCATGGTCGAATGAGATAAAGACCCAAGCTCGAATCGATAACTATTTGGACGGGCGTTCTCCGACCCAGGATCTTTCCGATGGTGGAACTAGGTGCAAGGAACTTTATTCCCCATCCACCACCCACTTCGTCGCAACATCGAAGATCTAACCAATCTGTTAGACTTCTATTCTGAAGAAACCAAAGACATGGACAGGGCTATTCAATCACCAGACCCTCCCGTAATGGGACAATGGACTGCCACCTCCATGTACAATGTTTGCATGGTGGACACCGCCTGGGACGAATGTGATGCGTTGAAAAGCAATGATGACACCCCACTCAAAAATAGTGATGACGAAGCCGTCGAACACCGCCACCAACACACAAAGCCTAAAGCTTGTACGGGCAAGTAAAACAATGCAGGCATAGGGGAAAACCCAGATCCCGAGGATACGGAAAATCTCGCCGAATCACCAAAACCTTCACACCCCGCAAATGACGCTGACTTACCAGGATACATGGATACAGACCAGCCTGAAGATCTCAACGACTCCGAGGATAGCAACTACATCCCTCTGATCAAGGATGACTCCGAGATTTTATTATCCCCGAAGACCCATTGGATCAAGAAGTGTTCACGCAACAGCTCATTGCCACAGCTCGGAGCCTTAAGCTACAGGAGAGACAACTCAAAGCCGAACAAGACTCCATTAATGAAAGATGGACCAAAGCCTTGGTACTTAAGAAGGGTATGGATAGGAGCGACAGGGGCAAACCAAGAGTTACCCACATTGACGCTTGTTACCAGAATTTGAAGACGAGGCCTTGGAGCCCGCACCACCAAAATACGCACAAGATGATCAACCAGAACATCCTCCTCGAGAACAAGACAATAAAAAGAAATATGTTCAACCCAAAGACCAATATGATTTGCGGCAGAAAATTAAGTCTAAAGCACAACAAACCAGATCTATTTACGGATCCGGAAGTCGCACTCCCGCAAGATAGAATAGATACCAAGCTCATCCCGACCATAACGACGGAGTATGGGACACGCAGTATGGTAGAACCTCGACTAATCTCTAGCATGACACAACTCGGATAAGGGGAGTCGCTCACCCAATGTGCTTCATGGATGAGGTAATGCAGCATCAATTCCCCAAAGGGTTTAAACCCATAAATATCAAACAGAACGATGGGATGACATATTTGGCTATCTCAATTGAGGATTTCCTCCTTCATATTCACATCGCCTGTGGAGATGATCTCCATGCCATCAAATATTACCAGCTGAAAGGCCCATCTAGGCACTGGTTGACAGCATCCCAGTAAACTATATCGAGAGTTGGGAGGATCTAGAAGATGCCTTTTGATACAACTTCCAAGGCACTTATGTTCGGCCACCTGGGGTCGATGACTTAAGCCACATAATCCAACAACTCGATGAGTCATACCGACAATTATTGAACACATTCCTCGTGAAGAAAATTCAGATTGTGGATTGTTCGGATGTTGAGGCATTAGCTTCCTGCCGCAACAATATACGGGATGAATGGATCGCCCAAACACTTGGACAGGAACGACCAAGGACAATGGCTACCCTCACCTCCCTCATGACCCGCCATTGCATAGGTGAGGATACTTGGTTGTCTCGGCGGCATAACCCTCCCTCAAACCCCGACACTTCTATAGTCCGGGACCACAATGGAAAGCCATGACGCAAAAAGAATAAGCATCAGCACAACGGCTGTGAAGCCAATGACATGGCAGTCAATGCCGGATTCAGCAATTCCGGGCGTCGACCCAAACAGAAACCTTTCAAGGGAAATCGGGACGGGCCGACCATGATGGACAAAATACTCGAGAGACCCTTTAATATACATGGCACTCAAAATAAACCTGCTACACAAACCAACCGTAACTGCTGGGTGATCAGAGCGGTAGATAAAAGCATGGCTGAAGAACAGGCTAAGAAAGCGCGCAGCAAGGACGATGAAGAGCCTCGTCGCCCAAACAACAGGGGACAAAAGCAGTTTCCACCTGAAGTAAAAATTGGTGAACATGATCTATGTCACCCACTTGCTCAAAAAGAGGAAGGGCGTGCTTCGGGATGTATATGCCATAGAGCTAGTAGCCCTGAAATAGAATCCATGGTCGGCACGTCCGATCACCTATGATCGCATGGACCACCCCACCAGTATTCATCATGGGGGGTCAGGGGCCTTGGTACTCGATCCCATTATTAACAGGTACCACCTCACACGAGTCCTCGTGGATGGAGGCAGTAGCCTTAATCTTATTTACGAGGATATAGTGCGGAAAATGGGTATTGATCCATCGCGAATCAAACCCAGTAAAACTACATTCAAAGGAGTAATTCCTGACGTCGAAGCTAGTTGTTCAGGCACGATAACCATGGAGGTAGGTTTCGGCTCACCCAACAACTTTCACAATGAAGATTTGATCTTCGACATCATCCTTTTCCGCACAGGGTACCATGCACTCCTTGGTCCTACGACATTCGTTCAATTTAATATTGTCCCGCATTATGCCAGAACCTAAAGGTGTTATTATAATCAGTGGTAACACAGAACGACCCCTTCGGACCGAGGAACACACTGCAGCCTTAGCAGCCAAAGTACAGGCCGGTGACATGACCCCAAGCGAAAGGTATCAGTCAAGGAGCATAAACGGGCTTGTGCCCCGCCACAGTCACGTACCACGACAGGTAAATAGGGATACGGTCCTCATAGCAGCACCTTGCCTCCAGCAAAGTATGTACGTCGAAGACACAACTTTGCACTCACGATACCATAGTCCACTATAAGGATTAATAATATAAGGCTTACTGTTCGAATAAACCGAACCATGGGCAGTACAGTCTTCGGACATATACAAGTACCATTAAGGACCGATCTTTGCGTCAAGCACACATACACATGGACCGCTTCTCAAGACCATCATTGACCATATGAGCTTTTCATCGAACTTCTCTCATGTCTAAGGAATATTCTCCAATGATTAAAGGCACATACGTGCCACATGGTGCTTATAGGAACATCAAGCTAGTCATACCCAACCCTCTATAAACCTCTACTCTATACTCTTTTGTTCATACATATATATATATACACACACACACACACACACACACACACACTTCTGCTTGTGATGTTCGAATAATACAATTCATAATTCTTCGGAAGTACGGAACGCTCTTTGTTATTTATGAGCTTTGCAATGGTTTTCTGCTTCCTACTTTTACCGAACTGGTCCTCGAACACTTATACAAGTTTTTTACGCACATATTGGCTGAGTTAACGGGGGGCTTGGTCATCACAACCACCCCTTCCGAACCATTACATTACTATTCAGCATTTTGCGAGTGCGACGTCTTGGATTTGCGTTATATGCATCTGTTCCAAATTATGTCTTTGGTCAAATGTTGGGTTGCCCCACTCCTCTATTTACCCATTTATGTTGTGCTTGTTTGGCAAAAATGGTAAAGGGAGAACCACTACAATTGTATTTCTAGTTAGTGTGGTTAAGTAGCTCAGTGGAGAAAGCCGAAAACTGATCCGCTTGATGAGCGAGAGCTGGTGTGCGATCTCAAGACAACTGTTAAACGATACAACCGTTAGGGGTTCATCACTTCCTTCGAAAGGTATGAAGTCATTCATACCAAGTGATTACAGGTTTTACACCATATCATAAGCCGAATATCACAAATTTTTGAAAGGGTTTCACTTAACACCCATGATCAAGCTCTTATGGTTAAATGAAAACATTAAAGCGAAATAGTCCGATTGCCTGGTTTTCTCCCACATTACCGCCTTACGGGTTCCAGGATGCTAGCTAATGGTAACTATGCGGAAGGCAAAAACACCCTCGCTAGAATCTGGCGGGGGGCTCAAGCCAACGAGTGGAAACTTTCAATATCAAAATAACCAAAACAAGAGTTGTAATTTAAAGACATGCTCTGCCATGCAAAAATTAGAAGGCATTGTATCATACAACCTCTTTTACAGGATATTATATTCTAATCAAATACTATGTCCTTAGAACATAGTGCCTCTATAGCTCGGACACCTTCCATAGCAGTGGCGAAATACCGTTCGGGGCGCCTGTGCTCCTTCCCACGCGATGGAGGTGCGGTGGCCATCTTCATGGGCTCTATCTTCAGCAAATGCGTCATTGTTTCGCAAAGGACATACGAGCTCCTTCGATGCATACCGAATGCTTCAAGACATCGATTCGAGGCGCCACATCAATCATCTTTCGAACCAAGCCAAAGTAGCTACTGGGTAACGGTTGAGCCGGCTACGACCTGATGCACAAGTCCTTCATGGCAAGATCGGTCATCTTGTGGAGTTCCATCAACTACTTCAACTGATCAGATGCCAGCTGAGGATGCTCCAGATTTTGGAACTGTGCCTAGAAGAGACTTTGTTGTCTCACACCCTCCTGAGAAGCATAGTATTTCTCAGCCTCTACTGCACTCTTCGACACATCAACAATCACATCTGGAGAACTCCATATTCTATTAAGAGATACAAATCTTCGCCCGCCAAAGGAAAATTGTAGTAAATATCGCTTACCAACCATGACTTGCTTCATCTGATGGACCTCCTTCTCGAGATTGTGTGCCTCCTTCCGTGGCTCTTGGGAGGCGTCAATTACCAATGTTAGTTCAGTCGACTTTTCTTTTTCTTTCTTCTCAAGGGCCTTATTCTTCATGATATCCTCCTTAAGTTATTGCTGAACTTTGCTGAATTGGGCCTCGGATTTATCGCTAATAGCTTTTGCTTGTACGACCGCTGCCCTCTGTTCGCCGGCCTATTGTTTGGCTTGGTCCAGTTCATCTTTGAGCGAATCAACATCAGCGGCAACATCTATGATAGTCCTTTAGACAACACTCATTTAGAGAAAAATATTACAAATAGTTGGATTAGAGAGATAAAGCTTGCATACTTACTTTCAGCGTATTCAAAACGCTTGTTTTTGCGATTCAGCTCCTCTTTAGAAACTTTTAATTTCCGATTCATCTCCTCCAACACCAGAGAGTTGGGCGCTGCGGCAAATGGAGAGGCCTGCAAAAGAATATATTTTGTTAGTTTTCATTTTTTTAGATCTTTTTGCCACAATGCATTCTCATCAACCCACAAAAGCCTTGGGGGCTACATGCGTTGTTTCCGAATCATTCAGTCTATGAAACTCACATAGGGCTTGGGGGCTACTAGGTATAATAAAACTTCTAGACAATGCATAATCGCAGACAGAAAGTATATGGATTACCTTGCTGCCTGCTAACAGCGTGTCGAAAGCTCGCGTCATACTATTATCAACAAAATGAGTACTTTGCAAAACCACACTCAGTTGGGTGTGAAATTTTTTAGGAATGGAAGGATTATTCACACCTTCCTCACTTAGGTTTGGACATCCAGTTCAGAGTGGCTCCGTCGTGGATGGCTTCGAGTGCGTCGTAGTAGTCTCCCTTTGCGGAGAGATTACTACTGCTGGCACGAGAGAGGGAGGACCCTTCGGTGTTGTCTTTGGAGGAGACCCATGGGGTCCGGGCCCTCCCTCCTTTGTCTCTAGGGGAGTTCATCCTCCTGGTCCTTTGAGGCCAAAGTATTGAACTCGACCATAACATCGTCACCCCCTGTTGTGTATCCGGTGCGCGGGGAGTGGGGGCTCCCTGCATACCACCTCCCCGGTCCCCTCGGCTGCAAGGGGAGGTGAGTGGGGCGAGCAAGTCCCGCTTTCAGCCAGATTGGCTGGCAGAGAATCCCCCCCAATTTGATTGGTGGGCAAATCACGATGCGGGCTGTAATAAGGAATATGAGCCTAATTAGAACTGCAACAATTAGAGAGGAGGTATATTCGGATTTTTTGGACATACCTTTTGGCACGGGATTTCACCCTGAGGGTACTTTTAGGGACCAATGCCTCATCCGTAGGGGCCCTACGTGGCTTCTTCAAAGCAACGTGAGCTTGATCTCGCTCGGCATCTTCAGATGTCGCTCTCTTTTTGCTATGGGAGAAGTCACTCACCTCCTCCTTATCTTCATCTTCCTCTCACACCATGTGGGATGAAGCTAGTGTCTCTTCGTACTTAGTGTCCGGGGGACCCTTCGATCAAATACCCTCCCGGATCTTCTTCTTCCCCTTCTTCGGTTCCTTCTTCTCCCTCAGAGTCGTATACGTCTTCCCGACCAGCATGGCCGCCAACAGAGGGGTGATGACATCCTTGGGCAAAGGTTCCAGACAGTTAATCCAACCGGATTTCTTCTGCCAGATCTACAGGTACTAGCGGAGGAAGGGCTAAGTACCTTGTTTAAAAAGGAAGTGGTGGAAGTTAAACAGTCCAGTAAAAACATTACCGGTCCCAAAGGGTTGAGGAGGGAAGGGCCTTCGTCTTCCTCCTTATCAAGACAAGTCTTTTGTGACTTGAATAGTGCCATCCACGGCTTGTCGAGTGTGCGACAAAAAAAGCTCCGCACCATGCTAGCCGCATTGTACGGATTCTCCGGATCATATTCCCACATCGGGACAGCCCGGTACTGGTAGAGGAGAATGTTGGAAATATGCCCTAGAGGCAATAATAAAATAGTTATTATATTTCCTTATTCAAGATAATCATTTATTATCCATGCTAGAATTGTCTTGAACGGAAACTCAGATACATGTGTGGATACATAGACAACACACTGTCCCTAGTAAGCCTCTAGTTGACTAGACGTTGATAAAAGATGGTTAAGGATTCCTAGCCATAGACAAGGGTTGTCACTTGATAATGGGATCACATCATTAGGAGAATGATGTGATGGACAAAACCCAAACTATGAACGTAGCATGTGATCATGTCATTTTATTTCTACTGTTTTTCTGCATGTCAAGTATATGTTCCTATGACCATGAGATCATGTAACTCACTGACATCGGAAGAATTCCTTGTGTCTGTCAAACATCCCAACGTAACTTGGTGACTATAAAGGTGCTCTACAGGTATCTTCGAAGGTGTCCATTGAGTTAGCATGGATCAAGACTGGGATTTGTCACTCCGTATGACGGAGAGGTATCTCGGAGCCCACTCGGTAATACAACATCACAACAAGCCTTGCAAGAAATGTGACTAAAGAGTTAGCCATGAGATTTTGTATTACGGAACGAGTAAAGATACTTGCCGGTAATGAGATTCAAATAGGTATGGAGATACCGCCGATCGAATCTCGGGCAAGTAACATACCGAGGGACAAAGGGAATGTTATACGCGATTAACTGAATCCTTGACATAGAGGTTCAACCGATTACGATCTTCGCAGAATATGTATGATCCAATATGGACATCCAGGTCCAACTATTGGATATTGATCAGAGAGTGTCTCAGTCATGTCTACATAGTTCTCGAACCCGCAGGGTGTGCACACTTACGGTTTGGTGACGTTTCGGTATAGTTGAATTATGGATGTTGGTAGACGAATGTTGTTAAGAGTCCCGGATGAGTCCGTGGACATCACGTGGAGTTCCAGAATGGTCCGGAGACGAAGATTGATATATAGGAAGGTTGCATTTAGCTTCCGGAAGGATTTCGGGCATTGCCGGTAAAATACGGGGAGTGACGAATGGGTTCCGGGGTTCCACCAGGAGGGGCCACCCACCAGGAAGTGGACCAAACAGGGCCAAGGGTGGCGCACCAGCCCCTGGTGGACTGGGCAGCCAGCCTAAGTGCGCCTATTCGATCAAAGTAGAGAAAATAAAGAGAGGTGGGGCAAACCTACTAGAAGGTGGACTCCTCCTCCACCAAACCTAATTGGAGGAGGACTCTTCCCTCCTCTTGGTGCGCCGGGCGAAACCCTAGGGATTTCCCTAGGGTGTCACCCCTCCCTCCCTCCTATATATACTGGAGGGTAGAGAGGCTTTTTGCTCCTTAAGCCACCGCGTAGCCCTCTCTCCCTCTACCTCTTCGTGACACCCCGTAGTTATTTCGGTACGACACAGGGAAGCCATGTCAGAGTAGCTCCACCATCATCACCGTCACGCTGTCGTGCTGCCGGAGAATTCAGCTAGCTCTTCGTCTCTCTTGCTGGATCAAGAAGGCGGAGATCATCATCAAGCTGCACGTGTGCTGAAAGAGGAGGTGATGTCCGTTCGACGCTAGATCGTCATTTGATCGCGGGATGGCTTGCGATTAGGATCGCGAAGATGTTCGACTACATCAATCGTGTTTCTTAACTCTTCCCGCTTAGCAATCTACAAGGGTATGTGGATCCGATCTCTCCTCTCATAGATGGTCATCACCATGGATAGATCTTATGTGTGCGTAGGAAAAAATTTGTGTCCCATGCAACCTTCCCCAACAGTGGCATCATGAGCTAGGTCTATGCGTAGAAGACATCTCGAGTAAAACACAAAGGAGTTTGTGGACGTTGATATTCAGATTGCTGTTCTCCTTATTATTTTCTTCATTCAGGGGTATTGTTGGATTAAGCGGCCCGGACCAACATTACTCGTACGCTTACGAGAGACCGGTTCCATCGACTAACATGCAACTTGTTGCATAAAGATTGTTGGCGGGTGTACGTTTCTCCTACTTTAGTTGAATCGGATTTGACAGAGGTGGTCCTTGCAGAAGGTTAAATAGCAACTTGTGTATCACTGTTGTGGTTTTGCGTAAGTAAGATGCGATCATGCTAGATACCCATAGCAGCCACGTAAACCATGCAATAACAAATTATAGGACGTCTAACTTGTTTTTGCAGGGTATGATGTGAAGTGATATGGCCAAAGACATGATATAATATATTTGATGTACGAGATGATCATGTTGTAGTAGTCAAATATCGACTTGCATGTCAATGCTACGACAACCGGCAGGAGCCATAGGGTTGTCTTTAATTATTTTTACGCTTGGTAATGCTTTGCTTTCTCGCTAGTTCAATAGCTTTAGTAGCAACAACATAGTTAGCGCGACAACCATGATGGCAGCACAATGATGGAGATCATGACGATGGAGATCATGGTGTGGCGCCGGTGACGATGGAGATCATACCGGTGCTTTCAAGATGGAGATCAAAAGCACAAGTTCATGGCCATATCATGTCAATTGTGATTTGCATGTGATGTTAATCCTTTATGCACCTTATTTTCCTTAGGATGATGGTAGCATTATAAGGTGATCCCTCACTAAAACTTCAAGATATCTCCCCGAGTGTGCACCATTGCGAAAGTTCGTCGTTTTGAGACACCACATGATGATCGGGTTTGATAGACTCTACGTTCACATACAACGGGTGCAAAACAGTTGCACACGCGGGACACTCGGGTTAAACTTGACGAGCCTAGCATGTACAAACATGGCCTCGGAACACAAGAGACCGAAAGGTCGAACATGAGTCATATAGTACATATGATCAACATAGAGATGTTCACCATTGAAACCAACTCATCTCACATGATGATCGGACTTGGGTTAGTGGATTTGGATCATGTACCACTCGAATGACCAGAGGGATATCATTTTGAGTGGGAGTTCTTAAGCAGTATGTTTAATTGAACTCATTATCTTGAACTTAGTCAAAATGTCTTTGCAAATTATGTTGTAGATGATTAGCTTGCGCTATAGCTCCCCTGTTTTTCATATGCTCCTAGAGAAAACTATGTTGAAAGATGATGGTAGCAATTATGCGGTCTGGATCCGTAAACTGAGGATTGTCCTCATTGCTGCACAGAAGGCTTATGTCCTTGATGCACCACTCGGTGTGCTACCCCCGAGCATTGTTTGTGGATGTTGCGAACATCTAACATGCACATTTTTTATGACTACAAGATCGTTCAGTGCGTCATGCTTTATGGCTTAGAAATTGAGGCGCGCAAGACATTTTGAATGTCACGGAATATATGAGATGTTCCAACAGCTGAAATTAGGATTTCAGGCTCGTGCCCGTGTTGAGAAGTATGAGACCTCTCACAAGATTCTTTGCGTGCAAAGTAAGGGAGAAAAGCTCAATCGTTGAGCATGTGCTCACATTGTCTGGGTGCTACAATCGCTTGAATCGAGTGGGAGTTGATCTTCGACATAAGATAGTGATTGACATAGTTCTCCAAACTCACGGCCACCAAGCTACTAAGCTTCTTGATGAATATATAACATATCAGGGATATAGATGATGATCCTTGAGCTATTCACGATGTTTGACACCACGAAGGTAGAAATCAAGCAGGAGCACCAAGTGTTGATGGTTAGTAAAACCACTAGTTTCAAGAAGGGCAAAGGGAATGAAGGGAAACTTCGAGAATGATAAGTCAGTTGTCACTCAATGAAGAAACCCAAGGTTGAACCCAAACCCGAGACTAAGTACTTCCATGACGAGGGGAATGGTCACTAAGGTGGAACTGCCCTAGACACTTGGTAGATAAGAGGCTGGCAACGTCAACAAAAGTATACTGGATATACGTGTTATTGATGTGTACTTTACTAGTACTCCTAGTAGCACATGGGTATTAGATATCGTTCAGTTGCTAAATGTTAGTAACTCGAAATAAAAGCTACGGAATAAACGAAGACTAGCTAAAGGTGAGGTGACGATGTGTGTTGGAAGTGTTTCCAAGGCTGATGTGATCACCATCGCATGCTCTCTCTACCTTCGGGATTAGTGTTAAACCTAAATATTTATTGGTGTTTGCATTGGGCACGAACATGATTGGATCGTGTTTATTGCAATAAGGTTATTCATTTACACACAATAATGGTTACTCTGTTTACTTGAATAAAACCTTCAACGGTCATGCACCTAATATGAATGGTTTATTGAATCGCGATCGTAGTACACATGTTCATAATATTGATGCCAAAAGATACAAAGTAGTAATGATAGTACCATTTACTTGTGGCACTGATGCTTGAGTCATATTGGTATAAAGCGCATGAAGAAGCTCCATGCTGATGGATCTTTAGATTGACTCATTTTTGAATTGTTTCAGACATGTGAATCATGCCTATTGGCGTAAACACATGAAGAAACTCCATACAAATGGATCTTTTGGACTCACTTGATTTTTAATCACTTGAGACATGTAAATCATACCACATGGGAAGATGACTGAAGGCCTCGTTTTCCCGTGAGATGGAACAAGAAAGTGACTTATTGGAAATAATACATTTTGATGTGTGCAGTCCAATGAGTGCTGAGGCACGCGTGGATATCATTATGTTCTTACTGCACAGATGATTTGAGGAGATACAAGTGTATTTACTTGATGAATCACGAGTCTAAATTATTGAAAGGTTCAAGCAATTTCAGAGTGAAGTTGAAAATCGACGTGACAAGAGGATGAAATATCTACGATGTGATCGTAGAGGTGAATATCTGAGTTG
The DNA here is from genome assembly GCF_904849725.1 of Hordeum vulgare subsp. vulgare. Taxonomy (NCBI): domain Eukaryota; kingdom Viridiplantae; phylum Streptophyta; class Magnoliopsida; order Poales; family Poaceae; genus Hordeum; species Hordeum vulgare. The sequence continues at coordinate 191,447,857 of NC_058521.1, forward strand.
CGAGTTTGGTATACATTTAAATACAATGTGGAAATTGTTTCACAATTCATGCCACCTGGAACACCATAGTGTGATGGTGTGTCTGAACGTCGTAGACGCACCCTATTAGATGTGGTGCATACTATGATGTCGCTTATCGAATTACCACTATCGTTTTGAGGTTACGCATTAGAGACAACCACATTCACTTTAAATAGGGTACCATGTAATTCAGTTGAGATGACACCGTATGAATTATGGTTTGGCAAAATACCTAAGCTGTCATTTCTTAAAGATTGGGGCTACGATGCTTATTACAAAAGGCTTCACCCTGATAAACTCGAACCCAATGCGGATAAATGCTTCTTCATAGGATACCCAAAACAGCTGGGTATACCTCCTATCTTTGATACGAACGCAAAGTGTTTGTTGCCAAAAATGGGTCCTTTCTCGAGAAAGAGTTTCTCTCGAAAGAATTGAGTGGGAGGATGGTGGAACTTGATGACATTGTTGAACCATCGCTTGAAACATATTATTGCAGGGCAAGGAAAGTTGTTCATGTGGCGCCTAAACCAAATTGAAGAGGAAGCCAATGATGATCTCCATCAAGCTTCAGATCAAGTTACTTCCAAACCTCGTAGGTCGAAAAGGACACGCACTACTCCAGAGTGGTACGGTAATCCTGTCTTGGAGGTAATGTTGTTGGAAAACAATGAACCTACAAGCTATGGAGAAGCAATGGTGGGCCCAGATTCCGACAAATGGCTGGAGGCCATGAAATCCGAGATAGGATCCATGTATGAAAATAAAGTATAGACTTTGGAATAACTACTTGATGGTCGTGAGACTATTGAGTACAAATGGATCTTTAAAAAGAAGACACACGATGATGGTGAATGTCACCATTTAGAAAGCTCGACTTGTCGCAAAGAGGTTTCCGACAAGTTCAAGGGGTTGACTACGATGATAGTTTCTCACCCCTAGCGATGCTAAAGTCTGTTGGAGTTATGTTAGCAGTTGCTGCATTTTTCAATTATGAAATCTTGGAGATGGATGTCGAAACATTGTTTCCTCTACGGTTTCCTTGAGGAAAGGTTGTATGTGATACAACCAGAAGGTTTTGTCGATCCTAAGGATGCTAACAAGTATGCAAACTCTAGCAATCCTTCTATGGACTGGAGCAAGCATCTCGGAGTTGGAATATACACTTTGGTGAGATGATCAAAGCTTTTAGGTTTATACAAAGTTTATGAGAAACTTGTATTTACAAGAAAGTGAGTGGGAGCACTATGGAATTTCTGATAGGTATATGTGGTTGACATATTGTTGATCGGAAATGATGTAGAATTTTTGAAAAGCATATAGGGTTGTTTGAAAGGAGTTTTTTTAATGGAATACCTGAATTAAGTTACTTGAACATTGGGCATCGAGATCTATACAAATAGATCAAGATGCTTGATAAAACTTTCAACAAAGACATGCCTTAACAATAATTTTGAAGGAGTTCAAAATGGATCAGTCAAAGAAGGAGTTCTTGACTGTATTATAAGGTGTGAATTTGAGTAATACTCAAAGCCCGACCACAACAGATGAAAGAGGAAGGGCGAAGGTCGTCCCCTATGCCTTATCCATCGGCCCTATAGTATGCCATGATGTGTACCACACCTGATGTGTGCCTTGCCATGAGTCTGTCGAGGGTACAAAGAGTGGTCCAGGAATGAATCACTGAACAACGGTCAAAGTTATCCTTCGTAACTAGTGGACTAAAGAGTTTTTCTCGATTATGGAGGTGATAAAAGAGTTCGCCGTAAAGGGTTACGACGATGCAAGCCTTGACACTAATCCGGATGACTCTGAGTAGCAAACCGGATTCGTATAGCGGAGCAGTCATTTGCAATGGTTCCAAATGGCGCGTGGTAGCAACATCTATAGGATGACATAGAGATTTTTAAAGGACACACGGATCTGCAAGGTTCAGACGTGTTGACTAAAACCTATATCACATGCAAACATGATTAAACCCCAGAACTTATTGGTGTGAATCACATAGTGATGTGAACTAGATTATTGACTCTAGTGCAAGTGAGAGATTGTTGGAAATAATCCCTAGAGGGAATAATAAAATAGTTATTATTATATTTCCTTGTTCAAGATAATAGTTTTTTATCCATGCTAGAATTTATTGAATGGAAACTCACAAAGCTTTTGTAGCTAGGTGGCAGTGATTGAAGAACTCTGTTAGTGACCGCCTGTGGTGGGAGAACAATTCCCAACTCAACTAGATGGTTGGAATATCCAAGACATTTTGAGTATGTGTTCACTGACAGACCCGTTCTCCTCCATCTTGCAAGCATAGAACTTATCAAAGGTTTTGTACCTCTCGATCCGGGCATTATTTTCAAAAATAAACTTCAACTCCTGGAACATCTCATATGCTCCATGACGTTCAAAACGTCTTTGAAGTCTCGGGTCTAAGCCATACAAGATTGCACACTCAACTATTGAGTAGTCATCAAAATGCGTGTGACAGACGTTCACAACGTCTTGAGACGCCACCAGAGGGGGTGCCTCACCAAGAGGTGCATCAAGGATGTAAGCGTTTTGGGAAAACGTGAGGATAATACTTAGATTACGGGCACAGTCTACAAAGTTACTTCCATCATCTTTCAACTTGGCTTTCTCTAGGACGTCATTGAAATTCAAGGGTGCTACTCCATGAGCCATTGATCTACAACATAATTTTGCAAAGATTATTTATGCTATAGTTCAAGATAATGAGTTTAGTTAATCATATCACTAAATATGCCCAGTCAAATTGACATCCCTCTAGTCATTCGAGTGATACATGATCCAAATTCACCAACCCAACTACGATCATCAGGTGAGATGAGGTGGTTTCAATGGTGAACATCTTCACGTTGATCATATCCACTATGTGTCTCATGTTCGACCTTTCCGTCTCTTGTGTTCCGAGTCCATTTGTGTACATGCTAGGCTCGTCAAGTTTAACCGAAGTGTTCTCCATGTGCAAAACTGGCTTGCACCCATTGTACGCGAACGTAGAGTCTATCGTAGCCGATCATCACGTGGTGCTTTGAAACGACGAACTTTCACAACGGTGCACACTTGGGGAGAACACAATTTTATCTTGAAATTTTAGTGAGGGATCACCTTATAATGCTACCATCGTCCTAAGTAAAACAAGGTGCATAAAAGGATTAACATCACACGCAAATCATAAGTGACTTGATATGGCCATGAACTTGTGCTTTTAATCTCCATATCCAAAGCACTGACATGATCTCCGTCGTCACCGGCATGAGACCATGATCTTCATCATCGTGTTGCCATCAGGGTTGTCACGCCAACCATGCTTCTCCTATTATTGCTAACATTTAGCAATAAAGTAAATCATTACATAGAGACTAATGATTGACACAGATGTCATACCATAATTAAAGACAACTCTATGGCTCCTGCTGGTTGCCGTATGCATCGACATGCAAGTCTACATTAACTATTACAACTTGATCATCTCATACATCAAATATATATCATCATGTCTTTGTCCATACAAAAACAAGTTAGACGTCCTCTAATTTGTTGTTGCATGTTTTACATGACTGCTACGGGTATATAGATAGAATGCGTCTTACCAACGCAAAACCACAAGGTGCTATAAAGTTGCTATTTCACCTTCTACAAGGACCACCTCCGTCGAATCCAATTCAACCAAGGTGGGAGAGACAAACACCCGCCATCCATCTTATGCAACAAAGTTACATGTCAGTCGATGGAATCAGTCTCTCATACGTGGACGAGTGAAGTTGGTCTGGGCTGCTTCATCCCACAATACCGCTCAATCAATAAAAGACTAAGGAGGGAAGCGATCTGAATATCGATGCCCACAAACTCCTTTGTGTTCTACTCGTGGTGTCATCTACACATAGAGCTAGCTCATGATGCCACTCTTGGGGAACGTTGCATGGGAAACAACAATTTTATTATGCTCACCAAGACCAATCTAGGAGATGCACATCTATGAGAGGAGAGATTGTATCTACATACCCTTGTAGATTTCTAAGCGGAAGCATTACAGAACGCAGTTGATGTAGTGGTACGTCTCCGCGATCCAATCACGATCCATACCACGAACTCCCGATCAGGCACCCAACGGATGGCACCTCCACGTTTAGCACATGTACAACTGGATGACGTCTATGCCTCCTCTATCTATAAAGCGATGGAGGAGTGGTAGATGACTTCCCCAGCAGCGCGACGGCGTGATGGTGGTGGTGCAGCACCTGTCCCGACAGGGCTTCCCCAAGCACTATCGAAAAAACTAGAGAAGGAGACGAGCTAGAGGGAGAGGGAAAGGCCGCGCCGTTGTGTGTGTGTTGCGTCCCTCCCTCCCCTCTCATATATATATATATATATATATAGGAAGAGAGGAGGGGGCTTGGCCTAGGGTTCCTCCCTTGGGGGCGGCGGCCAAGGGGTGGCACGTGGCGGCCCTAGGGTGCCTTGCCACCCAAGGTAAGGGTGGCCAGGCCCTTTATGGGCTTAGCCCCCACCTCCTGCCGCATGGGCCTTGTTGGGACTGGCTGGTGCGGCCCCTCTCACAGCCCATGGGGCCCTCCGGGGAAGGAGGGCCCTCCTGGTGGACCCCCTGGAACACTTGCGGCACTCCCGTCACAAAACCGGAATTTTCTAGAACTTTTCAGGACCTCAAATACCAACGTCCTATATATCAATCTTTATGTAGGGACCATTTCAGAACTCCTCATGACATCCAAGATTTATGAGGGATTCCGAAAAACTTTCGGTTATCATCACATATAGCTCAGTAATACCAAATCATCACCGAACATTAAGTGTGTAGACCAATGGGTTCGAGAACTATGTGTACATGACCGAGACACTCTATGGTCAATAACCAACAATGGGACCTGGAAGCCCATATTGGCTCCTACATATTCTATGAAGATCTTTGTCAGTTGAACCATGATGTCAAGGATTCAATCAATCCTGTATACTATTCTGTTTGTCCATCGGTATGTTACTTGCCAGAGATTCGGTGGTCGGTATCTCCATACCTAGTTCAATCTCGTTACCGACAAGTGTGTTTACTCATTCCACAATACAAGATCCCATGGCTAACCTTTTAGTCACATTGCTTACAAGCTCATTGTGATGCTCTATTACCAAGTGGGCCCTGAGATACCTCTTCGTCACACGGAGTAACAAATCCTAGTACTGATCCTTGCCAACTCAATAGACACCATCGAAGATACCTTTAGAGTACCTTTATAGTCACCCAGTTACGCTGCGACGTTTAATATACACAAGGTACTCCTTAAGTGTCAGTGAGTTGCATGATCTTAGGGTCATAGGATGAGATACTTAACCTGCAGAAAACAATAGCAATAAATTGACATGATCATATGCTACATTCATAGTTTGGGTCTTGTCCATCACATCATTGTCCTAATGATATGATCCCATCATCAAATGACAACTCATGTGTATGTCTAGGAAACCTTGACAATCTTTGATCAACGAGCTAGTCCTTTAGAGGATCACTAGGGATAGTGTGTTGTCTATGTGTCCACACATCTATTTGAGTTTCCAATTAATACAATTCTAGCATAGATAATTGCGGGGACGCCGACTTGTAAGTCGTGATCACCAAATTCACGTGTATAGTGATCCCAGAGATCAATGGTCACTCAACACACAAAAGCTGAATAAAACGAGTCTTACATCCATACATACCGTCTGATACATATAAGGACCATTAAGGCCAAGTCATTACATAGATAGGGCATGGAAGGCCGATACTACAAATATGAACTAACAACGGATAACTTGGTTGAAATCATGAACCCGTGCCATTTGCGTTAACCTACAGGTATTCTGATAGGGATGCGTCCTAGTTCACATGTTCGACACCGATGAACTCTTCTTTGAACTCATGTTCTTCCATGCCTGGCCAATTAAATAAAAGTGGCAAGCCAATGAGTACTTTGAATGTAGTCGCAAGCAACCCATGATATTGAATAAGGCAATAGTGAAGTATGGCATAACACTAGTATGCTATTTTGCGGAAAGCAGATTTTCCCTAGTGTAGTGACATGGTCAAATTCTCATGTGGCATGCATCATAAGGTAAACGGCAACCAAGTGAGCGGGCTATAACTATCAATATAAATTGAAGTTTGGACAACCCTTGTCCACCCATCATGCCAAGTCATCTAACTTAGCTCATTATTCGTACTGCTACCATTCCCCCCCACACACACTTGGTTTACATGAAAGTCCTAGATGTAGTTTAAGCAGCACCACCCAAATGTCCTTGACCATGGACACGACTCTCCGAATAGTTTTACACTCTGCACAGGTTGCACACTTTACCCACAAGATTCGGGAAACTTCCATGTCAGCACACGACTCGCGATATTTATCATACCCGAGGTAAGTACCCGAACATCACCTTTCCCATGACGACACTAGCAATAAGTCCACTCATCGGTGACAGTCCCTCGTGATGTACATCACACGTATCATCCACGAGGGCACGCAATGGTGTGCCTGATGTTTGTAAAAACAACCCATGGTCGCCCTTTATCCTGGCAGGACCCCGTCTCGAGAGTGACCACGTCACTCTTTCCAATAGTATTGCGGGATCTCAACTAGCACCGACCATGGTAATCAGCAAATCCCCGTCCCATTAGAGGTATTGTGGTCGTACATGTAAGATTGGGACGGTCGTCAAATCTTAAGTCTAATCCGGTTTTTAGAAAACCACTCACACAACTGGCCTTGATATACCACAACCTCATCAGGTATTTACATAGCTCAGCACATCACCCTCGGGCATTAGTGGCACCCGATGGGGTTCTCGTAAAACATTTGAAGGGTATCACCCTCGTATTCTACCATCTCCATGCATGTACCCTCGTATTCTATTGTCTCCATGCATGTACCCAATCCCATGTGTAACACTACCAGCAACCTGACTACTTCCCACCTGCACAACCCTCCTAGGAAGGTAGGGTTATGCCCAAGTGCAAGTAACAATGAGGAGTTTCTGGAGACAACCCACTATCATGGTCACCGATTCAACATGATTCAATGCATAGGAAAAAGTGTTAATTGACATGCAAAAAAGTAGTTTCTCACACATGGTCAAAGGGATGCATTCCATGCTCAAATAGGTCTCCGGGGTCTTCGAGGTCTTATAGTCCAAGCCCCTCGTCAGTAACACAATCTATCGCCGCAATATAAACGGGAAAAAAATAAGCACTCAACCCAAAAATTGGGAAAATAATGTACTCAGAATAATGTCACACCATTTTTGTAGAATACTAGGATGAGTATAGGTTCTGTAAAAAATATTGGGTTTTATTTTTGGAATGCAAAAAGTTGCAGAAACACTTTTAACAGAGTGTTAAAATGTCTAAAACAAGGTTTTAAACCAATACAGTGCATGTAACCTTTGTAAAAATTGCACAAGCGGCACCCTAAAATAATACATAATATTACAAGATTTGTGGTGGAGTAATATTTGAATTTGGAAAAATATTTAATCCTATGGAATTTTTACAAATAAAAAACTAAAGGGAAAAAATAAAAGGGGCCACACCTCCCGGGCCTGGGGCTGCTGGCCGAATCGGCCCAGCTACCGAACGAGCCCGGACGGACTAGGCGCATGCACCCGCCAGGGTTTAAACCCAACAGGTGGGTACCAGTCATCAGTGGCACAAAGGGGAGGCGAGGGAGAGGTGAGGATGACACATGGCCCCCACGTGTCATCTTCAACCTTGGGACAAAGAGAGCGGCGAGCTCACCGGCGACGACAGAGGGCACGGCGAGTGCAGCTAGGGATGGAAATGGATCTAGGGATGAGCTGTCGTTCGACTCGTGGAGGAGAGAGGAGGAGCGGTGCTGGGAGTCGCCGGTGAGGAGGTCTCGCGGCAGAGGAGCTTCGGGAGGGTGGTCGTCGGGGTCGAATCTACAGAAAAAGAACATGGGAGAGAGGGGAAAGCATCAGGAAGCTGTTGCGGTCCTATTGGAAAAGAAATGAGGGTCGGAGTGTCTTTGTACCCGGGGATTGCTGGAACCTCGATGCGGCCGATCTGGAGCTTGATCTCGAGATCCGGGCCTTCTGGAGATGAATCGGTGGCTTAGGGGTGTGATTAGGTGCACCAAGAGGTCAAAGGGAGGGAGAGGAAGGCTCAGGCGGCATTATATATTGGGGACACGGTTCACCAAATGTCTGTGCACCCGTGAGACCATAGCGATGACCAGGGGAGGAGAGAGGGCTTGGGAGCGTGTCTGCGGTCTTCGTGGACGCGGTTTGGGGTTGGAACAAGGTCGAGAATGAGCGGGGAGCTGGCTCCTATCGTGCAGCGGTGACGGGCGCCATCTGACTGAATCGGTCGCCGGGGGCACGCGTCGCCAGAGGGAGGAGAAGGGGAGAGAGGAGGGGCACGACGTGGTGCAGGACTCCTGTCGTTGAAGGGTCAATGGGGGACAGCCGGAGGGGTCCAAAGTTGGATGGGGCTGGCCTCTCAACATGAGGGTGCGCACTGTAGCATGACCATAGCGCAATTTTGGCATGCCATGACATGTTGGGCCCTCTAGCGTGCCCCACCTTTTCCTCTAGCGCCTGGGGTAAGCTCTTGGGATGCATTGGAGACGAGGGGTAGACTGTGGTCAAAGGGAGAGGGGTGAAAATCTTCTGCAAGGGTGGAAGGGTAATTGGGTTTTTTGTCTAACTCCACGGTTGAACTAGATCTGGATCTTGTTACTGCATGTGAAGAGTGACTCTCTGGGCTTGTGGTAAAAATTTGGAGTGAAGGAGAATAGTGTAGGGTGTGAAAGTGACAGTTTTACCAAATCACCAGAAGGTGTTTGATGCTGGTTTGGGCAAGATAAACCTCACCACTTGCAGTGATATTTAACAGGATTAAATTGTTAGCAAAATAAATAGGATTCGCCAAGTTTGATCTCATTTGAGCAATGTTGACACTTTAGACCTGAAAAACTCTAGAAATGGACAGAATCAGATTTCTAAGGACCAAGGTGATCAATTCAACTCCCACAAATGCACAACTTGGTGTGGCAGCCTTATTTGGGGGCTAGATGACTCATGTAAAGTATGAGATCAATTGGTTAAACTTGACAATGTAGAGTTGCTCAAATTTGGTTTTGTACAGGAAGGGTTTTGGGACAAATAGCTGGATCAAAACAACTAGGATTGAGATGAAACTTCGCAGGATCACCACATTTATCATGTGTGACTTGCTAGAATTTTCATAGTATTTATTGAGAATATTTCCTTTCGAAATATTTCAAAAGCTTAAAATAGGCAGAAAGAGTTTTGAGGAGTTTTGTCCAATATTTTGAACATGACCATGTGTTGAAACTCTTATGTATGGAAAATATATGTCCACTGAGTTTCCCTAAACTTTCTCAATTATTTTTTAAGTAGGAAAAATATTTTTTCCCTATGAAATAACATTTCTGGCCTGAGAAAAAGGTATTTAAATAAATAGTAAAATAATTTTGAAATAATTGTGTTGTGGTTTTGGGAAGTCTTTTGTATAATAGGATTCAAAATAAAATCTTTGGTGTAAAACAACCCTCCTAATTTAGGGGCTTGCACTGCAAATATCAAATTAAGGCTTTTGCAGAATTTAAAATGATTAAAAGCCTTTAGTTGAAATGGTAATTTATAAAAATGGTTTTCTAGTCCTATTCACATGGCATGATCATTGGGCAAGGGCTTGGGGTCAAGGACGTAGGTTTTAGAGAGGAGAACAACTATAGTGATTCAAAAATTCAATCACTCACACAAGCAAGTTGCAAAAGAAATGAATCATCACAAACATGCAAAAACAAAATTGGTTCCAAATTTTTCATAAAACAACATGTGGCAAAAGTGGTACAAACATAGGGTGTGACAATAATAAACAATTATCATGAACATGGAAATATAATACTAAGCATTTTATGATTGCCTCCAGGGCATATTTCCAACTGGCCCAAGGACCGCCTATTCCCGGACTCCCTTAGTAGCCCCCGAACTAGCCTCCAACGTCATAGTTTGGGCTCAACATATTCTCGTTTCTTTGGTCTTTGGCTTTCGAGGCGAGTTCCAGATTATATTCGGTTGATCCTCTTCCGAATTGTTCTTTCATTTGTGACTCATGAAATATCGTAGGGCCCACAAAGAATGAATATATTCCTTTCACGGAGTTAAACACCTCCTCGACTACTGCGCTCTACTGAAAATAAGCGGTTCCTTCCCAAAGAAAAGAAGTTACGCATTATATAACCAATGTGTGGCCCCCAACAATTCTCCCTATCCCTTCCAATGCTTCGAGAAGAACACAGGAGAAACGAAGATATGTAGACTGCACAGGCTCCTCCTCACGCCCTCGAGGCTCTCTCCCAGGAGATTGGGCTAGTTGTTCAGTCTCATTACTCCGTCTGCGTGAGCTTGAGCTGTAAGGATATTTTCCATGACTCAGACCTAGCACCCTCCCGCCCTGGGCTGACCTCCGCTAACAGCGAGGCCTTTGTAGAGAGATTACCTACACCCAATACGTTAGATAGGGTATGCTTCGTCCCCATCCTCTTACGAGGCATGGGCTTCCCTATTCATCCCTTTCGACGGGGCATGTTGGAGTATTACGGGATCCAACTTCATCACCATACCTCCGGATCCATTCTCCACATCGTAGGATTAGTTGCTCTTTGCGATATGTTTGTGAAGCCATTTTGAACTATGGAAAAAGTTTTTCTGCCTCGTCCCCTGAACTGAGGGCGGGACTATTTATGAAGTCGGAGGAGCCGAAGTATGTCACATAGCTCGGATTGGGTATGCATAGGTACCCCTAGGTAATCTCCCAAAGAGTGGACCTTAGAATGGTTCTACATTGAAGACGTGCCTTTGTTTGACCCCGTCCGAAGGGGTCTACCTAGATTCTCAACAGCTCCTCTTAAGAAGTGGTCCATGTGGCATCCAAGAAGTCCGTATAAAGAAGAGGGCCCGGAGGTGAGACAATTGGTTGCTAAGGTAAAGTTGTTGACACACTGCCGGCTTACTATGATTGATGTAATGGCCGAGGCCATAAGGCGGTGTGTTCAACCTCTCCAAATAAGATTTAATCTGCTTTGGCAATTCTACAGTTCGAGTGACGCCACTCGATACAAGCGGGAAGGCCCGACGGATCCAATGGCATTGGCTATCGTATTGGCTGATCTTTATAAAGGGGAAAAGGAAGATTTTATCAGTCAGAACACCAATGAGGGCTACTCGAACCACAACCCCATCGAATGGGTTAGTACAGTTCAATTACCCTAATTTGGGTTCTTATAGCATCTCTGGTCGAACTAAATCCCTGAAATTTTGTTCAAATGGGAATGGAGGCGTGTGGTAGAAAACTTCAACCGCCTTCCTCCTCAGCTACAGAACTCTTCCAAGGACGACGACCCCGGATTCCATGATGATCCGGATACATTGATCATTTTGAAAATGGCTTCTTTTTTTAGATGATTATAAATGAAACCAAGGTAACCCTCATTGCTGCCTATCAGAATATAACTCTTCATCGAACAAGGAGAAAAATAAGAAAGCGCCTTCTCGAAAAGGTCACTCGAATGTCACAATGGCCCCTTGAGGGAGTTCGGGACGAGGGGTCCTTGGGCTGCCTACCTATTCGCATGGGTCGGGCTTTTCTCAGTAGTTCGACCCTTGACAGAAGTGTTGTATTCTAGATGGACTATTCTAAACACATGGGACGCAATCCAAGAAGATATAGGTATCGCCATATTCCTTTTCTGTTGTAACTGACCTTGTGGTGTCTATATAAGCCAGGGGTCATAGTTCGTAGGGAACATCCAGCTCATTATGATTAGGGTTTGGACCAAAACATTGATCTCGCAGGAGATCAACCTTGTACTCTATACTGTCTCATCAATAACAGCAAGAGCAGGACGTAGGGTTTTACCTCCATTAAGAGGGCCCGAACCTTGGTAAAACATCGTCCCCATCGTCTCTTGTTACCCATCGACCCTGGATCCACAGTTCGGACCCCCTACTCGAGATCGGTCGAATTTGACACCGACATTGGTGATTTCATTGAGAGCTCCATTGCTGGATCTCGAGAAGGGTTGATGGATCATTCGATAACAAACGACAGCAATGAGTCCGGAGATATCTTTGTCTCCGGCCAAACCTCTATTTTTGGCAGCACCACACACATCAAGGCGACTCAGCATAAGATCAATGGGATCACCCCGAGGGCAAGAATTCTAGTTCGGCAAGTTGGAATTTGTCGCCAATGCTCGAGGTGACCTAATCTTTTCCGAGGACTTGGGTGCGCCCGAAAAGCCCGGAGACTCCGAAGCTTTAACTTCGGAGCCGCGTCTATACTTTGAGTGCTAAATAGGTTTTGACCTTGATTCGGCCTCGAGCCAAGATCCAGCTATGGAAGTCAAAGGCGCACGGGTCATCTCACCAGAACACACTTCGCACACCGGAGCTTCGGAATGCAGTCCCATCAAGGCTACGATCGCGAGTCCGACAGATCTCTCATGGTCAAATGAGACTAGCACCCAAGCATAAACCGATGACTATTCGAATGAACGGCCTCCTTCTTAGGACATTTTCGGCCCTGGAACTAGGTGCAGGGAACTTTATTCCCCGCCCACTGATGGGGAACGTTGCATGGGAAACAAAAAAATTCTACGCACACAAAGACCTATCATGGTGATGTTCATCTACGAGAGGGAGATCAGATCCATGTACCCTTGTAGATCGCTAAGCGGGAAGCATTAAGAAACACGGTTGATGTAGTGGTATGGCTTCGTGATTCAAATCACCGTCGTCCCACGATCCGTTCCAATCTAGCGTCGAACGGACGGCACCTCCGCGTTCAGCACACGTACAACTCGATGACGATCTCCGCCTTGTTGATCCAGCAAGAGAGAAGGGGAAGTAGATGAGTTCTCCGGTAGCGTGATGTCGCGCCGGTGATGGTGATGATCTATTCCTGCAGGGCTCCGCCCGAGCTCTGCAGAAAACCGATCTAGAGGAAGAACTACGAAGTAGAGGTTTGAGTTGCACGTGGCAAAGTTGTTTCTCAAAAACCCTAAAACCTCTAGTATATATAGGCGGAGGGGAGGGGCTAGCCTTGGGGCTCAAGGGAGCCCCTAGATCGCCGGCCGAAAGGAGGAGGAGGACTCCAACTCCAATTCGGTTTGGGGAAGGAGGACTCCTCCTCTTCGTTCCCACCTCCCCCTTTGTTTTTCTTTTGGTTTTATTTTCCTAGCGCCATAGCCCACTTGGGCTGGCCTCACCAGTCCACTAAGGGCTGGTGCGCCACCCTTGGACTATTGGGATCACTCCCGGGTGGGTGGGCCCCTCCCGGTAAAAACTCGGAAGCCATTAGTCACTCCCGGTACATTCCCGGTAATGCCCGAAATCTTTCCGGAGACCAAATGAAACCATCCAATATATCAATCTTCATTTCCGGACCATTCCGGAAACCTTCGTGACGTCGGTGATATCATCCCGGACTCCGAACAACCTTTGGTCACCAACACCTATAACTCAACTATACCGAAACGTCACCGAACCTTAAGTGTGTAGACCCTGCGGGTTCGAAAACTATGCAGACATGACCCGACACACTCCCCGGTCAATATCCAATAGCGGGACCTGGATATCCATATTATATCCTACATATTCCACGAAGATCTTATCGGTTGAACCACTATGCCAGGATTTGATCGTCGATATCCCTCTACCTATTTCAATCTCGTTACCGGCAAGTCTCTTTACTCGTTGCATAATACTCCCTCCGTACCAAAATTCTTGTCTTAGATTTCTCAAGATACAGATGTATCTAACACTAAAAGGTGACTAGATACATTTGTATTTCAATAAATCTAAGACAAGAATTTTGGGACGGAGGGAGTACAAGATCCCGTGACTAACACTTTAGTCACATTGCTTGCAAGGCTTATATGTGATGTTGTATTACCGAGTGGGCCCTGAGATACCTCTCCATCACACGGACTAAAAAATCCCAGTCTTGATCCATGCTAACTCAATGGACACCTTCGAAGATACCTGTAGAGCACCTTTATAGTCACCCAGTAACGTTGTGATGTTTGATGCACACAAGGTATTCCTCCGGTGTCAGTGAGTTACATGATCCATGGTCATAGGAATGAATACTTGACACGTAGAAAACAATAGCAATAAAATGACACGATCACATGCTACATTCATAGTTTGGGTCTTGTCCATCACATCATTCTCCTAATGATGTGATCCAGTCATCAAGTGACAACACTTGCATATGGTCAGAAAACCTTAACCATCCTTGATCAACTGGCTAATCAACTAGAGGCTTACTAGGAACATTGTTTTTTCTATATATCCGTACATGTATCTATGCTTTCATATAATACAATTATAGCATGGATAATAAACGATTATCTTCAAACAGGAAATATAATAATAACTATTTTACCATTACCTCTTGGGCATATTTCCAACAGTCTCCCACTTGCACTAGAGTCAATAGTCTAGTCTCACATCGCTATGTGATTTACATTGGAATGAATCTAACACCCATACAGTTCTGGTGTTGATCATGCTTTTCTCGTGGAAAAGGATTAGTCAGCGGATCTGCAACATTCAGATCCATGTGCACTTTGCAAATATTTACGTCCTCTCCTTCGACATAGTCGCAGACGAGGTTGAAGTGTCGTTTGATGTGTCTGGTCTTGTTGTGAAACCTTGGTTCCTTTGCTAGATCAATGGTACTAGTGTTGTCACAGAATAGAGTTATTGGATTTAGTACGCTCGGCACAACTCCAAGATCCGTCATGAACTGCTTCATCTAGACACCCTCCTTAGTTGCCTCCGAGGCAGCCATGTACTCCGCTTCACATGTAGAATCTGCTACGACGCTTTGCTTGTAACTGCTCCAGCTTACCGCACCCCCATTAAGAATAAATACCTATCCGATTTGAGACTTAGAGTCATCCGGATCAGTGTCAAAGCTTGCATCGACGTAACCCTTTACGACGAGCTCTTCGTCACCTCCATAAACGAGAAACATTTCCTTAGTCCTTTTCAGGTACTTCAGAATATTCTTGACCGTCGTCCAGCGATCCACACCTGGATTACTTTGAAACCTGCCAGTCATACTTATGGGCAAGCTAACGTCCGGTCTTGTGCACAACATTGCATACATGATAGACCCTATGGCTGAAGCATAAGGGATAGTACTCATCTTTTCTTTATCTTCCGCAGTTACTGGACACTGAGTCTTACTCAACTTTATACCTTGTAATACTGGCAAGAATCCCTTCTTGGACTGCTCCATTTTGAACGTCTTCAAAACTTTATCAAGGTATGTGCTTTGTGAAAGTCCTATTAGGCGCCTCGATCTATCCCTATAGATCTTAATGCCTAATATGTAAGCAGCTTCTCGTAGGTCTTTCATTGAAAAACATTTGTTCAAGTAATCCTTTACGGTCTCAAAAACCTCCATATTGTTTCCAATCAGCAATATGTCATCCACATATAATATTAGAAACTCTACAGAGCTCCCACTAACTTTCTTGTAAATACAAGATTCTCCAACAACTTGTATAAACCCAAATGCTTTGATCACCTCATGAAAGCGCTTATTCCAACTCCGAGATGCTTGCACCACTCCATAAATGGATTGCTGGAGCTTGCATACATTGTTAGCATTCTTTGGATCAACAAAACCTTCGGGTTACATCATATACAACTCTTCCTTAAGAAAACCATTAAGGAACGCCGTTTTGACATCCATCTGCCAAATTTCATAATCGAAAAATGCAGCTAGTGCTAACATGATTCGGACGGACTTACACATTGCTGCGGGCGAGAACATCTCATCATAGTGAACTCCTTGAACTGGTGAAAAACCCTTTGCCACAAGTCGAGCTTTATAACCGGTCACATTACCGTCTGTGTCCGTCTTCTTCTTAAAGATCCATTTGTTCTGAATAGCCTTGCGACCTTCACGCAATACTTCCAAAGTACACACTTTGTTTTCATACATAGATCCTATCTCGGACTTCATGGCCTCCAGCCATTTGTTGGAATCCGGGCCCACCATTGCTTCTTCATAATTTCGCAGGCTCATTGTTGTCTAACACCATGATAGATAAGACAGGATTACCGTACCACTCACGAGCAGTACATGATCTTGTCGACCTATGAGATCCGATAGTAACTTGATCCGAAGCTTCATGATCATCATCATTAGCTTCCTCCTCAACCGGTGTTTCTTGGACAGAGGTTTCTCTCTGACCTGCGCCACCATCTAGAGGGAGCAGAAGTTCCACAACCTCATCAAGTTCTATCTTCCGCCCACTCAATTATTTCCACAGAAACTCCTTCTCAATAAAAGCTTCGTTCTTAGCAACAAACACTTTGCCCTCGGATCTGAGATAGAAGGTGTACCCAACTGTCTCTTTTGGGTAACCTATGAAGACGCACTTTTCCGCTTTCGGTTCCAGCTTTTCAGGCTGAAGCTTTTTGACATAAGCATCACATCCCCAAACTTTAAGAAACGACAACTTTGGCCTCTTGCCATGCCATAGCTCATATGGTGTCATCTCAACGGATTTTGATGGTGCCCTATTTAAAGTGAATGCAGCTATCTCTAATGCATAACCCCAAAACGATAACGGCAAATTGGTAAGAGATATCATATATCACACCATATCTAACAAAGTAAGATTACGACGTTCGGACACACCATTACGCTGTGGTGTTCCAGGCGGTCTCAACTGTGAAACGATTCCACATTGTCTTAAGTGAGCACGAAACTCGAAACTCAGATATTCACCTCCTCGATCGGATCGTAGGAACTTGATCTTCTTGTTACGATGATTTTCAACTTCACTGTGAAATTGCTTGAACTTTTCAAACATTTCAGACTTGTGTTTCATCAAGTAGATATATGCATACCTACTGAAATCATCAGCGAAGGTGACAAAATAACAATATCCACCGCGCGCCTCCACGCTCATTGGACCGCACACATCAGTATGTATGATCTCCAACAACTCACTTGCACGCTCCATTGTTCTGGAGAACGGAGTCTTAGTCATCTTGCCCATGAGGCATGGTTCGCACGTGTCAAGTGATTCAAAATAAAGTGACTCCAAAAGCCCATCAGTATGGAGTTTCTTCATGCGCTTTATACCAATATGACCTAAGCAGCAGTGCCACAAAAAGGTGGCGCTATCATTGTTAACTCTACATCTTTTGGTCTCAATGTTATGTATATGTGTGTCATCACAATCAAGATTCAATATGAACAAACCCCTCACATTGGGTCCATGACCATAAAAGATATTACTCATAAAAATAGAACAACCATTATTCTCTGACTTAAATGAGTAACTGTCTCGCAATAAACAAGATCCAGATATAATGTTTATGCTTAACGCAGAGAATAAATAATAATTATTTAAGTTCATAACTAATCCTGATGGTAACAGAAGTGAGACTGTGCCGACGGCGATTGCATCAACCTTGGAACCATTTCCCACGCGCATCATCACTTCATCCTTCGCCAACCTTCGTTTATTCCATAGTCCCTGCTTCGAGCTGCAAATATGAGCAACATAACCGGTATCAAATACCCAGGCACTACTACGAGAGTTGGTTAGGTACACATCAATAACATGTATATCACATATACCTGGTTTGGCGTTGGCCGCCTTCTTATCAGCCAAATACTTGGGGCAGTTGCGCTTCCAGTGACCCATCCCCTTGCAATAATAGCACTCTGTTTCCGGCTTAGGCCCAACCTTGGGTTTCTTCATCGAATTGGCAATAGTCTTGCCGCTCTTCTTGGAGTTACCCTTCTTGCCTTTTCTGTTTCTCTTCAAACCAGTGGTCTTATTGACCAGCAACACTTGATGCTATTTCTAGAGTTCTCACTCTATGACTTTCAGCATCGCGAATAACTCACTGGGTGACTTGTTCATCCCTTGCATGTTATAGTTGAACACAAAGTTCTTGTAGCTAGGTGGCAGTGATTGAAGGATTCTGTCAGTGATAGCCTCTTGCGGGAGTTCAATCCATAGCTCAGCTAGAAGGTTTGAGTACCCAGACATTTTGAGCACATGTTAGCTGACAAACGAATTCTCCTCCATCTTGCAAACATAGAATTTACCGGAGGTCTCATAGCTCTCGATCCGGGCGTTCTTCTGAAAGATAAACTTCAACTCCTGGAACATCTCATATGCACCATGACGTTCAAAGCATCGTTGAAGTCCTGGTTCCAAGCCATACAAGACTGCACATTGAACTACCGAGTAGTCCTGCTTGCGTGATTGGCAAGCGTTCAAAACATCTTGGTCAGACGTAGCGGGTGGTTCATTTCCTAGCGCAGCATCAAGGACATAATTCTTTTTCCCAACATGTAGGATGAACCTAAGATTGCGAGCCCAGTCTACAAAGTTGCTACCATCATCTTTCAGCTTAGCTTTCTCTAGGAACGTATTGAAATTCAGGGTCGCTACTGCGTGAGCCATTGATCTACAACATAAAATACTGTAAAGTGGACTTAGACTATGTTCAAGATAATTCGAGTTTAACTAATCAAATTTCAAATAAACTCCCACTCAAATAGACATCCCTCTAGTTACTTGAGTGTGGCATGATCCAAATTCACTAACTCAAATCCGATCATCACGTGAGTTGAGTGTAGTTTCAGTGGTAAACATATATATGCTAATCATATCAACAATATGATTCATGCTTGACCTTTCAGTCTCTTGTGTTCCGAGGACATGTCTGCACATGCTAGGCTCGTCAATTTTAACCCGAGTGTTCTGGTGTGCAACTGTTTTGCACCCGTTCTATGTGAACGTTGAGTCTATCACACCCGATCATCATGTGGTGTCTCGAAACGACGAACTGTTGCAACGGTGCACAATCGGGGAGAACACAGTTTTATCTTGAAATTTAGTGAGGGGTCACCTTATAATGCTACCGTTGTTCTAAGCAAGATAAGGTGCATAAAAGGATTAACATCACATGCAATTCATAAGTGACATGATATGGCCATGATCTTGTGCTTCTTGATCTCCATCACCAAAGCATCGGCATTATCTTCATCGTCACCTGCGCCACACCATGATCTCCATCATCGTGCCGCCATTGAGGTTGTAGTGCTATCTATGCTATTACTACCAAAGCTACAACCTAGAAATATAGTAAATGCATCTGCAAACACAAACGTTAGTTTAAAGACAACCCTATGGCTCCTGCCGGTTGCCGTAGCATTGACGTGCAAGTCGATATTAACTATTACAACATGATCTTCTCATACATCCAATATATCACATCATGTCTTTGGCCATATCACGTCACAAGCATACCCTGCAAAAACAAGTTAGACCTCCTCTAATTTGTTGTTGCATGCTTTACGTGGCTGCTATGGGTATCTAGTATGATCGCATCTTATGTCACATCCCTGGAACCCTAATCAAGTATAGCATTGTGCTCATATCTTCTTTGCATTGCATCCAAGAAAATTGCAACAAGATCAAAGCAAGTGGTGAAGCAAAACTCAAAAACCCTAGCCACTTCTCAAATTCAAAGAAATTCTAAACTTGTTCAAATCAATGAACCCAAAATGGCCTCAAGAAAAGTTCAACTTTTCTGATAATTCATCGAAGCAATTAAGCAGTGAAGAAAAATATTTTCATAACACATTTGGCATTTTATTTAAATGCAAAAAGCTACTGGATTCAAGTTTAAATTTGAATTCAAAAACTAAGTTTTCAAAAATGTTGAAAACTTCAGGAATGGTTGGATATATTCCAAAAAATATTCTAGTGTGTTCAAAATATTTTTATAAACTATTTTGGAGCTGAAATAAATAGAAAATCAAAATAGTTAGCAAACCAGAAAACAAAACAGAAAAAAAAGGAAAAGGAGCTTACCTCTCGCTCACCTCAGCCCAGGCCCAGCTCCCCTGTCGTCTTCCTCCTCCCCAGTAGGAGCAGGAGGTGGCCGCCGCGACGCCCGGTGCCTCCACGCAGCTCCCTGCCTGCCTGGCCGCCGCTTCGCGCTGGCACACGTGGGGATAACCTCCCCGAGCACGACCCTATCCATTCCCGCAATCCATTCTTGCCCTCTCCTCTCGGTGCCTCTGTTCCCCTCTGCCGCCATTGACAGCAGCTCGAGCTCGAGCTGCCCGTGCCTCTAGCCACAGGATCTTTCCCCCGAGTGTTCCATTCGCACCGCCTCCACGAGCTGGTCATCCCTGCAGAAGCAGAAGGTCCCCCGAGCCCTGCAACGCCCACGGCACCGTCATCTTCAAGCTTCGGCCGCCGGCGAGCTTCGATCGATTCGTCGCCCGCAGCGCCTCCCCGAGCCGTCTAAGCCCTCCACTGCACTCCCCGTGAGCCTAGCAAGCTTTTCCCCAAGCTTTCCCCTTCGATCTCTTCCTCTAGGCCCATTTCCACCGGAGCCCGACGAGGACCGCCGCTGCAGCTCGTCGCCCGTAGCTCTCCGATGAACGGCTCGTCCTTCTGAGGCCACCAGCAGCTTCAGGACGACGCATAGATGCTTTAGGAGCCCAGCCCCGCATGATTTGACTTTGTTTTCAATGACCTCGACGATGGCCGAGCTTCGTTCGCCGCCGAGCTCGTCGCCGGCGTCGATTCTGGCCACCCCAGCCCCTGGGGTTTGCTCCATCGTGCGCGCCGTCGAGTGGTTGTTCTCCCTGTGGCGTCCGCCGTGCGTTTGATCGCCGGAGACGAGTTTCCGATGCCCTCCGTCGTCTCTGGTGTCGCCGGGGGCTCACCGCCAGCGAGGACGACCTCGCCGCCGGTGGATCTCAGCTAGCCTGAGCCACTGACACGTGGGGCCAGCCTCTGGATGTTTTGGGTTAATGAAAATAAAATTAATTAAACTAATAAGTCACTGACATGTGGGTCCACTTCTGTTAATTAGCTATTTAAGTTTAAAACTAATCTAAAACTGACCAGAGTCACTAACCAGTGGGTCCCACTAGTCAGGTTTGACTTTCAACGACGAGTTGGACCTGCTGATGCCATGCTGACGCAATAAGTGGATTTTCTATTTTAAAAGAATTCCAGAAAATGCCCAAAACTTCTAAAAATCATAGAAATCAATCTGTAACTCCAATGAAAATAATTTATATATGAAGAAGTATCAGAAAAATTCAAGGAATTTGAATATGTCATTTTCAAACATGTTTGAAAATGTTACAGGGCCAAACATGTAGAATAATGAATAGGTTAAATTAAATAAATGCTTTGGAGTTGGAATTTGAAAATCATTTGAATTCCACTTCAAATGCTATGAGCAAACATTGTTCAATCACAACCAGCAACTTAACATATCATTCCCATGCATGATAAAAACAAGTTGATCTGAGCATCAGGTCGAATCAATTACAATGTTATTCGAGAATACCTCGTTTGAAGTGATATTTGAATCTGATTCAAATCAACTTCAAACTTAATAAATGATAGCTACATTAGATTACCACCTTGCATCCTCATGCCATGCACATGCATCATTTTGTTGCATATGATTGTTATTGATTGATGTCAATTCTTTCGGTAGGCTCCGCTCCTCCGGATTCCACCGAATATCCGACTGACGGATATTATCCCTCCTCTGAGCAACAAGGCAAGCAACCATTTTGATCATCCTGATAAATCCCATGTTCTCGCTCCTGCACTTACTTATTGCATTAGGATCAATTGCTTCAAATGCTTTTGCCACGTTAGTTGAACCCACTTCCTTTGCATGACCTGTCTTTGTCATACTAAATAGCTGAACCTTGCAACCTAGCATACCTGGTAGATGCTTGAGCCATGAAGTGCCTTAACCTGCTATGCATGCTATGCTTAGAGTTGTCTACGGTCTATCATCTAGGAGATGAACAGAATTGTGAGAATTTGTTCGGTAAGTAAAGGTTGTGTGTTGAACCTGATTTGGTAAAGGTACCGGTGAAAGGCTGTGTAGGTGTACATGGTGGGTTTTTTCATTGGAACCGTCCTTAGGAAATGAGTTCCGTGTATGTAATCCAAGACGAGATACTACCACATGCACTACTGGAAAACAATTTTTTGCCATCTGCCTAGTCTTTGTCGTCTGCTAGCTGATGGCAAAGAGTGTCTTTGCCGTCAGCTTCAGCAAAACAGACGGCAAAGCAAAGACTGATGGCATAAAGTCTTTTTGCCTTCTGTCACATCTTTGTCGTCTGCTAGCGGACGACAAAGAGTCCAGAGGCAGACGGCAAAGTAGGCCCACCTGACCGCGGGGTGGCTAGGTCAAACTGGAGTCGGACCTTTGCCGTCTGCTAGCGGACGACAAAGAGTCCGAAGGCAGACGATAGAGAGTCTAGACTCTTTGTCGTCCGCCGGCAGACGACAATGCGCTAACACCGTTAACGGCTCCTTCCCCCCCACCCCACCCCTCTCTCTCTTTGTAACGGTCACCCCACGTGCCCCTCTCTCTCTCCCCACCCTGCGCGCGCCTCTCTCTGTAACGGCCGCCGCCACCACCGTCGTGCCGCCGCCCCTGTCGCCCCCGCCGCCGCCCCTGTCGCCCCCACTGCCGCCACTGTCGCCCCCGCCGCCGCCCCTCTCTCTCCCCACCTCGCCCCCGCTGCCGCTGCCCCACCATCGTCGCGTCACCGCCCCTGGCGCCCCCGGCGCCGCCCCGCCAACCCCAAAACCCCAGCCCCTCCATAGCCTCCCCTCCCGGTGAGCCCCCACACCCCCACCCCGAGCCCCCACCCGCATTATTTTTTAGTAGTTTTAGTAGTTTTAGTAGTTGTTATTGTTAGTAGTTTTAGTGGTAGATTTAGTTAGGTTAGTAGTTTTATTTAGCTTAGTTAGTTAGCTTGGTTAGTTAGGTGGAGGAGGAGAAGAGGAGAATAGGAGGAGTAGGAGGACAAGAAGAGGAGAAGAAGAAGAGGAGTAGGAGGAGGAGGAGGAGAAGAAAAAGAAGAAGAAGAAGAAGAAGAAGAAGAAGAAGAAGAAGAGGAGAAGAAAAAAATAAGAAGGAGAATAAGAAGAAGAAGAAGAAGAAGAAGAAGAAGAAGAAGAAGAAGAAGAGAAGAAGTAAAGAAGAAGAGAAGAAGAAGAGAAGAAGAGAAGAAGAGAATAAGAAAAAAATAAGAAGGAGAAGAAGAGAAAAAAGAAGAAGAAGTTGATTTTTTAGTGTTTGGTATTTACTGGTAGCTAGATTCTTTTTTATTTACTTAGTGGTAGATTCTGTTTTTGTTATAGTGGTAGATTATGTTTTTGTTATTTTTTTTGCTGTTTAGTGCTATCTAGGTTTAGCGATAGGTTTAGTTAGCTTCGTTAGTTAGGTTAGTTAGTTAGTTAGCTTAATAGAAAGAATAGGAAGAAGAAGAAGAGGAGGAGGAGGAGAAGAGGAGAAGAGGAGGAGGAGGAGAAGAAGAAGAAGAAGAAGAAGAAGAAGAAGAAGAAGAAGAAGAAGAAGAAGAATAGGAGGAGGAGAAGACAAAAATAAGAAGGAGAAGAAGAAAAGATGAAGAAAAGAAGAGAAGAAGAAGAGAAGAAGAGAAGAAGAATACCTTCTCCTCCTCCTTCTTCTCCTCCTCCTTCTGCTCCTCCTCCTTCTCCTTCTTCTAGATTTCTTCTTCTTCTCCTCCTCCTCCTCTTTCTTATCCTCTATCTTATTCTCCTGACCTTATTTTCCCCAACAATGAGATAATTAGACCATTTAGCTACAAAATGGCATAAACCCTTGGTTAGATCATGAATATTATATTCTTAACTTGTTTTCCTCTAAAATGACATAATTAGAATATTTGTGTTGATCCGTGGATTTACATGTGATAGTTTTCTCATCGCTGTGAGGTCTGGTGTGCGAAGACCTGCCCGTGCGTTGTACGAGCTCCGCCCCTGCATTCGTGGGTCAGTACAAATTTCATCTCCTCCTCGCCCCTTCATTTACTGTGGCTCGGTTTCCGGATGAAACTTTCTAGATTTAGGTAATTTAACTAATTTATCAGTATGCATGACGAGTATGTGTCTCCCGTTCGAAAGGGCGACATCTATAAATATGCATGTCTTTACATATTTATAACCGCCATCCTTTTGAATTGTCCAACATTATCCATGGACAGCCCGAGTATGTGTAGATTGGGTTCGTTTTCCCATATGTTGTGCTCTGGATCTGATGCGGAATTTCGTCAGTGCCTCCCTGTTGTTCTCCGGATGCACATCCTGTCTGTTTATTGCGAAGACGTGTATCAGGAGAACAGAGGGGAGGTGCTGCCAAAATTTTGCGTTGGATCCGGAGCAGAGCATGGGAAGAAGAACCCAATCTACACATACTCGGGTGGGATTAGGACCTATCTTTACTTATTAGCGTGTAGGTTGCCTGGACGTAATAAAAATGGCGAACCTGATTAACCGATGAATATAAATGTTAAATTATATATAAATATATTTCTTCTGTATTTAGTAGCTACGCAAGATGAGTGATCGTGCATGGATGTATACCGGTCACCCTAGTCAGA
Source organism: Hordeum vulgare subsp. vulgare (assembly GCF_904849725.1). Classification (NCBI taxonomy): domain Eukaryota; kingdom Viridiplantae; phylum Streptophyta; class Magnoliopsida; order Poales; family Poaceae; genus Hordeum; species Hordeum vulgare. The sequence goes on from NC_058521.1 coordinate 191,472,458, forward strand.
AAGAGATGACGAAAGAATGGTTTGTAAAAACAAAGGAATTTGTGAAAGCCGCATTCGCAAATGGCCAGGAAAGAAACTAGTGCCCCTGTCCTGGATGCGACAACTATAAAAAGACGACAGAGGCTGTAATGATACCTGCAGAGGAGGGGTTAAGCCTAATTATACGGTGTGGACATTTCATGGTGAGTCTATACAACGCACAAGAGCTGAGGTGGTCCGTCGTCGCACGGACAAGCATGGTACCGGGATCGAAGACATGGTGCAAGACTTTGATGATGCTCGGGATTCGGAAGATGAGATGGAGGAATCTGCAAAGGCCTTTTATGAAATGTTGGAGTCTTCAAAACGTCCTCTCCATGAGCACACTGAGCTCTATCAGCTAGATGCAATTGCACAAGTAATGGCTCTAAAGGCTCAGTTCAACTTGGGAATCGAATGCTACGACGCGATGATGACACTATTTGGACGTTTCCTACCCAAAGGCCATGTCATGCCTGCAAACCTGTACCAGTCGGACAAAATACTTCGTGTACTTAAGATGCCCTATGAGAAGATAGATGCATGTGAGAAAGGATGTGTCTTATTTAGGAAGGAGTATGCACACTTGGACTATTGTCCCAATTGCGAGTCTTGCAGGTATCTTGTGGTAGACAACGGTATGGGTGAGAAGAGGCAGACCAAAATCGCAGTTAGTGTTCTTCGGTATATGCCAATCGTACCAAGACTTCAACGTCTTTTCATGGTCGAAGAGACAGCCAGACAGATGACATAGCACAAATTGGGCAAAAGAACCGAACTAGATGCGGATGAGAATAAGATGATGGTACACACATCGGATGGGGAAGCGTGGAAACATTTCGATGGACTGCATCAGGATAAAGCGGCAGATCCAAGGAATCCTCGAGTCTGCGCCGCCACGGATGGTTTTAATCCCTTCGGCATGACGGCAACCCAATACACTTGTTGGCCTGTATTTGTCATTCCACTCAATCTCCCCCCCCCCCCCGCAGATTATGCAAAGAAAGAACATATTTCTAACGTTGATAATTCCAAGGCCCAATTATCCGGGGAAGAATATGAATGTGTACCTGCAACCTCTTAAGGATGAATTGGAAGAAGCTTGGGATAATGGGGTCAAGACATACGATGCCGCTAGAAAAGAAAACTTCAAAATGCATGTGTGGTACATGTACTCTATGCATGACTTGCCAGCGTATGGGCTATTCTCTGGATGGTGTGTGCATGGAAGGTTCCTGTGCCCCCAATGCAAGGCAGCTCTTCAGTTTCATTGGTTGCAGGAGGGTCGGAAGTATTCTTGCTTTGACTTGCATAGACAGTTCCTGGATCCTGACCATCAGTTCATAAAAGACAAGAAGAACTTTACGAAAGGTAAAGTTGTCAAAAAGTTGGCACCACTTGCGTTCACAGGCCAACAGATCCTGGATGAGTTAAACGCCCTCGAGCCTGATCCAGAGCGTCCAGGGTATTTCAAGGGGTATAATTCAAAACACGCCTGGACTCACAAGCCATGCTTCTGGGATCTTCCTTACTTCAAAGACCTCCTTCTTCCACACAATATCGACATGATGCACACTGAAAAGAATATCGGAGAGGCTATTTTTGGTACATTGTTCAACATAGATGGGAAGACAAAGGATAATATTAAGTCTAGAGTCGATCAAGAGACACTATGTCATAGACCATTACAAAACATGCGAGAAGGCAAAGGAAAGCAGAAGTGGTCGAAGCCAAAGGCCTGGTTCAATCTTGGAAGGCCAGCTATGAGGGAAATTATCTTGTGGGTCAAAATGCACTTGATGTTCCCCGATGGGTATGCAGCGAATCTAAAGAGGGGAGCGAGTCTTGAAAAATTAAAAATCTTTGGTCTCAAGAGTCATGATTGGCACATATGTCTAGAGCGGGTAATGTCGGTGATGTTACATGGCTTTATTCCTAAGGATGAATGGCTAGTACTGGAGGAGCTAAGCTATTTCTTCCGTGTTCTTTGTGCGAAAGAATTGTCGCCTGGCGTGGTAGAAGACATGGAGGAGTTTGCACCGGAGTTGTTGTGCAAGTTAGAGAAGATCTTTCCACCGGGCTTCTTTAATCCAATGCAACATTTGATTTTACATCTACCGACCGAGGCAAGATTGGGTGGGCCCATGCAAGATCGTTGGTGTTATGCAACTGAGAGGATGCAGAAGAGCCTTCGAGCTAAATGTAAAAATAAACGTAGAATTGAAGCATCGATGGCTGAGGAATTCATTACTGGGGAGGTGGCAAACTTTGTGACAGCACACGACGAAGCCAAAAATCATCATTTGCATAATCCGAAGCCTCGGCACAATGATGCAGACCCTAAAAAGGTGGGTCCAACCTCAGCCTATTCAAAGGGAAGCTCACACCAGCCGGTGCTTCGAAACCAATAACGTTGGATGTCGAAGAATGGCGGAACATTTCATTGTATATCTTCAACAACCTAACAGAAGTGCGGCCGTACATCGAGTGAGTTCTCGGCACATTTTCCCATAACTTCTAATTCATTTGAACTGCTCTTATTCCTGGATATTTCAAACAGCTGTTAGGTCGTCAAATTCTCGAATGGAGCGGTGATCGAAAATGATTCCATCGAAGAGTATGAGCTTCTGTCAAAGACAGGAGGCGGCTAACCCAGTTTCATCTCTTGGTTCAAACAAACGGTAATTATCAATAATGGACCATTTCATTCTTGGTCTAACTTGTGGCTAATGCAACAACCGTTTCGTATTAAACTTGTAGGCTAATTCAGAGTCTATGGACGCCGAATTGAGACAAGTCGCTAATGGTTTTGACTATAAGGTCCGTTCATTTGAGAAATACAACATCAACGGGTATCTCTTTCGTATGTTTGGCAAAGAGCTATCTATGCCCGACCAGAAATCTACAAATTGTGGTGTCTCTGCTATCGGCGAAGGTGTTATCGAGTATTACGGAAGAGTTGAAGCAATTTATGAACTTCAATTTTATGGTGAAAACCCACCGAACTTCGTAGTCTTCAAATGTTATTGGTTCCAGCCGAAAAAGACTAGAAGGACTCATTAACATATAGTACTAGTCGAAATCAATCCAAACACCCATTTAGATGTTCCCGATGTCTATATTGCGGCTCAACAGGCGACCCAAGTTTTCTATGTACCATGGGCATGCCAAACGGTAAGAATCTGGAAGGTTGGTGTGTTGTTTATGAAGTGCCGCCACATGTCAGACCACCTATCCCAAATGAACAGGATTATGAACCTCACATTAACCCAGACACATATGATGGAGAATTCTTCCAAGAAACACGTCTTTCCAAGAAACGTTTCAAGAACCGCCGTGCTTCACCCAAGAACATGGAAGTAGACAGCGACAATGAATCCGACTCCAGCCCTCAGCCGGAACCAGAAGACCTGGAACTCGTAGGGTTACTGATGCGGATGACCTGTCAATGCTTCAACGATTAAAGGAAGGCCTTTCACAACTTCACGCCGTTGAACCCGACGAGCACGTCATTCATGAAGACACGCATGATAGTGATGATGATGATGCATTTATTGATGATGATTATTAGTTTGTAAGATTCACAACTTAAATTATATATATTTTAATATTTATTATTCATGTACATATTATTATTCATGTCACTTATTCAATTTTTTTATGTTGTACTAATTTCTTTTAATCTTTATCATGGCAGGTCACCAGGTGTGGAAAGATGGTGGGCGCTGGTCCAGATCGCTCGACGGGTTCTTCCGAGGCGCCCCGCATGAGGGGTGGTACTTCCCTTCCACCCCTATCTCTCCGTAGAGCCTTGGCAGACAGTCTGTCGACACCACCCGTGGGTTCTTCTTCATCGGCGGCATTGCCCACTGGGAGAGGTGCTGGTCGGGCAGGGAAGAAGGGGAAGGGTACAGGGAGAGGTGGTGGCCGCAGAAGATCTAGGAGGACTGTTGAGCCGTCCTCGCCACCACCACCAGCTCATTCACCCGAGCATAGGACTAGTATGGTCGACCCGTTTGAGGAGGAGGCTACGGGGACTCCGTTCCAGGAGCCTGTTGTTGACGGGCATTCATCCCATGAGACTCCAGTCCAGGAGTAGCCTCGGGTCGAGGTGCATTCGGCCCAGGAGCAGCCGGAGGAGACTACGGTTCCGGAGGCTTCACCCGACATGGAGAGGCCCGGATGGGAGACCTGGCCGGATCGTACCAAGTTGCCGGATTGGACCGAGGGTCCGGGTGGCTCAGGGGGCGGGAATGGCGGGGATGAGCTTACGGATAGTGAGGGCGATGTGCAGGTGGACGGGGCCACCGTGTACAAGCGTGGTAGTACACGTCTCCCGGTCGCGCCGGCTACCCACGAGCAGAGGCCGGTGATTAAACCTGAAGGAGATAGGTAAGTACATTTAATCTTTTTTTAGATTTTGCCTTCAAGTTTGTTCAAATATCTAATGCGTTGACCTTATCAGACTGCAGGGGATGGGTACACCCTCTTGGAGTCCGCAGGCCGAACTCCGTCCTTGGTGTGCTTTGCCGGACAAATTTCCCGGGGTTTGTCACATTGCCTGGTGAGGGTCAGGTTCCTACACTAGGATTTTCCTGGGAGCACTACCAGGCTGCGCAGGCCCCGACGGAGTTGATTATAGATGGTGTCTTGTGCCACACGAGGGCCGAGATGGTGATCAAGAGCTTTTGGGTAAATTATCCTTTTATAGAATCTAAAATTAACAATATAGCTAATTATTGCACTAACCGGTGTTTTCACGTTTGATTGCAGACCTTCTACACGTGTGAGGATGGATATGAGTTGGAGGCGGCCAGGGTTATCGAGGCCGAGTGTAGGCGGTTACTACAGAACTTGCTCCACGAGGCTCGGCCGCAGGCTATTCGAGATTACTATGCCACGCGTGGTATTAAGAAGCAGACGAAGGATTGCCGCGGAAAGTTTCAGAAGAAGGAGCAATACATGAAGGCAATTACCTATTCTTAAGTGCTTCTACGTAGTTTCTTGATTTCATTCATAGGCGTAGCGCTGAAAATTCTTTCTAATAACTTATAGGTGCCCCCGAGATGGTGTGTGGATAAGATGGATTGTTGGGAGGCGTTGGTGATGAGTGGTGCACAGGCAGCTGGCGAGCCGTCCACGAGAATGCGAAGGATCGGCATAGCCAAATGGTTGGTGTGCCACATCATCAAGGCAGCGCCAACTTACTTCAGTTTGGACGAAACTGGGTATGTGATTTGCTTCATGATTCATGCAATTCATTCTTGATGCTAATATTTTGTTCCTCTCTTTTAGGCGCATCACAATAAGACGGAGATGCCACACTTGTACGACCTTTATGGCATGGCCCATACTGCCTCGTACAAGAAGGCGAAGGCATTCTCTGAGTCTGACCTGGATGATCCCAATAACTTCACCAACATATCATCCCACCAGAAGCTCGTGGCATACAGGTACGCGGGGAAGGCTACGGAAGGGGATGACTTTAACCCTAGCCAGGAACCTTTCGATCCAGAGCTGGTGATGATATCTGGTGGCGGGAGGCCCCATGGCTTGATAGCCATTGGAGATGGGATAATACGTTGGCCACTCACTCTTCCGGAGATCAAGGCGTGCCAGTCGAGCAGCTGTCCTGAGATAACGCGTCGTCCACGGCCAGTCGAACTTGACAACGAGGTTAGTTGTATGGACTAAGAACACTTTCATCCATTTCATTATGTGTGTCACCATAGATTATTAGTGAGGTAACGAGGAATGGTGTTTCAGGTTGCTCTTCAGAAAGAGAGAGCGGCAAACCAGGCTGCTCTTGAGATAGAGAGATTGGCAAGCCAGGCTGCTCTTCAGGCTGCTCTTGATGAGAGGGACCAGACCACAGCACAATTGATTGAGGAGGAGAGGGCCCGGAATAAGGCGGGTCAACGGGCCCTGTACGAGATTTTTGTGGTATGTTTTTTTTCACATTAGCCAAATCATGTGTGTAATGTCTGTTTCATTACTAACTAATACGACCCACTCTTCAGGGTATGTACAAGAAGAGCGGTCAAGTCCCTCCGCCGATGCCCGTCTTCTCTTCGATTGGCACGGTGAGTTTCATTATAAACTAGTATTAATAATTGAGTGTCATCATGCTAACTGAGACATTGCAAAATATCTTTTCTGCATAATAACTCCCGAGCGGCATCGCACGACCCTTCTCCAGGGCAACAGTCTCCAAACAAAGCCGCCGCGAGCAACCGTGGTGTATCTCCTCCTTGATGACCACTACGGTAAGTTTCTCTTCTCCTCTTTCATATTATCCTTGCTTTAATTTCCCCAAAAAGACATAATTAGCCCATTTAGCTCCAAAATGCCATAATAACCTCAAAATGGCATAAGAACCTTGGTTAGCTCTTGAATATTATATACTTAGCTTGTTTTCCTCTAAAATGAGATAATTAGCCCATTTAGCTCGAAAAATACATAATTAGGTAATTTAGCTCCAAGAAGAGGAGAATAGGAGAAGAAATAGGAAAAATGAAAAGAAAGAAGAAGAAGAAGACGAGAAGAAGGAGAAGGAGGAGGAGGAGGAGGAGGAGGAGAAGGAGGAGAAGGTTGGCCTTCTCCTCCTTCTCCTCCTCCTCCTTCTCCTCCTTCTTGATTTCTTCTTCTTCTCCTCCTCCTCCTCTTTCTTCTCCTCTTTCATATTATCCTTGATTTAATTTCCCCAAAAAGACATAATTAGCCCATTTAGCTCCAAAATGCCATAATAACCTCAAAATGGCATAAGAACCTTGGTTAGCTCATGAATATTATATACTTAGCTTGTTTTCCTCTAAAATGGGATAATTAGCCCATTTAGCTCCAAAAAGACATAATTAGGTAATTTAGCTCCAACAAGAGGAGAAGAGGAGAAGAAATAGGAAAAATGAAAAGAAAGAAGAAGAAGAAGAAGAACAAGAAGAGAAGAAGGAGAAGGAGGAGGAGGAGGAGGAGAGGGAGAAGGCCAAGGACCTTCTAGTCCTTCTCCTCCTCCTCCTTCTCCTCCTTCTCCTCCTTCTTCTTGATTTCTTCTTCTTCTCCTCCTCCTCCTCTTTCTTCTCCTCTTTCATATTATCCTTGCTTTAATTTCCCCAACAATGACATAATTAGCCCATTTAGCTCCAAAATACCATAATAAGCTCAAAATAGCATAAGAACCTTGGTTAGCTCATGAATATTATATACTTAGCTTGTTTTCCTCTAAAATGGGATAATTAGCCCATTTAGCTCCAAAAAGATATAATTAGGTAATTTAGCTCCGACAAGAGGATAAGAGGAGAAGAAATAGGAAAAATGAAAAGAAAGAAGAAGAAGAAGAAGAAGAAGAAGAAGAAGAAGAAGAGAAGAAGGAGGAGGAGGAGAAGGAGAAGGCCAAGGACCTTCTAGTCCTTCTCCTCCTCCTCCTTCTCCTCTTTCTCCTCCTTCTTCTTGATTTCTTATTATTCTCCTCCTCCTCCTATTTCTTCTCCTCTTTCATATTACCCTTGCTTTAATTTCCCCAACAATGACATAATTAGCCCATTTAGCTCCAAAATACCATAATAAGCTCAAAATGGCATAAGAACCTTGGTTAGCTCATGAATATTATATACTTAGCTTGTTTTCCTATAAAATGGGATAATTAGCCCATTTAGCTCCAAAAAGACATAATTATGTAATTTAGCTCCAACAAGAGGAGAAGAGGAGAAGAAATAGGAAAATGAAAAGAAAGAAGAAGAAGAAGAAGAAGAAGAAGAAGAAGAAGAAGAAGAAGAAGAAGAAGAAGAAGAAGAAGAAGAGAAGAAGGAGAAGGAGGACGAGGAGGAGGAGGAGAAGGAGAAGGCCAAGGACCATCTAGTCCTTATCCTTCTCCTCCTTCTCCTCCTTCTTCTTGATTTCTTTTTCTTCTCCTCCTCCTCCTCTTTATTCTCTTCTTTCATATTATCCTTGCTTTAATTTCCCCAACAATGACATAATTAGCTCATTTAGCTCCAAAATACCATAATAAGCTCAAAATGGCATAAGAACCTTGGTTAGCTCATGAATATTATATACTTAGCTTGTTTTCCTGTAAAATGGGATAATTAGCTCATTTAGCTCCAAAAAGACATAATTAGGTAATTTAGCTCCAACAAGAGGAGAAGAGGAGAAGAAATAGGAAAAATGAAAAGAAAGAAGAAGAAGAAGAAGAAGAGAAGAAGGAGAAGGAGGAGGAGGAGGAGGAGAAGGAGAAGGCCAAGGACCTTCTAGTCCTTCTCCTCCTCCTCCTTCTCCTCCTTCTCCTCCTTCTTGATTTCTTATTCTTCTCCTCCTCCTCCTCTTTCTTCTCCTCTTTCATATTATACTTGCTTTAATTTCCCCAACAATGACATAATTAGCCCATTTAGCTCCAAAATACCATAATAAGCTCAAAATGGCATAAGAACCTTGGTTAGCTCATGAATATTATATACTTAGCTAGTTTTCCTCCAAAATGGGATAATTAGCCCATTTAATTCCAAAAAAGACATAATTAGGTAATTTAGCTACAACAAGAGGAGAAGAAGAGAAGAAATAGGAAAAATGAAAAGAAAGAAGAAGATGAAGAAGAAGAAGAGAAGAAGGAGAAGGAGGAGGAGGAGGAGGAGAAGGAGAAGGCCAAGGACCTTCTAGTCCTTCTCCTCCTCCTCCTTCTCCTCCTTCTCCTCCTTCTTGATTTCTTCTTCTTCTCCTCCTCCTCCTCTTTCTTCTCCTCTTTCATATTATCCTTGCTTTAATTTCCCCAACAATGACATAATTAGCCCATTTAGCTCCGAAATACCATAATAAGCTCAAAATGGCATAAGAACCTTGGTTAGCTCATGAATATTATATACTTAGCTTGTTTTCCTCTAAAATGGGATAATTAGCCCATTTAGCTCCAAAAAGATATAATTAGGTAATTTAGCTCCAACAAGAGGATAAGAGGAGAAGAAATAGGAAAAATGAAAAGAAAGAAGAAGAAGAAGAAGAAGAAGAGAAGAAGGAGGAGGAGGAGAAGGAGAAGGCCAAGGACCTTCTAGTCGTTCTCCTCCTCCTCCTTCTCCTCTTTCTCCTCCTTCTTCTTGATTTCTTATTCTTCTCCTCCTCCTCCTCTTTCATATTACCCTTGCTTTAATTTCCCCAAGAATGACATAATTAGCCCATTTAGCTCCAAAATACCATACTAAGCTCAACATGGCATAAGAACCTTGGTTAGCTCATGAATATTATATACTTAGCTTGTGTTCCTCTAAAATGGGATAATTAGCCCATTTAGCTCCAAAAAGACATAATTAGGTAATTTAGCTCCAACAAGAGGAGAAGAGGAGAAGAAATAGGAAAAATGAAAAGAAAGAAGAAGAAGAAGAAGAAGAGAAGAAGGAGAAGGAGAAGGCCAAGGACCATCTAGTCCTTCTCCTCCTCCTCGTTCTCCTCCTTCTCCTCCTTCTTCTTGATTTCTTCTTCTTCTCCTCCTCCTCCTCTTTCTTCTGCTCTTTCATATTATCGTTGCTTTAATTTCCCCAACAATGACATAATTAGCTCATTTAGCTCCAAAATACCATAATAAGCTCAAAATGGCAGAAGAACCTTGGTTAGCTCATGAATATTATATACTTAGCTTATTTTCCTCTAAAATGGGATAATTAGCTCATTTAGCTCCAAAAAGACATAATTAGGTAATTTAGCTCCAACAAGAGGAGAAGAGGAGAAGAAATAGGAAAAATAAAAAGAAAGAAGAAGAAGAAGAAGAAGAAGAAGAAGAGAAGAAGGAGAAGGAGGAGGAGGAGGAGGAGAAGGAGAAGGCCAAGGACCTTCTAGTCCTTCTCCTCCTCCTCCTTCTCCTCCTTCTCCTCCTTCTTCTTGATTTATTCTTATTCTCCTCCTCCTCCTCTTTCTGCTCCTCTTTCATATTATCGTTGCTTTAATTTCCCCAACAATGACATAATTAGCCCATTTAGCTCCAAAATACCATAATAAGCTCAAAATGGCATAAGAACCTTGGTTAGCTCATGAATATTATATACTTAGCTTGTTTTCCTCTAAAATGGGATAATTAACCCATTTAGATCCAAAAAGACATAATTAGGTAATTTAGCTCCAACAAGAGGAGAAGAGGAGAAGAAATAGGCAAAATGAAAAGAAAGAAGAAGAAGAAGAAGAAGAAGAAGAGAAGAAGGAGAAGGAGGAGGAGGAGGAGGAGAAGGAGAAGGCCAAGGACCTTCTAGTCCTTCTCCTCCTTCTCCTCCTTCTTCTTGATTTCTTCTTCTTCTCCTCCTCCTCCTCTTTCTTCTCCTCTTTCATATTATCCTTGCTTTAATTTCCCCAACAATGACATAATTAGCCCATTTAGCTCCAAAATACCATAATAAGCTCGAAATGGCATAAGAACCTTGGTTAGCTCATGAATATTATATACTTAGCTTGTTTTCCTCTAAAATGGGATAATTAGCCCATTTAGCTCCAAAAAGAGATAATTAGGTAATTTAGCTCCAACAAGAGGATAAGAGGAGAAGAAATAGGAAAAATGAAAAGAAAGAAGAAGAAGAAGAAGAAGAAGAAGAAGAAGAAGAAGAAGAAGAAGAAGAAGAAGAGAAGAAGGAGGAGGAGGAGAAGGAGAAGGCCAAGGACCTTCTAGTCCTTCTCCTCCTCCTTCTCCTCTTTCTCCTCCTTCTTGATTTCTTATTCTTCTCCTCCGCCTCCTCTTTATTCTCCTCTTTCATATTACCCTTGCTTTAATTTCCCCCAACAATGACATAATTAGCCCATTTAGCTCCAAAATACCATAATAAGCTCAAAATGGCATAAGAACCTTGGTTAGCTCATGAATATTATATACTTAGCTTGTGTTCCTCTAAAATGGGATAATTAGCCCATTTAGCTCCAAAAAGACATAATTAGGTAATTTAGCTCCAACAAGAGGAGAAGAGGAGAAGAAATAGGAAAAATGAAAAGAAAGAAGAAGAAGAAGAAGAAGAAGAAGAGAAGAAGGAGAAGGAGGAGGAGGAGAAGGAGAAGGCCAAGGACCATCTAGTCCTTCTCCTCCTCCTCCTTCTCCTCCTTCTCCTCCTCCTCCTTCTTGATTTCTTCTTCTTCTCCTCCTCCTCCTCTTTCTTCTCCTCTTTCATATTATCCTTGATTTAATTTCCCCAAAAAGACATAATTAGCCCATTTAGCTCCAAAATGCCATAATAACCTCAAAATGGCATAAGAACCTTGGTAGCTCATGAATATTATATACTTAGCTTGTTTTCCTCTAAAATGAGATAATTAGCCCATTTAACTCCAAAAAGACATAATTAGGTAACTTAGCTCCAAGAAGAGGAGAATAAATAGGAAAAATGAAAAGAAAGAAGAAGGAGAACAAGAGAAGAAGGAGAAGGAGGAGGAGGAGGAGAAGGAAGAGAAGGCCAAGGACCTTCTAGTCCTTCTCCTCCTCCTCCTTCTCCTCCTTCGTCTTGATTTCTTCTTCTCCTCCTCCTCCTCCTCTTTCTTGTAATCTTTCATATTATTCTTGCTTTAATTTCCCCAACAATGACATAATTAGCCCATTTAGCTCCAAAATGCCATAATAAGCTCAAAATGGCATAAAAACCTTGGTTAGCTCATGAATATTATATACTTAGCTTGTTTTCCTCTAAAATGGGATAATTAGCCCATTTAGCTCCAAAAAGACATAGTTAGGTAATTTAGCTCCAACAAGAGAAGAGGATAAAAAATAGGAAAAATGAAAAGAAAGAAGAAGAAGAAGAAGAAGAAGAAGAAGAAGAAGAGAAGAAGGAGAAGGAGGAGGAGGAGGAGGAGAAGGCCAAGGACCTTCTAGCCCTTCTCCTCCTCCTCCTTCTCCTCCTTCTCCTCCTTCTTGATTTCTTCTTCTTCTCCTCCTCCTCCTATTTCTTCTCCTATTTCATATTATACTTGCTTTAATTTCCCCAACAATGACATAATTAGCCCATTTAGCTCCAAAATACCATAATAAGCTCAAAATGGCATAAGAACCTTGGTTAGCTCATGAATATTATATGCTTAGCTTGTTTTCCTCTAAAATGGGATAATTAGCCCATTTAGCTCCAAAAAGACATAATTAGGTAATTTAGCTCCAACAAGAGGAGAACAGGAGAAGAAATAGGAAAAATGAAAAGAAAGAAGAAGAAGAAGAAGAAGAAGAAGAAGAGAAGAAGGAGAAGGAGGAGGAGGAGGAGGAGGAGAGGGAGAAGGCCAAGGACCTTCTAGTCCTTCTCCTCCTCCTCCTTCTCCTCCTTCTCCTCCTTCTTCTTGATTTCTTCTTATTCTCCTCCTCCTCCTCTTTCTTCTCCTCTTTCATATTATCCTTGCTTTAATTTCCCCAACAATGACATAATTAGCCCATTTAGCTCCAAAATACCATAATAAGCTCAAAATGGCATAAGAACCTTGGTTAGCTCATGAATATTATATACTTAGCTTGTTTACCTCTAAAATGGGATAATTAGCCCATTTAGCTCCAAAAAGATATAATTAGGTAATTTAGCTCCAACAAGAGGATAAGAGGAGAAGAAATAGGAAAAATAAAAAGAAAGAAGAAGAAGAAGAAGAAGAAGAAGAAGAAGAGAAGAAGGAGGAGGAGGAGGAGAAGGAGAAGGCCAAGGACCTTCTAGTCCTTCTCCTCCTCCTCCTTCTCCTCTTTCTCCTCCTTCTTCTTGATTTCTTATTCTTCTCCTCCTCCTCCTATTTCTTCTCCTCTTTCATATTACCCTTGCTTTAATTTCCCCAACAATGACATAATTAGCCCATTTAGCTCCAAAATACCATAATAAGCTCAAAATGGCATAAGAACCTTGGTTAGCTCATGAATATTATATACTTAGCTTGTTTTCCTATAAAATGGGATAATTAGCCCATTTAGCTCCAAAAAGACATAATTATATAATTTAGCTCCAACAAGAGGAGAAGAGGAGAAGAAATAGGAAAATGAAAAGAAAGAAGAAGAAGAAGAAGAAGAAGAAGAAGAAGAAGAAAAAGAGAAGAAGGAGAAGGAGGAGGAGGAGGAGGACGAGAAGGAGAAGGCCAAGGACCATCTAGTCCTTCTCCTCCTCCTCCTTCTCCTCCTTCTTCTTGATTTCTTTTTCTTCTCCTCCTCCTCCTCTTTCTTCTCTTGTTTCATATTATCCTTGCTTTAGTTTCCCCAACAATGACATAATTAGCTCATTTAGCTCCAAAATACCATAATAAGCTCAAAATGGCATAAGAACCTTGGTTAGCTCATGAATATTATATACTTAGCTTGTTTTCCTCTAAAATGGGATAATTAGCTCATTTAGCTCCAAAAAGACATAATTAGGTAATTTAGCTCCGACAAGAGGAGAAGAGCAGAAGAAATAGGAAAAATGAAAAGAAAGAAGAAGAAGAAGAAGAAGAGAAGAAGGAGAAGGAGGAGGAGGAGGAGGAGAAGGAGAAGGCCAAGGACCTTCTAGGCCTTCTCCTCCTCCTCCTTCTCCTCCTTCTCCTCCTTCTTCTTCATTTCTTATTCTTCTCCTCCAACTCCTCTTTCTTCTCCTCTTTCATATTATACTTGCTTTAATTTCCCCAACAATGACAAAATTAGCCCATTTAGCTCCAAAATACCATAATAAGCTCAAAATGGCATAAGAACCATGCTTAGCTCATGAATATTATATACTTAGCTTGTTTTCCTCCAAAATGGGATAATTAGCCCATTTAATTCCAAAAAAGACATAATTAGGTAATTTAGCTACAACAAGAGGAGAAGAGGAGAAGAAATAGGAAAAATGAAAAGAAAGAAGAAGAAGAAGAAGAAGAAGAAGAAGAAAAAGAAGAGAAGAAGGAGAAGGAGGAGGAGGAGGAGGAGAAGGAGAAGGCCAAGGACCTTCTAGTCCTTCTCCTCCTCCTCCTTCTCCTCCTTCTCCTCCTTCTTCTTGATTTCTTCTTATTCTCCTCCTCCTCTTTCTTCTCCTCTTTCATATTATCCTTGCTTTAATTTCCCCAACAATGACATAATTAGCCCATTTAGCTCCAAAATACCATAATAAGCTCAAAATGGCATAAGAACCTTGGTTAGCTCATGAATATTATATACTTAGCTTGTTTTCCTCTAAAATGGGATAATTAGCCCATTTAGCTCCAAAAAGATATAATTAGGTAATTTAGCTCCAACAAGAGGATAAGAGGAGAAGAAATAGGAAAAATGAAAAGAAAGAAGAAGAAGAAGAAGAAGAAGAAGAGAAGAAGCAGGTGGAGGAGAAGGAGAAGGCCAAGGACCTTCTAGTCCTTCTCCTCCTCCTCCTCCTTCTCCTCTTTCTCCTCCTTCTTCTTGATTTCTTATTCTTATCCTCCTCCTCCTCTTTCATATTACCCTTGCTTTAATTTCCCCAACAATGACATAATTAGCCCATTTAGCTCCAAAATACCATACTAAGCTCAACATGGCATAAGAACCTTGGTTAGCTCATGAATATTATATACTTAGCTTGTGTTCCTTTAAAATGGGATACTTAGCCCATTTAGCTCCAAAAAGACATAATTATGTAATTTAGCTCCAACAAGAGGAGAAGAGGAGAAGAAATAGGAAAAATGAAAAGAAAGAAGAAGAAGAAGAAGAAGAGAAGAAGGAGAAGGAGGAGGAGGAGAAGGAGAAGGCCAAGGACCATCTAGTCCTTCTCCTCCTCCTCGTTCTCCTCCTTCTCCTCCTTCTTCTTGATTTCTTCTTCTTCTCCTCCTCCTCCTCTTTCTTCTCCTCTTTCATATTATCGTTGCTTTAATTTCCCCAACAATGACATAATTAGCTCATTTAGCTCCAAAATACCATAATAAGCTCAAAATGGCATAAGAACCTTGGTTAGCTCATGAATATTATATACTTAGCTTGTTTTCCTCTAAAATGGGATAATTAGCTCATTTAGCTCCAAAAAGACATAATTAGGTAATTTAGCTCCAACAAGAGGAGAAGAGGAGAAGAAATAGGAAAAATAAAAAGAAAGAAGAAGAAGAAGAAGAAGAAGAAGAGAAGGAGAAGGAGGAGGAGGAGGAGGAGAAGGAGAAGGCCAAGGACCTTCTAGTCCTTCTCCTCCTCCTCCTTCTCCTCCTTCTTCTTGATTTCTTCTTATTGTCCTCCTCCTCCTCTTTCTGCTCCTCTTTCATATTATCGTTGCTTTAATTTCCCCAACAATGACATAATTAGCCCATTTAGCTCCAAAATACCATAATAAGCTCAAAATGGCATAAGAACCTTGGTTAGCTCATGAATATTATATACTTAGCTTGTTTTCCTCTAAAATGGGATAATTAAACCATTTAGATCCAAAAAGACATAATTAGGTAATTTAGCTCCAACAAGAGGAGAAGAGGAGAAGAAATAGGCAAAATGAAAACAAAGAAGAAGAAGAAGAAGAAGAAGAAGAAGAGAAGAAGGAGAAGGAGGAGGAGGAGGAGGAGGAGAAGGAGAAGGCCAAGGACCTTCTAGTCCTTCTCCTCCTCCTCCTTCTCCTCCTTCTGCTCCTTCTTCTTGATTTCTTCTTCTTCTCCTCCTCCTCCTCTTTCTTCTCCTCTTTCATATTATCCTTGCTTTAATTTCCCCAACAATGACATAATTAGCCCATTTAGCTCCAAAATACCATAATAAGCTCAAAATGGCATAAGAACCTGGGTTAGCTCATGAATATTATATACTTAGCTTGTTTTCCTCTAAAATGGGATAATTAGCCCATTTAGCTCCAAAAAGATATAATTAGGTAATTTAGCTCCAACAAGAGGATAAGAGGAGAAGAAATAGGAAAAATGAAAAGAAAGAAGAAGAAGAAGAAGAAGAAGAAGAGAAGAAGGAGGAGGAGGAGAAGGAGAAGGCCAAGGACCTTCTAGTCCTTCTCCTCCTCCTTCTCCTCTTTCTCCTCCTTCTTGATTTCTTATTCTTCTCCTCCTCCTCCTCTTTCTTCTCCTCTTTCATATTACCCTTGCTTTAATTTCCCCCAACAATGACATAATTAGCCCATTTAGCTCCAAAATACCATAATAAGCTCAAAATGGCATAAGAACCTTGGTTAGCTCATGAATATTATATACTTAACTTGTGTTCCTCTAAAATGGGATAATTAGCCCACTTAGCTCCAAAAAGACATAATTAGGTAATTTAGCTCCAACAAGAGGAGAAGAGGAGAAGAAATAGGAAAAATGAAAAGAAAGAAGAAGAAGAAGAAGAAGAAGAAGAAGAAGAGAAGAAGGAGAAGGAGGAGGAGGAGAAGGCCAAGGACCATCTAGTTCTTCTCCTCCTCCTCCTTCTCCTCCTTCTCCTCCTTCTTCTTGATTTCTTCTTCTTCTCCTCCTCCTCCTCTTTCTTCTCCTCTTTCATATTATTGTTCCTTTAATTTCCCCAACAATGACATAATTAGCTCATTTAGCTCCAAAATACCATATTAAGCTCAAAATGGCATAAGAACCTTGGTTAGCTCATGAATATTATATACTTAGCTTGTTTTCCTCTAAAATGGGATAATTAGCTCATTTAGCTCCAAAAAGACATAATTAGGTAATTTAGCTCCAACAAGAGGAGAAGAGGAGAAGAAATAGGAAAAATAAAAAGATAGAAGAAGAAGAAGAAGAAGAAGAGAAGAAGGAGAAGGAGGAGGAGGAGGAGAAGGAGAAGGCCAAGGACCTTCTAATCCTTCTCCTCCTCCTCCTTCTCCTCCTTCTCCTCCTTCTTCTTGATTTCTTCTTATTCTCCTCCTCCTCCTCTTTCTGCTCCTCTTTCATATTATCCTTGCTTTAATTTCCCCAACAATGACATAATTAGCCCATTTAGCTCCAAAATACCATAATAAGCTCAAAATGGCATAAGAACCTTGGTTAGCTCATGAATATTATATACTTAGCTTGTTTTCCTCTAAAATGGGATAATTAACCCATTTAGATCCAAAAAGACATAATTAGGTAATTTAGCTCCAACAAGAGGAGAAGAGGAGAAAAAATAGGCAAAATGAAAATAAAGAAGAAGCAGAAGAAGAAGAGAAGAAGGAGAAGGAGGAGGAGGAGGAGGAGAAGGAGAAGGAGAAGGCCAAGGACCTTCTAGTCCTTCTCCTCCTCCTCCTCCTTCTTCTTGATTTCTTCTTCTTCTCCTCCTCCTCCTCTTTCTTCTCCTCTTTCATATTATCCTTGCTTTAATTTCCCCAACAATGACATAATTAGCCCATTTTGCTCCAAAATACCATAATAAGCTCAAAAAGGCATAAGAACCTTGGTTAGCTCATGAATATTATATACTTAGCTTGTTTTCCTCTAAAATGGGATAATTAACCCATTTAGCTCCAAAAAGACATAAGTAGGTAATTTAGCTCCAACAAGAGGAGAAGAGGAGAAGAAATAGGAAAAATGAAAAGAAAGAAGAAGAAGAAGAAGAAGAAGAAGAAGAAGAAGAGAAGAAGGAGAAGAGGAGGAAGAGGAGGAGAAGGCCAAGGACCTTCTAGTCCTTCTCCTCCTCCTCCTTCTCCTCCTTCTCCTCCTTCTTGATTTCTTCTTCTTCTCCTCCACCTCCTCTTTCTTCTCCTCTTTCATATTATCCTTGCTTTAATTTCCCCAACAATGACATAATTAACCCATTTAGCTCCAAAATGCCATAATAAGCTCAAAATGGCATAAGAACCTTGGTTAGCTCATGAATATTTTATACTTAGCTTGTTTTCCTCTAAAATGGGATAATTAACCCATTTAGCTCCAAAAATACATAATTATGTAATTTAGCTCCAACAAGAGGAGAAGAGGAGAAGAAATAGGAAAAATGAAAAGAAAGAAGAAGAAGAAGAAGAAGAAGAAGAAGAGAAGAAGAAGGAGAAGGAGGAGGAGGAGGAGAAGGACAAGGACCTTCTAGTCCTTCTCCTCCTCCTCTTTCTCCTCCTTCTTCTTGATTTCTTCTTCTTCTCCTCCTCCTCCTCTTTCTTCTCCTCTTTCATATTAACCTTGCTTTATTTTCCCCAACAATGACGTAATTAGCCCATTTAGCTCCAAAATACCATAATAAGCTCAAAATGCATAAGAACCTTGGTTAGCTCATGAATATTATATACTTAGCTTGTTTTCCTCTAAAATGGGATAATTAAACCCTTTAGCTCCAAAAAGACATAATTAGGTAATTTAGCTCCAACAAGAGGAGAAGAGGAGAAGAAATAGGAAAAATGAAAAGAAAGAAGAAGAAGAAGAAGAAGATGAAGAAGAAAAGAAGGAGAAGGAGGAGGAAGAGGAGGAGAAGGAGAAGGCCAAGGACCTTCTCGTCCTCCTCCTCCTCCTCCTCCTTCTCCTCCTTAATTTCTTCTTCTTCTCCTCCTCCTCCTCTTTCTTATCCTCTTTCATATTATCCTTGCTTTAATTTCCCCAACAATGACATAATTAGCCCATTTAGCTCCAAAATACCATAATAAGCTCACAATGGCATAAGAACCTTGGTTAGCTCATGAATATTATATACTTGGCTTGTTTTCCTCTAAAATGGGATAGTTAGCCCATTTAGCTCCAAAAAGACATAATTAGGTAATTTAGCTACAACAAGAGGAGAAGAGGAGAAGAAATAGGAAAAATGAAAAGAAAGAAGAAGAAGAAGAAGAAGAAGAAGAAGAAGAAGAGAAGAAGGAGAAGGAGGAGGAGGAGGAGGAGAAGGAGAAGGCCAAGGACCTTCTACTCCTTCTCCTCCTCCTCCTTCTCCTCCTTCTCCTCCTTCTTCTTGATTTCTTCTTCTTCTCCTCCTCCTCCTCTTTCTTCTCCTCTTTCATATTATCCTTGCTTTAATTTCCCCAACAATGACATAATTAGCCCATTTAGCTCCAAAATACCATAATAAGCTCAAAATGGCATAAGAACCTTAGTTAGCTCATGAATATTATATACTTAGCTTGTTTTCCTCTAAAATTGGATAATTAGCCCATTTAGCTCCAAAAAGACATAATTAGGTAAGTTAGCTCCAACAAGAGGATAAGAGGAGAAGAAATAGGAAAAATGAAAAGAAAGAAGAAGAAGAAGAAGAAGAAGAAGAAGAAGAAGAAGAGAAGGAGAAGGAGGAGGAGGAGGAGGAGGAGAAGGAGAAGGCCAAGGACCTTCTAGTCCTTCTCCTCCTCCTCCTTCTCCTCCTTCTCCTCCTTCTTCTTGATTTCTTCTTCCTCTCCTCCTCCTCCTCTTTCTTCTCCTATTTCATATTATCCTTGCTTTAATTTCCCCAACAATGACATAATTAGCCAATTTAGCTCCAAAATACCATAATAAGCTCAAAATGGCATAAGAACCTTGGTTAGCTCATGAATATTATATACTTAGCTTGTTTTCCTCTAAAATGCGATAATTAGCCCATTTAGCTCCAAAAAGAAATAATTAGGTAATTTAGCTCCAACAAGCGGAGAAGAGGAGAAGAAATTGGAAAAATGAAAAGAAAGAAGAAGAATAAGAAGAAGAAGAAGAGAAGAAGGAGAAAGAGGAGGAGGAGGAGGAGAAGGAGAAGGCCAAGGACCATCTAGTCCTTCTCCTCCTCCTCCTTCTCCTTGTTCTCCTCCTTCTTGATTTCTTCTTCTTCTCCTCCTCCTCCTCTTTCTTCTCCTCTTTCATATTATCCTTGCTTTAATTTCCCCAACAATGACATAATTAGCCCATTTGGCTCCAAAATACCATAATAAGCTCAAAATGGCATAAGAACCTTGGTTAGCTCATGAATATTATATACTTGGCTTGTTTTCCTCTAAAATGGGATAATTAGCCCATTTAGCTCCAAAAAGACATAATTAGGTAATTTAGCTCCAACAAGAGGAGAAGAGGAGAATAAATAGGAAAAATGAAAAGAAAGAAGAAGAAGAAGAAGAAGAAGAAGAAGAAGAAGAAGAGAAGAAGGAGGAGGAGGAGGAGGAGGAGGAGGAGAAGGAGAAGGAGAAGGCCAAGGACCTTCTACTCCTTCTCCTCCTTCTTCTTGATTTCTTCTTCTTCTCCTCCTCCTCCTCTTTTTCTCCTCTTTAATATTATCCTTGCTTTAATTTCCCCAACAATGACATAATTAGCCCATTTAGCTCCAAAATACCATAATAAGCTAAAATGGCATAAGAACCTTGGTTAGCTCATGAATATTATATACTTAGCTTGTTTTCCTTTAAAATTGGATAATTAGCCCATTTAGCTCCAAAAAGACATAATTAGGTAAGTTACCTCCAACAAGAGGATAAGAGGAGAAGAAATAGGAAAAATGAAAAGAAATAAGAAGAAGAAGAAGAAGAAGAGAAGAAGGAGAAGGAGGAGGAGGAGGAGGAGAAGGAGAAGGCCAAGCACCTTCTAGTCCTTCTCCTCCTCCTCCTTCTCCTCCTTCTCCTCCTTCTTCTTGATTTCTTCTTCCTCTCCTCCTCCTCCTCTTTCTTCTCCTCTTTCAGATTATCCTTGCTTTAATTTCCCCAACAATGACATAATTAGCCAATTTAGGTCCAAAATACCATAATAAGCTCAAAATGGCATAAGAACCTTGGTTACCTCATGAATATTATATACTTAGCTTGTTTTCCTCTAAAATGGGATAATTAGCCCATTTAGCTCCAAAAAGACATAATTAGGTAATTTAGCTCCAACAAGAGGAGAAGAGGAGAAGAAATAGGAAAAATGAAAAGAAAGAAGAAGAAGAAGAAGAAGAAGAAGAAGAAGAAGAGAAGAAGGAGAAGGAGGAGGACGAGGAGGAGAAGGAGAAGGCCAAGGACCATCTATTCCTTCTCCTCCTCCTCCTTCTCCTCCTTCTCCTCCTTCTTGATTTCTTCTTCTTCTCCTCCTCCTCCTCTTTCTTCTCCTCTTTCATATTATCCTTGCTTTAATTTCCCCAACAATGACATAATTAGCCCATTTAGCTCCAAAATACAATAATAAGCTCAAAATGGTATAAGAACCTTGGTTAGCTCATGAATATTATACTTAGCTTGTTTTCCTCTAAAATGGGATAATTAGCTCATTTAGCTCCAAAAAGACATAATTAGGTAATTTAGCTCCAACAAGAGGAGAAGAGGAGAAGAAATAGGAAAAATGAAAAGAAAGAAGAAGAAGAAGAAGAAGAAGAAGAAGAGAAGAAGGAGAAGGAGGAGGAGCAGGAGCAGGAGAAGGCCAAGGACTTTCTAGTCCTTCTCCTCCTCCTCCTTCTCCTCCTTCTCCTCCTTCTTCTTGATTTCTTCTTCTTCTCCTCCTCCTCCTCTTTCTTCTCCTCTTTCATATTATCCTTGCTTTAATTTCCCCAACAATGACATAATTAGCCCATTTAGCTCCAAAATACCATAATAAGCTAAAAATGGCATAAGAACCTTGGTAGCTCATGAATATTATATACTTAGCTTGTTTTCCTCTAAAATGTGATAATTAACCCATTTAGCTCCAAAAAGACATAATTAGGTAATTTAGCTCCAACAAGAGGAGAAGAGGAGAAGAAATAGGAAAATTGAAAAGAAAGTAGTAGAAGAAGAAGAAGAAGAAGAGAAGAAGGAGAAGAGGAGGAGGAGGAGGAGAAGGCCAAGGACCTTCTAGTCCTTCTCCTCCTCCTCCTTCTCCTCCTTCTCCTCCTTCTTGATTTCTACTTCTTCTCCTCCTCCTCCTCTTTCTTCTCCTCTTTCATATTATCCTTGCTTGAATTTCCCCAACAATGACATAATTAGCCCATTTAGCTCCAAAATACCATAATAATCTCAAAATGGCATAAGAACCTTGGTTAGCTCATGAATATTATATACTTAGCTTGTTTTCCTCTGAAATGGGATAATTAACCCATTTAGCTCCAAAAAGACATAATTAGGTAATTTAGCTCCAACAAGAGGAGAGGAGGAGAAGAAATAGGAAAAATGAAAAGAAAGAAGAAGAAGAAGAAGAAGAAGAAGAAGAAGAGAAGAAGGAGAAGGAGGAGGAGGAGGACAAGGACAAGGACAAGGACCTTCTAGTCCTTCTCCTCCTCCTCTTTCTCCTCCTTCATGATTTCTTCTTCTTCTCCTCCTCCTCCTCTTTCTTCTCCTCTTTCATATTACCCTTGCTTTAATTTCCCCAACAATGACATAATTAGCCCATTTACCTCCAAAATACCATAATAAGCTCAAAATGGCATAAGAACCTTGGTTAGCTCATGAATATTATATACTTAGCTTGTTTTCCTCTAAAATGGGATAATTAAACCCTTTAGCTCCAAAAAGACATAATTAGGTAATTTAGCTCCAACAAGAGGAGAAGAGGAGAAGAAATAGGAAAAATGAAAAGAAAGAAGAAGAACAAGAAGAAGAATAAGAAGAGAAGAGAAGAAGGAGAAGGAGGAGGAAGAGGAGGAGAAGGAAAAGGCCAAGGACCTTCTCCTCCTCCTCCTTCTCCTCCTTCTTGATTTCTTCTTCTTCTCCTCCTCCTCCTCTTTCTTCTCCTCTTTCATATTATCCTTGCTTTAATTTCCCCAGCAATGACATAATTAGCCCATTTAGCTCCAAAATACCATAATAAGCTCAAAATGGCATAAGAACCTTGGTTAGCTCATGAATATTATATACTTGGCTTGTTTTCCGCTAAAATGGAATAATTAGGCCATTTAGCTCCAAAAAGACATAATTAGGTAATTTAGCTACAACAAGAGGAGAAGAGGAGAAGAAATAGGAAAAATGAAAAGAAAGAAGAAGAAGAAGAAGAAGAAGAAGAAGAAGAAGAAGAGAAGGAGAAGGAGGAGGAGGAGGAGAAGGAGAAGGCCAAGGACCTTCTACTCCTTCTCCTCCTCCTCCTTCTCCTCCTTCTCCTCCTTCTTCTTGATTTCTTCTTCTCCTCCTCCTCCTCCTCTTTTTGTCCTCTTTAATATTATCCTTGCTTTAATTTCCCCAAAAATGACATAATTAGCCCATTTAGCTCCAAAATACCATAATCAGCTAAAAATTGCATAAGAACCTTGGTTAGCTCATGAATATTGTATACTTAGCTTGTTTTCCTTTAAAATTGGATAATTAGCCCATTGAGCTCCAAAAAGACATAATTAGGTAAGTTAGCTCCAACAAGAGGATAAGAGGAGAAGAAATAGGAAAAATGAAAAGAAAGAAGAAGAAGAAGAAGAAGAAGAAGAAGAAGAGAAGAAGGAGAAGGAGGAGGAGGAGGAGGAGAAGGAGAAGGCCAAGGACCTTCTAGTCCTTCTCCTCCTCCTCCTTCTCCTCCTTCTCCTCCTTCTTCTTGATTTCTTCTTCCTCTCCTCCTCCTCCTCTTTCTTCTCCTCTTTTATATTATCCTTGCTTTAACTTCCCCAGCAATGACATAATTAGCCCATTTGGCTCCAAAATACCATAATAAGCTCAAAATGGCATAAGAACCTTGGTTAGCTCATGAATATTATATACTTAGCTTGTTTTCCTCTAAAATGGGATAATTAACCCATTTAGCTCCAAAAATACATAATTAGGTAATTTAGCTCCAACAAGAGGAGAAGAGGAGAAGAAATAGGAAAAATGAAAAGAAAGAAGAAGAAGAAGAAGAAGAAGAAGAAGAAGAGAAGAAGGAGAAGGAGGAGGAGGAGGAGGAGAAGGCCAAGGACCTTCTAGTCCTTCTCCTCCTCCTCCTTCTCCTCCTTCTCCTCCTTGATTTCTTATTCTTCTCCACCTCCTCCTCTTTCTTCTCCTCTTTCATATTATCCTTGCTTTAATTTCCCCAACAATGATATAATTAGCCCATTTAGCTCCAAAATACCATAATAAGCTCAAAATGGCATAAGAACCTTGGTTAGCTCATGAATATTATATACTTAGCTTGTTTTCCTCTAAAATGGGATAATTAGCTCATTTAGCTCAAAAAGACATAATTAGGTAATTTAGCTCCAACAAGAGGAGAAGAGGAGCAGAAATAGGCAAAATGAAAAGAAAGAAGAAGAAGAAGAAGAAGAAGAGAAGAAGGAGAAGGAGGAGGAGGAGGACAAGGACAAGGACAAGGACCTTCTAGTCCTTCTCCTCCTCCTCCTTCTCCTCCTTCTTCTTGATTTCTTCTTCTTCTCCTCCTCCTCCTCTTTCTTCTCCTCTTTCATATTATCCTTGCTTTAATTTCCCCAACAATGACATAATTAGCCCATTTAGCTCCGAAATACCATAATAAGCTCAAAATGGCATAAGAACCTCGGTTAGCTCATGAATATTATATACTTAGCTTGTTTTCCTCTAAAATTGGATAATTAGCCCATTTAGCTCCAAAAAGACATAATTAGGTAAGTTAGCTCCAACAATAGGAGAAGAGGAGAAGAAATAGGAAAAATGAAAAGAAAGAAGAAGAAGAAGAAGAAGAAGAAGAGAAGAAGAAGGAGAAGGAGGAGGAGGAGGAGGAGAAGGCCAAGGACCTTCTAGTCCTTCTCCTCCTCCTCCTTCTCCTCCTTCTTCTTGATTTCTTCTTCTTCTCCTCCTCCTCCTCTTTCTTCTGCTCTTTCATATTATCCTTGCTTTAATTTCCCCAACAATGACATAATTAGCCAATTTATCTCCAAAATACCATAATAAGCTCAAAATGGCATAAGAACCTTGGTTAGCTCATGAATATTATATACTTAGCTTGTTTCCCTCTAAAATGGGATAATTGACCCATTTAGCTCCAAAAAGACATAATTAGGTAATTTAGCTCCAACAAGAGGAGAAGAGGAGATGAAATAGGCAAAATGAAAAGAAAGAAGAAGAAGAAGAAGAAGAGAAGAAGGAGAAGGAGGAGGACGAGGAGGAGGAGGAGGTGAAGGCCAAGGACCTTCTAGTCCTTCTCCTCCTTCTTCTTGATTTCTTCTTCTTCTCCTCCTCCTCCTCTTTCATATTATCCTTGCTTTAATTAACCCATTTAGCTCCAAAATGCCATAATAAGCTAAAAATGGCATAAGAACCTTGGTTAGCTCATGAATATTATATTCTTAGCTTGTTTTCCGCTAAAAATGACATACTTAGCCGAAAAACATCATATTTTGTTCTTCTTCTGACTTTCTTATTCACATTTTTGCAGATTGGATATACTACATGCATGGAAGCTGGCATTCATGGAGTTGAACAATGCCGATGGATGAAGTTTATATGTATATCATCTAGTTTTCATTATAGTTGATGAACAATGTCGAACTATATGTATATGTATATATGGATAAACAGTGCAATACTTTGTATGTTGGTTCTTTCGATATATGGGGATGTACATTGATTTATATGTATATCATATATGTGTGGTGAATTATATATATGTGTTGGCAAGTATATGTGTGGTGAACTATATATCATATATGTGTGGTGAATTATATAAATGTGATGTCAAATACATATATATGTGTGTGCTGTGAAATAATATAAAACAAAAAAAACACGTACTATATGGGCTCTTTGTCGTCTGCCAACTGATGGCAAAGACCTGTGCCATCAGCTGGCAGATGGCAAAGGTGCCACATGGCACCCAGCTGTGCATCCTGGGGTGTCTATATAGGCTCTATGTCGTCTTCCTCCAGGGTGGGCAGACGGCAAAGAAGAGGGCACAGAGGAGGGGGGAGGAGGAGGCAGACGGCAAAGAGTGGAGGGGGGAGGAGGAGGCAGACGACAAAGAATAAGGGGGAGGCAGACGACAAAGAATAAGGGGGAGGCAGACGGCAAAGCCTCCGTTAACCCCTAACGGAGGCAACGCCTGTCGGCTGCCGTCTCGAGCACTTTGCCGACTGCTCCTAAGGAAAGCTGACGGCAAAGAGCTTTGCCGTCTGCTTTGGGGGGACAGACGGCAAAGAAGGTCCTATGCCGTCGTAGGCTGACGCAGAAATTTTGCCGGCCATGAGATTCTTTGCCGTTTGTTGTTTTGTCTTTGCCGTCCGAGATTTAGTCTTTGCCGTCTGTGGTGGCAGACGGCAGAGAAGCTGATTCATGTAGTGATGCTGGGCCCTGAAACATGACCCTGGTCGACTTATTAATCGCCTAGTACTCGGTCCAGGAGTTGCAAGTAGTTTCTGGTGTTTATAGTCATGCTGGAGGCCGTGCATAGTGCTGACCTGAGAGGTGGGCTGTGATGCGATAGGCAGTGGCACGGTGTACCAAGTGGCACCCGGATGGTGGGCTTGGGAACCCTGCGCACATTGTTTGGGGCCCTGGCGGAAACCTCGGCCGGACTTCCGTGCAGGTTACCCTCAGATAGGTGATAGACCTGGACTAACTATTAGTGTGGTTAACGGTCGTGGCCGACTCCCTCGCTGGGCTTCCGCTTGAAGGTTGCCGAGGTGCATGACGTGCACATGGCGATAAGTGTCAAGAGTGTGTGTGAAGAAGTACACCCCTACAAGTTTATGATCTATTCGAATAGCCGCGTCCGCGGATAAGGACTACTTGGAGACATATGTTGACCATAGATAACTTCAATGGCTACTCATAAAATTGTCAAGATAAGTGTGAGTGTCGTGGACGACATTTCCGTATGGAGACGGAATGATTCCACGATGGAGTATTGTTGTGGTGTTAGTGGACTCGTGTGCGAGAAATCAAGTTGTCAAAATTTATTTAAAATGCAAGTTGTCTAGCCACGAGTCAAATGTTGGCTTTTCGCATGAAACCCCACAATTCCGTATTGATACATTGCATGAGTAGATAGTTATCCTAAGTCTTGTTGAGTACTCTTGTACTCATGTTTGCTTAATAATTTGTTGCAGAGGTTATTAATGACCCTAACGGAGGGTTCTTCCTAGACATCGACGACGACGAGTAGCTCGTATCCCGGCTACGATCTGGCCCTAGGGTGGGTCTGTAGTATAGTCAGGCCATGTGCCTTCTAGTTTTCAGCTGTCTGTACTAAGACAGTTTATCTACTTCCGCTGGCTTGTAACTTGAATGACTGCTATGATGGGTCATGAGACCCCTACTTTGTAATATTATGTGTGTGGCTCTTCCGAGCCTTTTAAATAAAGCTTGTATGTTTATGGTTATGTTGTGATGCCATCAATGTATCTATACATATCGATATGCCATGCATACGTGTGTCGTACTGATATGTATGGGGCTCGATTACCTAGTCGTAGGCTTTAGTAGCATTCCTTACAGGGAAATGCCCCTTTGTGATCCAACGAGCCATGGTAGTTCGCTACTTCTCCAGACACATTGCTTGACCGGCATGTGTCCTTCTTAGCTGTTGTGTCTGTCCCCGATGGGGAAATGTCACGCGATGTAATGGAGTCCTTGTAGCTTGCTACGACTCGTCTGCATTTGCTGGTGACCGACACCTGCTTGGTTGGGTCATGTATGCCTGTCCCTGTGCGGAACTGCCACTTTGGTTTATGACTGGACATGTCGATCGGGTTCTTGTCATTGGATTGCTAGCGACACAGTTGCATACACGAGTCAAAAGGCGCAAACGGTCCCGGCTAAGGTAAGGCTGTAGCCGTGGGGATAACCGTGCATGAGACCGCAAAGAGATGCGATGTGTTACATGCTGGATTCCTATGGCTTAGGATCGGGGTCCAGACATCTTACTTACACGAAAAACACAAAGGAGATGTCCAAATTGCTATTTAACCTCTCTCCAAGGACCGCCTCGATCAAATCCAATTAAACTAGAGTTGAAGAAACAGGCACCAGCCAATCATCTTTATGCAACGAGTTGCATGTTAGTCGATGAAACCGGTCTCTCGTAAGCGTAGGAGTTATGTTGGTCCGGGCCGCTTCAATCCAACAATACCACCAAATATAGAAAAGAGTAAGAAGGGCAGCAAATCGAACATCACGGTCCACAAAACCTTTTGTGTTCTACTCGAGATAACATCTACGCATGAACCTAGCTCATGATGCCACTGATGGGGAATGTTGTATGAGAAACAAAAAAATTCCTACGCTAACGAACACCTATCATGGTGATGTTCATATTAGAGAGGGAGATCGGATCCACATACCCTTGTAGATTGCTAAGCGGTAAGCGTTAAGAAACGGGGTTGATGTAGTGGTACAACTTCATGATTCAAATCACCGTCGTCCCACGACTTGTTCCGATCTAGCGCCGAATGGACGACACCTCCGTGTTCAGCACACGTAAAGCTCAATGGTGATCTCCACCTTCTTGATCCAGCAAGAGAGACGGAGAATTAGATGAGTTCTCCGGCAGCGTGATGGCGCGTCGGTGATGGTGATGATCTATTCCTGCAGGACTCCGCCCGAGCTCCGTAGAAAACCGATCTAGAGTGGGACCCGAGATACCTATCTTGTGTATCAAATGTCACAATGTTACCTGTAGAGCACCTTTATAGACACCCAGTAACGTTGTGACATTTGATACACACAAGTGAGTTACATGATCTCATGGTCATAGGAATGAATACTTCACACGTAGAAAACAATAGCAACAAAATGAGACGATCACACGCTACGTTCATAGTTTGGGTCTTGTCCATCATATCATTCTCCTAATGATGTGATCCATTCATCAAGTGACAACACTTGCATATGGTCAGAAAACCTTAACCATCATTGATCAACTGGCTAGTCAACTAGAGGCTTATTAGGGACATTGTTTTGTCTATATATCCACACATGTATCTATGCTTTCATTCAATACAATTATAGCATGGATAATAAACAATTATCTTGAAACAGGAAATATAATAATAACTATTTTATCATTGCCTCTAGGGCATATTTCCAACACCCACCACCCACTTTGTTGCCACCATTGAAGACCTAACTGATCTGTTAGAATTCTCTTCGAAAGAAGCCGAAGATATGGACATGGCTATTCAATCACCAGACCCTCCCATCACGGGATGTTGGACTGCCACCTCCACTTAGAATGTCTACATGGTGGACACTCCCAGGGACAGAGGTGACATGGGAAAAGCGATGATGACACCCCAGCCAAAAACAGCAGCGATGAGCCTGTTAAACGCCGCCGCTAGTGCAAAAAGCCTAAATCTCGTAAGGGTAAGGAAAGCAATACAGGCATAGGGGAAAACGAGGACCCCGAGGATATGGAAAATCTCGCCGAATCCCCAAAACCCCGAGATCCCGCATATAATCATGATTTACGAGGATACATGGATACCGGCCAGCCTCAGGACGTTGAAGACTCAGAAGACAGCAACTATGTTCCTCCGATCGAGGAGGACGAAAGCCTCGTAGACAAAGACTTTATTGTCCTAAAAGACCCACAGGACCAAGAGGTGTTTAGGCAACAGCTCATCGCCACTGCTCGGAGCCTTAAGCTAAAGCAAAGACAGCTCAAACCTGAATAAGACTCCATTAATGAAAGATGGACCAAACTCTTGGCTACAGAATAAGGGTACGATCTGGAGCGACAGGGTCTAGCCAAGAGCTGCCCTCGTCGGCGCCTGATACTAGAATTTGAAGAGGAGGCCTTGGAGCCCGCACCACCCCGTTTCACACAAGATGATCAACTAGACCATCCTCCTAAAGGAGGGGATAAGCCAAAAGAGACGGTCCACACAAAAGTCCGATATGACATGCGGTATAAAATTAATTTTAAGGCACATAAAACTAGATCTATTTATGGATCCGTAAGTCGCACTCCCGCAAGACCAAAAATATACCAAGCTCGTCCCCACTAGAACGCTGGTATTCGGGAGGCTCGGTTCGGTAGGATCTCGATCGATCTCCAGCACGATACAACTCGGATAAGGGGAGCCGCTCATCAAATGTGCTTCAAAAACGAGGTAATGCGGCATCAGTTCCCCGTAGGGTTTAAACCCGTTAATATAGAATAGTACGATGGTAAAACAGATTCATCCGTCTAGATTGAAGATTTCCTCCTACCTATCCATATGACTCGTGGTGATGATCTCCAAGCCATCAAGTACTTACCTCCTAAATTCAAAGGCCTAGCAAGGCACTGGCTGAATAGCCTCCCCGAAAACTATATCGGGAGTTGGGAGGACCTTGAAGACGCCTTTCAAGACAATTTTCAAGGCACTTATGTTCGGTCACCTGGGTCCGACGACTTAAGCCACATAATCCAGCAGCCCGATGAGTCCTCCCGACAATTCTAGAACATATTCTTCATGAAGAAAAACAAGATTGTTGATAGTTCAGACGCAAAAGAACTTGCTTCCTTCCACAACAATATATGGAATGACTGGCTCGCTCGGACACTGGGACAGGAACGGCCGAGGACAATGGCCGGTCTCACCTCCCTCGTTACCCGTAATTGTGCGGGTGAGGATACTTGGCTGGCTCGACGGAATAATCCTCCCTCAAACCCTGGCAGTTCCACTATCCGGGATAACAATGGAAAACCACGACGCAACAAAAACAAGTGTCGACACAACGGCAGTGAGGCGGATGACACAGCTGTCAATGCTGGACTTAGCAATTCTAGGCCTGGACCCAAGAAGAAGCCCTTCAAGGGAAATTGGGACGGGCCAACCGTGTTAGATAAAATACTCAAGCGACCCTGTCATATACATGGCACACCAAATAAACCAGGTTTGCAAACCAACCATAATTGTTGGGTGTTCAAACCGGCAGGTAAATCATGGTCGAAGACCAGTCCAAAAGCATGCACAGCGAGGACGATGAAGAGCCCCGTCGACCGAACAAAGGGAGCCAAAAGCAGTTTCCCCCTCAAGTAAAGACGATGAACATGATCTATGTCACCCATCTGCCCAAAAAGGAGAGGAAACACACACTTGGGACATATACGCCATAGAGTCGGTAGCCCTAAAGTACAATCCACGGTCAACTTGTTCGGTCACCTATTATCGCACACACCACCCTACCAGTATTCGGCAGTGGGGTTCAGCGGCCTTGGTACTTGATCCCATTATTGATGGGTATCACCTCACGCGAGTCCTCATGGACGGGGGCAACAGCCTTAACCTTATCTATGAGGATACGATGTGGAAAATGGGTATTGATCCATCAGGAATTAAGCCCAGTAAAACCACCTTCAAAAGAGTAATTCCTGGTGTGGAAGCTCGTTGTTCAGGCATAATAACCATAGATGTAGTGTTCGGCTCACTCGACAACTTTCAAAGCAAAGATTTAATCTTTGCTATTGTCCCTTTCCACATCGGGTACCATGCACTCTATAGTCATACGATGTTCGCTTGCCTTAATGTCGTCCCCCATTATACATACATCAATCTAAAGATGATAGGACCCAAGGGTGTTATCACTATCTGGGGACCCCGACCTACGAGTCAAGATCGCCGCATGAACGTGCTCAGTGATCCCAGAGATCAATGCGAGCCGAACACACAGATACTAAATATTAAGAGTCTTACATCCAACATACCAAAATGATACATCAAATGAACAACAAGGTCAAGTTCACATAGGTAGGGCCTATAAGGCCAAATCACACCTATACATCTACTAGCAGAAATCTTGGGGCTAAGCGGGTGCCCATGCCATCAGCATACACCAACAGGCATTCTGATTGGGAAGCGTCCTAGTTCGCAAGTCCGTCTCCGATGACGTATTCTTCTTCAAACTCCGGTACTTCCATGTCTGGTCAATAACATAACTAGTGGCGAGCGAGTGAGTACTTTGAATGTACTCGCAAACAGCCCATGATATGAATAATGCAGTATGTACAATAACAAGTAATATGCAGTATTGGTGGATAGCAGCTTAACTGTAATAAACACGATCATAGATGGATGTGCAACACAAGCTAGATGGTATTTAGAAGAACATGTTACAAGTATCATCATATCTGGTGAGGGCTGAACACTTCGGGTTCACCCAATATGCCAAGTCACCAAACTTGGTCATATCACCTCTTACTCAGATGTCTTCTTGAACACACACAAACACACTTGGTTTATGCGGAAACGACTCGACATAGTTTAAGCAAGATTACCCAACTGTCCTTGACCATGGACACGACTATTCGAATAGTTTTACACTCTACAGAGGTTGTACACTGTACCCACGAGATCCGGGAAACTACCTTGTCATCCACGACTCGCGGTATATAACATACCCGAGGTAAGTACCCGATCAATGCCTTTCCCCTGACGATACTACACAAAGAGGTCCACTTGATTGGTACCTAGCCCACATGATGTACGTCTTACGAGCACCGACTCTAGACAGTATCATCCATGCGGGGACCAACGGTGTGCCCGGAACACGTAAAAAACGGCATAGTCATCCTACCTGGCATAACCCCGTCACGAGAGTGACCACACATCACTCCCGCCACTCATAATGTGGCTCTTTGCTAGCACCGACCAATGTAATCAACAAAGCCCCGTCCCATAAAGGGGTAACGTGGTCGCACATGTAAGGTTTGGACGGTCGACACATCATAAATCTATGACCATTTCCGAAACCACTCACACCAAAATATAGCCGGTGCACCACTTCTTCACAAGTGGCCACCTAACTCATCATCACCCTCGGGCATTAGTGGCACCCGACAGGGTTTTCATAAAACTTTGATATTTACCATCATCATGTTCATGCTTCTACTATGCTTAGCACTACTTTTCAGCTTGATATTAGCGTGACCCTCATAGGTGGTAGGATCATGCTCAAATGCAAGTGCTCCGGAGGAGCCATCGGAAACATCATATCGATCATTTGCCGAATACTCATGATCATCTGCAACGGGAATAATTGCTCTACTAGCATGCAAATAATATTTTGCTCAAACATGGTCAAAGGGCTACTTGCCTTGATCAGCTAAGTATCCGGGGTATTCGGGGTCTTCGAGTCCAACCCTTCGTCAAACGTGGTATCTATCGTCGTAGTAAATAATAAAATAATAAGTAGCTCACTCAAAAACAGAGCATAAAGTCAATTTAAAAATGTTGCGCTATTTTGATAAATCTACATTACTATTTTGAAAATATTTGTCTCTGGTTTTGGTGAAAAGATTATTTTAAAAATCATTTTAACATAAGATAAAGTATTCAAAATAGCCTTTTAAATTATTACCATACAGAAAAGTTGTCTTCAAAATTTGTGCAATGGCTCTATTAAATTCTACTCATTTTTAGAAGAATGGTGGTGGAAAAATAATTAAATTATATTGGATAACAAATTCTACAAAAATCTTTTAAAACATGATTAAACAGAAAAAAAAAGGGTTTAGCCTAGGCCTGGCTCGGCCTGTGGCTTCGGCCGGCCCAGCTGGCCAGCCAGCCAGCTAGCCCAGGCGCGGGCGCCGCCAGGTTCAAACCTGATGTGCGGGCCCTTGTTGTCAGCGACAGAGTGGAGAGAGGGGTAGAGAGAAGAGCCACCGACAGGTGCGGCACACCTATCGGGGTGGTCTTCCACCTCAGGACAGAGGGGAGGTTAGGCACGCCAGCGGTGATACCGACGCCTTCGAGCCCCAACGACGGCAGGAATGGAACGAGCACGTCATCGCCGACCTGCTCGTGGTCCAAGGGACGACGGGGAGGCCCTGGATCACCAGCGACGAGGTGGCTGCGGCAGAGCCGATTCGGGAGGTGGATGAAGTCGGTGCTACGGACATGGATTAGCTCAGGGAAGTGGGGGGAAACTTCCTGAGCTCACTACAGTCACGGAGGTTGTCACATCCCTGGAACTCTAACCAAGGTTTAGCATTGTGCTCATATCTTCTTTGCATTGCATCCAAGAAAATTGCAACAAGATCAAAGTAAGTGGTGAAGGAAAACTCAAAAACCCTAGCCACTTCTCAAATTCAAAGGAATTATAAACTTATTCAAATCAATGAACCCAAAATGGCCTCAAGAAAAGTTCAACTTTTCTGATAATTCTTGAAAACAAATAAGCAATGAAGGAAACCATTTCGTTTATACTTTTGGCATTTTAAATAAATGCAAAAGACTACTGGTTTCAAGTTTTAAATTTGAATTCAAAGATTTATAGCTTTCAAAAATGCTGAAAACTTTATGGGTGATTGGAAATATTCCAACTAACACCCCGGCATTTTTCAAACTATTTATAGTTTGATTTTGAAGCCAAAATAAATGGGAAACAATGTTAGTAAATAAAACAGAACAAAATAGAAGGAAAAGAGAAAAGAGAAGCTTACCTTCTATCTGTCGCCGGCCCAGCCCACCAGGGGTTCCCCGGTCATCTTCATCCTCCTGCCAGTAGGCATAGGGGAAGATGAGCACGGCGGCCAGCCCCGGCCACCTCCTCCCTGCCTGCTCGCCGCTGGAGGCCCCCAAGAGCGCCAGCGCGACGCCCCGAGCCTTCTTCTCCTCCTCCCCCTGCCTTATCTCCTCCCCTCTGCCTCTCGTTCCCATCCCCCTCTCAAATCTCTCTCTCCCCGAAGCTCCGGTCGCTGTCGATCCGTCACCTCCCGGACCTCCCCGACCCTGCCATCCGCCTCAGAAGAACCGCCATGAGCTCCTCTTCCCATTCCCCCTCTTCCCGAGGCCATTCCACTCCTCTAACCCCGTTAGCCGCCGGAGCCCGAAGGACCTCGTCGCCGGCCATGTCGTTGCCGTCGTTGTGGTACCCCGTTCGCGAGACCGAGCTCAGAAAGGAGCTCCTAGAGCTCTGTAGATGTCGTAGAGCCCCTCTCCCAGCTCGCTAGCATCTCACAACGCCACTCCCGACGATGCCCGAGCCGCAGCCGCCGCTTACCTCGTCGCCGGCGTGGATTCCGGTGACCACTGGGTCCAGCTCCTTCCCCTTTAGATGCGGTGCTTCGCTAGCTAGCCGTAGAACTAAACCACGCCCAAAACCAATGCCTGTAGCGCCGTTTAGCTCAACTCCGGCGAGTCCTCCGCCGCGCCCGTGGTCGCCGCCGGCCATATTCCAGTGGGGCCCGACGTGGTCAACCTAATTACCCACTAAACACCCCCCTAGCCACTGACAGTGGGCCCCAGGGTGGGTCAAACCCCAGTCAGGGGCTGGTCAACTCGGGGATTAGCCCCTGGTCACTGACCAGTGGACCCCACTGGTCAGGTTTGACCTGGCCCAGCCTCTGTTGACCAGAGACGTCACTGTGACGCAATAAAGGAATTTCTAATATAAAAATAATTCCAGAAATGTCTAAAACTTCTAAAAATCATAGAAAATAATCTGTAAGTCCAATGAAATAATTTATATATGAAAAAGTATCAGAAAAATTCAAGGAATCTGAATATGTCATTTTCAAACATGTTTGAAAATGTTACTGAACCCAAACATATAGATTAATGAATAAGTTAACTCTTATAAATACTTTGGGGATGGAATTTGGAAGTTATTTAAATTCCACTTCAAATGATATGATCAAACACTGTCCAAATCACAAACCAGCAACCTAACATGTGATTTCCATGCATGTTAAAGCAAGTTGATCTGAGCATCAGGTCGAATAAATTAAAATGGTATCCGAGAATGCCTCGTTTGAAGTGATATTTGAATTTGATTCAAATCAACTTCAAACCTAATAAATGTTAGCTATAATAGTATACAACTTTGCATCCTCATGCCATGCTCATGCATCATCTTGTTGCATATGCTTGTTATTGATTGTTGTCACTCTTCTCGGTAGGCTCCGCTCCTCCGGATTCCACCGAATATCCGTCTGACGGATATTGTCCCTCCTCTGAGCAACAATGCAAGCAACCATTTTGATCATTCCAATAAATACCATGTTCTCGCTCCTGCACTTACTTATTGCATTAGGATCAAATGCTTCAAATGCTTTTGCCACGTTAGTTGAACCCACTTCCTTTGCATGACCTGTCCTTGTCACAGTAAATAGCTGAACCTTGCAACCTAGCATACCTGGTAGTTGCTTGAGCCATGATGTGTCGTATCCTGCTATGCATGCTATGCTTAGAGTTGTGTATGGTCTGTCATCTGGGAGATGAACAGAATTGTGATAATGTGTTCAGTAAGTAAAGGTTGTGTGTTGAACCTGATTTGGTAAAGGTACCGGTGAAAGGCTGTGTAGGAGTACATGGCGGGTTGTTTCATTGGAACCGTCCTTAGGAACTGAGTTCCGTGTATGTAATCCAAGACGAGATACTACCACATGCTGGGCCCTAAAATATGACCCCGCTCGACTTATTAATCGCTTAGTACTCGGTCGAGGAGTTGCAAGTAGTTTCTGGTGTTTATAGTCATGTTGGAGGTCGTGCATAGTGCTGACCTGAGAGGTGGGCTGTGATGCGGTAGGCAGTGGCACGATGTACCAAGTGGCACCCGGATGATGGGCTTGGGAACCCTGCGCACATCGTTTGGGGTCGTGGCGGAAACCTCGGCCGGACTTCCATGCGGGTTACCCTCAGATAGGCGATAGACCTGGACTAGGTACTAGTGTGGTTAACGGTCGTGGCCGACTCCCTCGCTGGGCTTCCGCTTGAAGGTTGCCAAGGTGCATGACGTGCACATGGCGATAAGTGGCGAGAGCGTGCGTGACGAAGTACACCCCTGCAGGGTTATGATCTATTCGAATAGCCGCGTCCGCGGATATGGACTAGTTGGAGACATATGTTGTTCAGAGATAACTTCAATGGCTACTCATAAAATTGTCAAGATAATCGTGAGTGTCGTGGACGGCATTTCCGTATGGAGACGGAATGATTTCACGATGGAGTATTGTTGTGGTGTTAGTGGACTCGTGTGCGAGAAATCAAGTTCTTATAAATTGTTTTCAAACGCTAGTTGTCTAGCCACGAGTCAAATGCTGGCTTTCCACATGGAACCCCACAATTCCTTATTGATACATTGCATGAGCAGATAGTTATCCTAAAGTCTTGCTGAGTACCTGTGTACTCATGTTTGCTTAATAATTGTTGCAGAGATTGTTAATGACCCTAACGGAGGGTTCTTCCTAGACATAGACGACGACGAGTAGCTGGTGTCCCAGCTACGATCTGGCCCTAGGTTGGGTCTGTAGTATAGCTTGTAACTGAATGACAGCTATGATGGGTCATGAGACCCTTACTGTGTAATATTATGTGTGTGGCTCTTCCGAGCCTCTTAAATAAAGCTTGTATTTTATGGTTATGTTGTGATGCCATCGATGTATCTATACATATCGTTATGCTATGCGTACGTGTGTCGTACTTGATATGTATGGGGTTCGATTACCTAGCCGTAAACTTTAGTAGCACTCCTTACAGGGAAATGCCCCTTTGTGATCCAACGAGCCATGGTAGCTCGCTGCTGCTCCGGACACATTGGTTTACCGGCGTGTGTCCTTCTTAGTTGTTGTGTCTGTTCCCTTTGGGGAAATGTCACGCGATGTAATGGAGTCCTTGTAGCTTGCTATGACTCGTCTACATTCGCTGGTGACCGACACCTGCTTTGTTGGGTCATGTATGCATGTCCCTGTGCGGAACTGCCACTTTGGTTTATGACTAGACATGTCAATCCGGGTTCTTTGTCATTGGAATGCTAGCGACACAATTGCACACGTGAGTCAAAAGGCGCAAACGGTCCCGGCTAAGGTAAGGCTGCAGCTGTGGGGTTAACCGTGCGTGAGACCGCAAAGGGATGCGATGTGTTACAGGCTGGATTCCTATGGCTTAGGATCGGGGTCCCGACAGTGTTGGTATCAGAGCCTGACTGACTGTAGGACTACTAAGCCAAACTGGTCGAAGTTGAGTCTAGAATTGCTTTAGTTATATATAAGGGAATTGTTTGTGGAAGGGAACGTAAGACTCTTGTTCTCTTCTCAAGTTATTCTATTCTGGTCATCCTCGTCTTTTCTCCGGGAATTAAGGACTAGGTTACTCATCTTCTTCTAGGCTCGTGTTTTTGATCGGTAGATTATAAGACTACGGGTCGAGAGTTATATTGGGTTACTTTTATCCCTAGGAAAAAGGAAGTAAGTTTGATGATCAGATTGTTGAACTTGATAGTTGAGTGGTTACGCTATTCCATTTTTGGGTTGTCTCAAATTTTGTTTTTGAGCATTTACTGCTGTTATGCTGCCCAATTTTGCATTCAGAGCTCTAATGCTTTTGCATTACTCTCTATTTTCAGATGCTTGGCCGTCCTTCTCGTCAGGTGGTACGTCTGACCAGGTGCATTGATGTGTCGGGTCATACGGCCATGCTGGTCAGGGTGATGTCGGTGTGCGGTTACCGCTGGTACCCCGAGTACACAGTGGAGGAACAGTACCGAGACTTCAACCAGAGCCAGTATATCTGCACTGTTAGGGTATTTCCGGACTACCCTGGAGCTGAGGAGCCAATCCATTGGTCCTATGGGTTGGCAGTCACTTTTGACATGGCAGTACAAGATGCTGCCTATTCAATGCTGACCATTATGAGGGTGAGACATGCACTGCTGCAGAATTCAGAATTCTGCTATGTTCCTGCCTCTGAGCCTGGTGAAGAGGGATACCTCACCGGAGTCTATTTTGATTCTTCTATGGAGGATCCGCTACTGCAGTCCATTGCTGAGATGCTAGAGAACAGAGACAGGGATGCTCGTGCTCTCCGCATGGAGCTTTATGCTACCCGTGCCCGTCTGTGGACGGCTTTGACGCAGCTGGCACCGGTAGTCCAGACAGGGTACAGAGATATGGAGATGTTGAACCCTGTTAGGACCCATCTTCGGCCCACGTTGACTGGCCAGCTATAGGAGGAGTCACCCCTCTTCGGGGACCCCTACTACCACCAGTCAGGGGACCAAGGCCACATACGTGTCCTTATGGATCCCAGGGATCTCAGGCCAGAGTGTTTCCTGATCCGCAGGTTGAGCTTCCAGGCCATGGAGGTAATCTCTATGAGATGTTCTATGCGGATGCCTGAGCTGTGAGTGGAAGGATAGTATGGTAGTAGTCGTACGTTCACAGTCCTGCGTGACTTGTAAAGTATGCTTGTGATGTGAAATGAATTCCGGAGGCTTAGATATATAATGTATAGGAAGCTTGTAAGCCTCTGATGAGTAGTTTCATAATTTCAGTAGTTTGCTCTTCGGTTAAGGTTGTACTGAACTATGTAAGGGTGTGTATGAACCATGGTGTATATATAGCAGTTGCTTGTTACCATGTTGTTTGGATATTCATTTCCGCATTCCGTGTGTTGAGTACATTCTTAATCCATAGCTAGTATTGATATGATATTGGTCTAAGCTGTGAGTTTGTTTGTCAGGATGGTGTTCACCAGGTTGAACCGTGTCCCTGCTCATGAGCAAGGCGAGGGTAGTCAAGCGTTGCAGGAAGACCTGCCTCACCCGCCCTCTCTAGCGGAAGTTATGCTTGAGGCAGAGAGGAACAAAAGAGAGACCAACCGACTGTTAGAGCGTATTGAGCAGAATATGACTCGTCAGCCTAGGAATGCTGCAGTGTCCCTCAACGACTTTGTGAAGCTGAATCCTCCAAAGTTCCATCACTCCGTCGATCCCCTCGACGCTGATGACTGGTTGTGCAGCATCTCACGCAAGATTCGCTCTGCGAATGTTTCTGAGGCCGACAAGGTGGCCTTCGCGGCGTATTTCCTGGAAGGACCCGCCAATCTGTGGTGGGAGAACGCTGAAGCTATGCGTCCTGCTGAACCAGCAGCCACATGGGCTGACTTCATTGCAGCCTTCCGTCTGCACCATATTCTAGAGGGCCTGATGGACAGAAAGAGAGAGGAGTTCTGTGCTTTCACCCAAGGCAAGTTGACCGTGGATGCCTATAGCCGCGAGTTCGGTAACCTCGCCCGTTATGCAACAGAGGAGGTGTCTACTGATGCCAAGAAGCAAGCAAGATTCTGTAAGGGTCTGAGCCCTGAGCTTCGTCGTGATCTGCGCCTCCACGAGTGTGCAAGTTTCCAAGCCCTAGTCAACAAGGCGATCAGTGCCGAGACTGGCCATACCGACTTTGAAGCCACAAGGAAGCACTCCCGTGACTTTGGCTCATCATCTGGTTCCGCGTTTCCAAAATGCAGGTTGTGGGTTCCTAACAGTTCTCTGCCGCCAAGATACACTCCGAGGCCATCCTACGTGGCGCCTCAGACGAATCAGACCAACCCTCCAGCAAAAACTTATGGTGGTCCAGCTAGCAATGCTGCACCACGTGCCAACCAAGTGATATGCTACAAGTGTGGAGAACCAGGGCACTATTCCCGTGAGTGTCCTCAGAATGTGGGTGCCAAGCAACCCGGAAAGTCCGTCGGGCAAGGCAAGTCGGGCAAAGCTTACTATGTGAAGCCAACTCCTGCACGTGGCCGTGTGAACTATGTATCAGCAGAAGAAGCTGCAAAGGATCCCGACATCATTCTGGGTACGCTTCTTGTTAATCATCACCCAGCGTCTGTTCTCTTTGACACTAGGTCTTCTCATTCCTTCATTTCAGAAAGTTATGCACAGTTGCATAACATGTCTTTTTGTGATATGCCAATTCCATTGGTTGTCCAAACTCCTGGTAGTAAATGGCAAACCTCTAGGATAACCTATGACAATGAAATTCTAGTAGACAGGCTAGTTTTTCTAGCCTCATTGATAGCCTTGAAATCTTCGGATATTAATATCATCTTGGGTATGGACTGGATGTCAGCTCATTATGCCAAGATTGATACTCATTCAAGAAATGTTCAGCTTACCCATTCCTCGGGTGAGATAGTCAATGTATCTAGTCGAGTTGCCAAATGCCAACTCTATTCCCTAAATGCCAACCCTCTTCCGGAACTTGAAGACATCCCGATTGTCCGTGACTTCCCGGATGTTTTTCCAGAGGAACTGCCAGGAATTCCACCTGACAGAGATGTAGAGTTCGTGATAGATCTTGTTCCGGGAACTGTTCCAATAGCCAGAAGACCATATAAGATGGCACCCCTGGAGCTAGCCGAACTTAAGAAGAAACTAGATGAGGCCTTGAATAAAGGTTTCATTCGTCCTAGCTCTTCTCCTTGGGCTTGCCCCGTCCTCTTCGTCAAGAAGAAAGACGGAACGGATCGGATGGTTGTAGATTACCGACTAGTTAATCTGGTCACCATAAAGAACAAGTATATGCTCCCCAGGATCAGCGACCTGTATGATCAGCTCGCTGGATCGTCAGTCTTGTCAAAAATGGATTTGAGGTTGGGATACCATCAAATCAAGATCAAGAATGGGGACATTCCAAAAACGGCCTTTATTACTCGTTATGGCCAATACGAGTACACCGTCATGTCCTTTGGTTTAACCAATGCCCCAGCCACCTTCTCCCGTCTGATGAATTCAATCTTCATGGAGTATTTGGATAGATTCATTGTGGTATACCTCGATGATATTCTCATCTACTCGAAGAACGAACAAGAACATGCCGAGCATCTAAGGCTGTTATTGATGAAACTTCGAGAGCATCGCCTTTATGCCAAGTTTTCAAAATGTGAATTTTGGTTACCAGAAGTGACCTATCTAGGTCACGTAATCTCTGGTAAGGGTATTGCTGTCAATCCCGAGAGAGTTCAAGCCGTCCTTGATTGGACTCAACCTAAATCGGTTAAGCAAGTTAGGAGTTTTCTTGGTCTAGCGAGCTATTGTCGCCGCTTTGTCAAGAATTTCTCCAAGGTTGCAAAGCCTCTAACTGAACTCCTCAAGAAGGATAAAAATTTTGAGTGGACACCACAGTGTGAGCATAGTTTCGAGGAACTGAAAAGACGCCTGACTTTCGCACCTATGTTGCTACCACCAGATTTTTCTAAAGACTTTGTTATCTATTGCGACGCCTCGCGACAAGGATTAGGTTGCATTCTCATGCAAGATCGTCATGTGATCGCATACGCATCTCGACAGTTGCGTCCACATGAGGATAATTATCCCACACATGACCTTGAGCTTGCAGCTGTGGTCCATGCACTAAAAACCTGGCGACATTACCTTCTGGGTAATCGTTGCGAAATATTCACTGATCACCAAAGTCTGAAATATATCTTCACCCAGCCAAATTTGAATCTCAGGCAAAGACGATGGGTTGAGTTGATCTCGGATTACGACTTAGGGATAACTTACACCCCGGGGAAGGCCAATGTTATGGCTGATGCACTAAGTCGTAAATCTTATTGTAACATTTTGATGTTACAACAAGGTCAACCACATCTCTATGAGGACTTTCGGAAGTTGAATCTTCATATTGTTCCTCAAGGATTCCTTTCTACCCTGGTGGCGAAGCCTACCCTTAAGGATCAAATTATAGCTGGCCAGAAGCGTGACAAGGGTATATCACGGATCAAGGAGAATATTATTAGCAGAAACGCTAAAGAATTTTCCATGAATGATCAAGGTGTTGTGTTGTTCCAGAATCGTCTAGTGGTTCCTAAGAACCTACATCTAAGGCAGTTAATTCTTAAGGAGGCCCATGATTCTCCTCTCACCATTCATCCCGGTAGTACTAAGATGTATCAGAACCTATGCCAGAGGTTCTGGTGGACTAGGATGAAGAGAGAAATTGCTGAGTTCGTTGCTAACTACGACGTTTGTCGTCGAGTTAAGGCAGAACATCAAAGGCGTGCTGGCACCCTTCAACCTTTAGCTATTCCTGAATGGAAATGGGATAAAGTTAGTATGGATTTCATTACCGGATTTCCCAAGACCAAGAAAGGAAATAATGCTATCTTTGTGGTCATTGACCGTCTTTCCAAAGTAGCTCATTTCCTTCCAGTTCGTGAGAGTATAACAGCTAGCCAGCTAGCAGAGTTATATATCTCTCGAATAGTGTCTCTTCATGGTGTTCCCCTGGAGATTAACTCAGACTGTGGGAGTATCTTTACTTCTCGATTCTGGGAAAGTTTTCAGAATGCTATGGGGACTCACTTATCTTTTAGCACTTCTTTCCATCCTCAATCAAGTGGTCAAGTAGAAAAAGTGAATCAAATCCTAGAAGATATTCTCCGAGCTTGTGTTATATCATTCGGTATGAATTGGGAGAAGTGCCTTCCATTCGCCGAATTTGCTTATAACAATAGTTATCAATCAAGCTTGGGCAAAGCCCCTTTTGAAGTTCTCTATGGACGAAGATGTCGAACACCTCTTAATTGGTCAGAAACCGGAGAGAGGCAACTCTCTGGCCCGGATATGATCCAGGATGCAGAAGAGCAGGTTTGCATTATTCGTGAAAAGTTGAAAACAGCCCAGTCTCGTCAAAAGAGCCATTATGATCGTCATCATAAGGCTGTGACCTTTGAAGTTGACGAGAAGGCTTACCTTCGGGTTACACCTTTGAAGGGTACCCATCAATTCGGTATCAAGGGCAAGTTGGCTCCTCGTTACATTGGTCCTTTTCGCATTCTTGCCAAACGAGGAGAAGTTGCCTACCAGTTGGAACTTCCTCCACATCTTTCCAAGGTTCATGATGTCTTCCACGTCTAGCAACTCAGGCGTTGCTTTTCGGATCCTACCCGTGAAGTGGACCACGAAACGCTTGATCTCCAAGATAACCTTTCTTATCGAGAATACCCTGTTCGTATTCTCGACCAAGCTGAGGGTACTACTAGACGTTGGAACATTAAGTTTCTTAAAGTTCAATGGTCAAATCATTATGAGAAAGAGGCAACATGGGAAAGAGAGGATCGTCTTCGACAAGAGTATCCCGCGCTATTCCCGACGACTTCTAAATCTCGAGACGAGATTCTTTTGAGTGGGGGTGAGTTGTCACATCCCTGGAACTCTAACCAAGGTTTAGCATTGTGCTCATATCTTCTATGCATTGCATCCAAGAAAATTGCAACAGGATCAAAGTAAGTGGTGAAGGAAAACTCAAAAACCCTAGCCACTTCTCAAATTCAAAGGAATTATAAACTTATTCAAATCAATGAACCCAAAATGGCCTCAAGAAAAGT
This sequence comes from Hordeum vulgare subsp. vulgare, assembly GCF_904849725.1. Lineage (NCBI taxonomy): Eukaryota > Viridiplantae > Streptophyta > Magnoliopsida > Poales > Poaceae > Hordeum > Hordeum vulgare. Next base: position 191,516,073 of record NC_058521.1, read on the forward strand.
TCAACTTTTGGTCCTTTTCGCATTCTTGCCAAACGAGGAGAAGTTGCCTACCAGTTGGAACTTCCTCCTCATCTTTCCAAGGTTCATGACGTCTTCCACATCTCGCAACTCAGGCATTGATTTTCGGATCCTGTCCGTGAAGTGGACCACGAAACGCTTGATCTCCAAGATAACCTTTCATACTGAGAATACCACGTGCGTATTCTTGATCAAGCTGAGTGTACCACTCGACGTCGAAACCTCAAGTTTCTTAAAGTTCAAAGGTCAAACCATTCTGAAAAGGAGGCAACTTGGGAAGGAGAGGATCATCTCCGACTTGAGTATCCTGCGTTATTCCCGACGACTTCTAAATCTCGGGACGAGATTCTTTTGAGTGGGGGTGAGTTGTCACATCCCTGAAACCCTAATCAAGTTAGCATTGTGCTCATATCTTCTTTGCATTGCATCCAATAACATTTCAACAAGAACAAAGCAAGTGGTGAAGAAAAACTCAAAAACCCTAGCCACTTCTCAAATTCAAAGAAATTACAAACTTGTTCAAATCAATGAACCCAAAATGGCCTCAAGAAAAGTTCAACTTTTCTGATAATTCTTGAAAGCAAATAAGAAATGAAGAAAACCATTTTCTTAACACATTTGCCATTTTAAATAAATGCAAAAGGCTACTCGTTTCAAGTTTAAAATTTGAATTCAAAAAATTTAAGTTTTCAAAAATGTTGAAAACTTTATGGGTGATTGGAAATATTCCAACTAACACCCCAGCATTTTTCAAACTATTTTTAGTTTGCTTTTTGAAGCCAAAATAAATAGAAATCAATGTCAGTAATTAAAACAGAAACAGAAATAGCAGAAAATGGAAAAAACCCTATTCTACGCTTACCTGGCCCGGCCCAGCCTCTTCCTGTCGTCTTCCTCCCCCGCCAGTGGGAGCGGGAGGTGGCCGCTACGACGCCGCGCGCCTCCACGCAGCTCCGTGCCTGCCTGGCCGCCGCTTCGCGCTGGCGCGCGCGGGGATAACCTCCTCGAGCTCTGGCCTATCCATTCTCGAGCGCCATTCCCCCTCTCCTCTCGGTTCTTTCCTTCCCATCTTCTGCCGCCATTGCCAAGAGCTCGAGCTCGAGCTGCCCGAGCTCTCTGGCCACAGGGAAGCCCCCCCCCCCCCCCCGAGTGTTCCATCCCCTCCGCAACGTCGAGCCCGACACGCACGTCGACGAAACCGTCCTCCCCGAGCCCTGCAACGCCCCCAGTGTCGTCGTCTTCAACCTCCGGCCGCCGGCAAATCGACGGTGGATCGCCGGCTACAGGCCCTCCCCGAGCAGTCTGAGCCGAGCTTCGCCTCCACCGTGAGCTTGCGAGTATTTCCCCTCTGTTTCCCCTCTCTCTCCGGCACTCTAGCCCCGAGACCCATGAACCCTAGCTCCGGCAGCCGCCTCGGCTCGTCGTCGGCATGCTCCGGCCACCCATAGCCCCTCCTGATGCCCGTAGAGGATGAGGTCGAGCCTTGGGATCATCCCAGTGCTCTCGGCACTCGATTCCGAGCTCCACAGCGCGATTTGGTGCGTCTCCGGCGAAGATTCGTCGCGGATCTGGTCGCCGCCGGTTAGTCTCCGGCCGGGGAACGATGTGGCCGGCCTAATCCCGGTGGATTAGCACTAAGCAGCCACTGACAATGGGCCCTAGCAGTGGGTCAAACCCACTTAGGGGCTGGTCAACGCGGGATTAGCTCCTGGGACGCTGACCAGTGGCCCCCACCTGTTAGGTTTGACCTCTTCAGGTAAGTTGACCTGCTGACGCAATACTGACGTGGCTATGACGCAATAAAGAGTTTTCTGATTTAAAAGAATTCCAGAAAAATGCCAAAACTTCTAAAAATCATAGAAATTAATCTGTAACTCCAATGAAAATAATTTATACATGAAAAAGTATCAGAAAAATCCAAGGAATCTGAATATGTCATTTTCAAACATGTTTGAAAATGTTACTGGACCAAACATATAGAATTATGAATAAGTTAAATTTTATAAATGCTTTGGAGATGGAATTTGAAAATCATTTGAATTCCACTTCAAATGCTATGATCAAACATTGTTCAATCACAACCACCAACTTAACATATCACTTCCATGCATGTTAAAAAAACAAGTTGATGTGAGCATCAGGTCGAATCAATTAAAACGGTATTCGAGAATACCTCGTTTGAAGTGATATTTGAATCTGATTCAAATCAACTTCAAACCTAATAAATGTTAGCTATATTAGCATACCACCTTGCATCCTCATGCCATGCTCATGCATCATCTTGTTGCATATGGTTGTTATTGATTGTTGTCATTTCTTTCGGTAGGCTCCGCTCCTCCGGATTCCACTGAATATCCGACTGACGAATATTGTCCCTCCTCTGAGCAACAAGGCAAGCATCCATTTTGATCATCCCGATAAATCCCATGTTCTCGCTCCTGCACTTACTTATTGCATTAGGATCAAATGCTTTTGCCACGTTAGTTAAACCCACTTTCTTTGCATGACCTGTCTTTTTCACAGTAAATAGTTGAACCTTGCAACCTAGCATACCTGATAGATGCTTGAGCCATGATGTGCCTTATCCTGCTATGCATGCTATGCTTAGAGTGGTGTATGGTATGTCATCCGGGAGATGAACAGAATTGTGAGAATGTGTTCAGTAGGTAAAGGTTGTGTGTTGAACCTGATTTGGTAAAGGTACCGGTGAAAGGCTATGTAGGAGTACATGGCGGGTTGTTTCATTGGAACCGTCCTTAGGAACTGAGTTCCGTGTATGTAATCCAAGACTAGATACTACCACACGTTGGGATACTTAATTGACCCTCTCGACTTATTAATCGCTTAGTACTCGGTCTAGGAGTTGCAAGTAGTTTCTGGTGTTTATAGTCATGCTGGAGGCCGTGCATAGTGCTGACCTAAGAGGTGGGCTGTGATGCGGTAGGCAGTGGCACGGTGTACCAAGTGGCACCCGGATGGTGGGCTTGGGAACCGTGCGCACATCGTTTGGGGCCGTGGCGGAAACCTCAGCCGGACATCCATGCGGGTTACCCTCTGATAGGCGATAGACCTGGACTAAGTGTTAGTGTGGTTAACAGTCGTGGCCGACTCCCTCGCTGGGCTTCCGCTTGAAGGTTGCCGAGGTGCATGACGTGCACATGGCGATAAGTGGCGAGAGCGTGTGTGAAGAAGTACACCCCTGCAGGGTTATGATCTATTCGAATAGTCGCGTCCGCGGATATGGACTACTTGGAGACATATGTTGTTCATAGATAACTTCAATGGCTACTCTTAAAATTGTCAAGATAAGCGTGAGTGTCGTGGACGGCATTTCCGTATGGAAACGGAATGATTCCACGATGGAGTATTGTTGTGGTGTTAGTGGACTCGTGTGCGAGAAATCAAGTTGTCAAAAATTGTTTTAAAATGCAAGTTGTCTAGCCACGAGTCAAATGCTGGCTTTCCGCATGAAACCCCACAATTCCTTATTGATACATTGCATGAGTAGATAGTTATCCTAAAGTCTTGCTGAGTACCTCCGTACTCATGTTTGCTTAATAATTGTTGCACAGGTTGTTAATGACCCTAATGGAGGGTTCTTCCTAGACATCGACGACGACGAGTAGCTGGTGTCCCAGCTACGATCTGGCCCTAGGGTGGGTCTGTAGTATAGTCATGCCACGTGCCTTCTAGTTTCATCTGGGAATAATATTTCAGAAAAGAAAGGAATAATATGGCTTAAGGTTTTTGTGGAGATGCCCCTTGATGCAAGAAAGGAATAATATTGGCTCAAGCCTCAAGGATCACATGAAGGATTGATGGCATGACTAGTCATCCGCGAAGAGATCCACAACAAGGACATCTTTGTCCCCGGACAGATCTTCGTGTTTGGAAGCATCATTCTACATGCTGATCCGGCCGGCCACCTTAGCCAGGTGGGAAGCTTCACCCCCAATCACGAAGTAAGATTCGGGAGCCTAGAGTCCCCCCCCCCCGGGAGAGCTTGTGTTAACAAGGCTCCTAGCTCCTTTCGAGCATCACACGAGTTCCGATGCCTCGACTTCAGAAGCCGTGAATCCTGCTACCGGGGCAAATTTGACCCTTGGTCCGGCCTTAGAGCCCGACGTGGTCGATACACCCAGATTTGGCTTGACCGAACACGGCCCAGGAGTCTCCAAATGATCTCGGGGGATTGGCACTGCTGACTGATCCCAAACACTTGAAAAATACAGACTCCATCGTGACTCCATTGCTGCACGAGTTACTCGACCGGATCCAATCTATGGACATGATCGGTGACCAAACTCCGATCTATGATCGAGTCGGGCTTAGGCCCGCCAACAGGAAAATTCATGTCCCACCCATTACGCATTTCGTTGCTACCGTCGAGTGCCCGTCTAAAGGCTCCCCACATGAGCTACCGGAGTTAAGGACGGTCTATGTCCCGGTCACTGAACATCGAGACTCCTCCGATAATCGAGAACCCAGATCTCGTCCCAAGATAAACTCGGGGCCAGGTGCCGACCAGACACGCGACCTAGAATTAGTGTGGGAGGATCTCGTCACAATCACGGAATCTGGTCCTGCCATACCAAACCCCGCAAAAGTGCGGGATGCGGTCACCGAAGTCTCGGACTCGTACCTCATGGGAACACAAAATTTTATCCCACCCACCACCCAGATCGAGCATCCCTTGGGAAAAGCGGAAGGGTTCAGTCTACCGCACCCACACAAGGTCAAACAACAGACAGGGGAATCTATACACCACTTTTGGGCTAGATTCCTCCCCAACAATGATATGGCAGAAGGCCTCAGCAATCAGGAGATGATCAACGCCTTCCGACATAGTTGCCATGACGAGAGCATCCTTAACGCCCTCACTCATCGCCGAGTTCAAACATTCACCGAGCTGTCAAACCTTGTGCTTAAATATTGCACCATGGAAAGCACTTGGCAAATGTAGCAAATGCGCACGGAGCCCGGACACATCGAGCAAGCCGGAGGAACGTGAATAATGCGTGCTCCCCCATTCACGGGGCCGAATACATCTGGGCCCGCAGGGAAAAGGAACAAAACACAGACCAGATCCTTGACACACTACTCGACGAGCCTTGCCACATACACTCGACCCCGCCTAATACAAGCTCCACCCATAGCCTTCAAGCAGGTTGGGTCATCACGCAAGTCGCAAAAAGTGGAGAGGTCATCCTCAAGGCTCCACTTGCGGAGGAAAGGTCGGGACCGCCACTGGTAAGCAACGCGGAAATCCTAATGATCTACGAAACATTTTCCTCAACAAATCAAACAAAGAGAGCTCTTTGAGAGCTCCATCAAATTCACCATGTAACGACAACAAATCCATGGTCAGACACATCAATTACTTTTGACAAGGACGACCAACCGATCACTAGTACATGCCGATCATCGGCCGCCCTAGTCCTAAACCCCATAGTTGATGGCTTTCGACCAAATAAGGTGCTAATGGATGGTGGTAGTGGTCTAAACCTCATTTACGAGGACATAATGGAAAAAATGCAGTTCGACAGATCTCGAATCGAACATAGCAACACAACCTTCTGAGGTATCGTCCCCAGTAAAGAAGCACACTGTACTGGACGAGTAACACTCGACGTGGTATTCGGCACACTCGAGAACTACCGATCCGAAGAACTTCTTTTCCATATTGTGTCCTTTCACAGTGGTTACCATGCCTTGTTGGGACGTGAAGCCTTCACAAGATTCCAGGCCATACCACACTACCGGTACATGAAGCTCAAAATGCCACGGTCGAACGGTGTGATCACATTCATAAGTGACCCCATCATAGCCCTCCGAGATAAAAATAAAATGGCATCCCTAGTGCCTGAGGTACTAGCGGAAACCCTCGACATGGAAGAACTCACCGCACTCCGCTCCATAGTGGACAAGGGTGACGTGATCCTCGGTAAACGGACCAAGTCCACATCCTTTAAACCAGCGGACGAGATCATCAAATTTTAGGTACATCCAACGGACCCCCAAAAAATGGCATCCATTGGAGCTCAGCTGGACCCCGCAATCGACAAGGCGTTGCATAGTTTTTTGCGCAAAAATTGGGACATATTTGCCCGGCACCCCTCAAACATACCAGGAATATAATAGCAAGCTTCAAACCTATCAAACACGCCTCGCACCGATTCTCCAAACCAATGCGTCAAACCATGGGCAAGGAACTTGCCAAACTACTAGAAGTCGGGCTCATCAGAGAAATTAAACATCCCCACTGGTTGGCAAATTTGGTCATGGTACCAAAGAAGGAGAAATCTTGGCGGCTATGTGTCGATTTCAAAGACCTCAATAAGGCATGTCCTAAAGATCCTTTCCCCTTACACCGAATAGACCAAATCATCGAAGCAACGGCCGGACACGACACTCTGTGTTTCCTCGATGCCTATTCCGGGTACCATCAGATTAAAATGAAGGAATCCGATCAGGCAGCAACCACCTTCATAACCCCCAATGGGCCATTCTGCTTTAACACAATGCCTTTCGGGTTAAAGAATGCTGGCGCCACTTACCAACGCATGAGCCAAACATGTTTGGAGAAACAAATCGAAAAAACAGTAGAGGCATACGTGGACGACGTGGTCGTCAAGACCAAGCACGTGGACCAGCTGGTAGATGACCTCAGGCATACTTTTGCCAGACTATGAGAATATGATATACGGCTTAACCCGAGCAAGTGTGTCTTTGGAGTCCCAGCCGACAAACTTCTCGGATTCATCGTGCCGCAAAAAGAGGAATAGATGCCAATTCGGCCAGGATCCGAGCTCTCTCACAACTGACATTTCCTACAAAGCTGAAGCATGTCCAAAAATTGGCACGCTGTGTGGCGGCTTTGAGCCGGTTTATCTCTCGCCTCAACAAGAAAGCACTCTCACTTTACAGGTTGCTTAAAAAGACCGATAACTTCGAGTGGACCAACGAAGTTGTGACTGCCCTGGAGGAAATCAAAATGCTGCTCACGAGCAACCCCATCCTAGCAGCACCTTGCGCAGGGGAACCGATGTTGCTATACATCTCGGCCACCAATCAAGTGGTCAGCTCGGTCCTCATCATAGAACGGGAGGCCGAGGGTCACCAACTACTAATACAAAGGCCGGTCTACTACGTGTTTGAGGTGCTTACCCCATGCAAAACCACATAACCACACTATGAGAAGATCGCCTACACAGTGTTTATGGCATCACACAAGCTCGAGCACTATTTCCAAGAGTGCACGGTCACGGTAACATCCGAGGACCCCTGAACGACATCATTAACAACAAGGACGCCATCGGCGAGATAGCTAAATGGGCCATCGAACTCCTGTCATTCGAGATTTTCTACAAGCCACGACAAGCCATAAAATCTCAAGTACTTTTTGATTTCGTTGTCGAATAGATAGAGGTACAGCTCCAAAGGGAGTATAGCACTTATGCTCATTGGACCATGCACTTCGACGGGTCCAAAACTATCGCCGGACTGGGGGGCTCGTGTAATCCTCACATCCCCTACCGGGGATAATGTCCGATATGTGCTACAGATCATGTATGTTGAATCGAATAATGCGGCAGAATACGAAGCACTACTACACGATCTTCGGACGGCAACCTCAAATGGGATACAACGGCTCGAGGTACACGGGGATTCCAACCTTGCCATCTCACAAATCAACATCGAATTCGATGAAAAAAATCCAAAAAATGGCAGCATACAGAAACATTGTCCTCAAGATATCAGCTCAGTTTGAGGGATTCGTGTTCCATGACGTATCGAGGGATAACGACCAAGTCGCAGACATACTCGCCCACTTAGGCGCAAAGCGTGACCCCGTCCCCCACAACACTTTCCTAGAGAGGCTTTTCAAGTCATCGATGGATGGCAAGATGAGGATACTAACACGACAACTGATGGTGTAGCACAGGTTACGCCCCCCAAATCTGAGTCGGACAATCAAATAATTAGTGGATCTATAATCAAAGAAACGCCTTCACCTCACGAGGTTATGGCAGTGATCGCGCCATGGACTGAGCCCTTCCTTTATTACCTTCTTTAGGAAGAGCTCCCCGACGACTAGACCGAGGCGTGACGTATCATCCGCCAATCAAAGGCCTACACGGTACACGAGGGTGAGCTATATAAGAAAAGCACCACGGGAGTCCTCGAGCGATGCATCTCTGAAGTAGAAGGGATGCAGCTTTTGTCCGAAGTACACGCATGTATGGGTGGCCACCATGCAGCTGCACGAGCCCTGGTCAAGAAGGCCTTTGGACCTGGTTTCTTTTGGCCCACAGCCCGAGAAGACGCCCGCACACTCGGTCAGCATTGTGTAGGGTGTCAACTTTGTGAAAATCAAAGCTACATGCCCCAACGGCTCTTGGACTATCTCGATCACTTTGAGGTCTCGGGGCTCGACATAGTCAGACCACTTAAAGGGGGGCCAAGAAAAATAAATACCCCCTGGTTATGGTGGACAAGTTCACTAAATGGATTGAAGGAAAGCATGTAAGCTCAGCCAAAGCAAAGCCGGTGATTGAATTCATATCCAGCATCGTACACTCTTATGGTGTCCCGCACAGCATAATAATGGATAATGGATCCAATTTCACCGTCCGGGAGGTCAAAGGTTGGTGCGCAAACTTGGGCATTAAGCTCGATTATGCCTTGGTATATCACCCCGAACAAACGGGCATGTCGAACGAGCCAACAAACTCATTATGAGTGGTATCAAACCTTGGTTGGTCCGATTCCTCACAGAATCCGACTGCCATTGGGTGGAGGAGCTCGACTCCATGCTATGGGACCCGCATACCACCCCAAATCGCTCAATAGGGTATACACTGTTTTTCATGGTGTACGGGGCCGAAGAGGTCCTCCCTTGCGATATCATCCATGACGCGCCTCGAGTGCGCATGTACGAGGAAAGAGAGGCCGATTTAGATCGTCAAGATGACTTAGATGCATTGGAAGGCGAGTGCGATATAGCTCGGGACCGATCTACTTTTTATCAAGAGCAGGCTTGATGCTATTAAAGCAGAGAAGTTCGGGCAAAAGGCATACAACAGGGGCGAACTCGTCCTATGCCTCCTAGAGAAGCAGAAGCATAAACTTAACCCCAAATGGGAGGGCCCTTTCATAATTGCTAAAGTCTTCACAGGAGGAGCTTATCGCTTGGACACCCGAGAGGATAATCGCCTCGAGCGAAACCCATGGAATGCAGCTCGCCTTTAGCGTTTTTACGGCTAGACCGATGTCGCTACCTTACTCATAACCTTACATTTTTTTCAAGTTTTCTTGTTTTACTTTTGTAGGATCACTTAAATTTTTCCATGATATATTCGGGTCAACCGTACTGCATTAAGAACTTATCAGAAAGATTCATGATCAATAGAGTGTCTAACCCCGACCTCACCTCGGGGCTTCTATAGCGAAGCTGACCTAAGTATTTATTTCTCCTACATCTTTATGTACTATATGCCTCGACTGAATATTGATCTATGCCACTATATGCATCAATTGGACTTAAGACTCTTGCAAAGCTGGGTTGCCTTGCTCATGTGCTTACTCCCTACATTCTCGAATGTTCGGCTAGGGGGTAAAGGGAGCACCTCTGCGATTTTTATAACCGGTTCGTCCCGATATGTACCTCACATGGGTGAAGCCGAAAGATAGCATTTATTAATATACAACTTGGTTGGCTACAAATGAGGTTCATATAATCGGCAATCTTCACCACAAAACTGGGTTATTCATCCCGAAATAGCGGTTGTCCGCACTACAAGGATACGTAGCTATAACATCTACGTTTTCTGTAGTACCCCGAAGAAAGATGTTGGGGAATGTCGGATGGGAAACAAAAAAGTTTTCTACGCGCACACAAGACCTATCCATGGTGATGGCCATTTATGAGAGGACAGAGTGTATCTACATACCCTTGTAGATCGCTAAGCGAAAGCGTATATAACGCGGTTGATGTAGTGGAACGTCTCCGCGATCCAAATCGCAGCCCGTCCCGCGATCTCAACACGATCCGTCCCGTGAACCCATCACGATCCGTCCCGCGGTCCCATCACGATCCATCCCGATCTAGTGCCGAGCGGACGACACCTCTGCGTTGCGCACACGTACAGCTCGATGATGATCTCCGCCTTCTTCATCGAGCAAGAGGGGCGGAGAGGTAGATGAGTTCTCCAGCACGGCGGCCTGGTGGTGGTGAACTAATCCAGCATGGCTTCGCCAAGCTCTACTAAACTAATCTAGAGGAGAAAATGACCTAGAGAGAGAGCACAACACATGGTTTATTAGGGTTAGGGCTGCCCTCAAAATCCTCTAGTATATATAGAAGGGAGGGAGGGGAGGAGGCAGCCTCAAAACCCTCAAAGGGTTCGTCTGAAGTGGTGGAGGTGGAAGAGTCCACCTCCAATCCTACTCCTAGTAGGATTCCTCCCTTCCCCACTTTGGTTTCTTTCCTTCCCACCTCCTAGCCACATTGGGCCTTAGTGGGGGTTCGGCCAGCCCACAAGGGGATGGTCCACGTCCTCCCACAGACGATGAGACCCTTTGGTGTGGGTGGGCCCACCTGGTGGACCCCGGAACCCATTGGTCACTCTCGCTACAACACTGGAAATGCCCGAAACATTTCCGGAGTTCAAAAACCACTTTCCTATATATCAATCTTTACGTCCGGACCATTTCGGAGCTCCTCATGACATCCGGGATCTCATCCGGGACTCCGAACAACCTTCGGTGACCAACATACATAACTCAATAATACTGAAACGTCACTGAACCTTAAGTGTGCACACCTTGCGGGTTCGAGAACTATGCAGACATGACCTGAGACACTCTCTGGTCAATAACCAATAGCGGGACCTGGATGTACATATTGGCTCCTATATATTATACAAAGATATTTATCGGTCGAACCTCTATGTCAAGGATTCAGTTAATCCCGTATGCTATTCCCTTTGTCCATCGGTATGTTACCTGCCCGAGATCCGATTGTCGGTATCTCCATACCTAGTTCAATATCATTACTCGCAAGTCTCTTTACTCATTCCATAATACAAGATCCCGTGACTAACTCCTTAGTCAGATTGCTTGCAAGGCTTATTGTGATGTTGTATTATCGATTGGGCCCCGAGATACATCTCCGTCACATGGAGTGACAAATCCCAATCTTGATCCATGCCAACCCAACACACACCTTGAGAGATACCTGTAGAGCGCCTTTATAGTCACCCAGTTACGTGGTGGCGTTTGATACACACAAGGTATTCCTCCGGTGTCCGGGAGTTGCATGACCTCATGGTCATAGGAACAGATACATTAACATGCAGAAAAGAGTAGCAATAAACTGACACGATCATATGCTACGTTCATAGTTTGGGTCTTGTCCATAACATCATTCTCCTAATGATGTGATCCCGTTATCAAACGACATCTCATGTCTATGGCGAGGAAACCTTGACCATCTTTGATCAACTAGCTAGTCATTCAGAGGCTCACTAGGGACACTCTGTTGTCTATGTATCCACATATGTATTTGAGTTTCCAATCAATACAATTCTAGCATGGATAATAAACGATTATCATGAACAAGGAAATGTAATAATAACCAATTTATTATTGCCTCTAGGGCATATTTCCAACAGTCTCCCACTTGCACTAGAGTCAATATTATAGTTCACATCATTATGTGATTGTAATGAATCTAACACCCATATAGTTCTTGGGTTCGATCATGTCTTGCTTGTGAGAGAGGTTTTTAGTCAACGGGTCTAAATCTTTTAGATCCATGTGTGTTTTACAATTCTCCATGTCATCATGTAGATGTTGCTACCACACGCCATTTGGAACTATTCCAAATGAGTGCTCCACTATGTGAATCTGGTTTGCTACTCAGAGTTATCCGGATTTGTGTCAAAGCTTGCATCAACGTAACCCTTTACGATGAACTCTTTAATCACCTCCATAATCGAGAAAAAAATCCTTAGTCCACTAGTTACTAAGGATAACTTTGACCGCTGTTCAGTGATCCAATCCTGGATCACTCTTTGTACACCTTGACACACTCATGGCAAGTCACACATTAGGTGTGGTACACAACATGGCATACTATGGAGCCTATGGCTAAGGCATAGGGGACGACCTTTATCCTTTCTCTTTCTTCTGCCATGGTCGGGTTTTGAGTCTTACTCAAATTCACACCATACAATACATCCAATAACTCCTTCTTTGACCGATCTATTTTGAACTCCTTCAAAACTTGTCAAGGTATGCATTCATCAAAAGTTTTATCAAGCGTTTTGATCTATCTCCATAGATCTTGATGCTCAATGTTCGAGTAGGCTTAATTCAGGTTTTCCTTTGAAAAACTCCTTTCAAACAACCCTTTATGCTTTCCAGAAATTCTACATTATTTCTGATCAACAATATGTCAACCACATATACTCATCAGAAATTCTATAGTGTTCTCATTCACTTTCTAGGAAATACAAGTTTCTCATAAACTTTGTATAAACCCAAAACTTTGATCATCTTATCAAAGTGTGTATTCCAACTTCGAGATGTTTGCTCTAGTCCATAGAAGGATCGCTCGAGCTTGCGTACTTGTTACCATCCGAAGGATCGACAAAACCTTCTGGTTGTATTACATACAACCTTTACTCAAGGAAACCGTCAAGGAAACAATGTTTTGACATCCATCTGCAAGATTTCATAATTGAACAATAGAGCAACTGCTAACATAATTCCAACAGACTTTAGCATCGCTACGGGTGAGAAAGTCTCAGCGTAGTCAACTCTTTGAACTTGTCGAAATATTTTGCGACAAGTCGAGCTTTCTTAATGGTGACATTTACTATCATCGCCTGTCTTCCTTTTAAAGACCCACTTCTACTTAATATCCTTACGACCATCAAGTAGTTCTTCCAAAGTCTACACTTTGTTTTCATACATGGATCCTATCTAGGATTTCATGGCATCTAGCCATTCGTCGGAATCCAGGCCCACCATCGCTTCTCCATAGCTCGTAGGTTCATTGTTGTCCAGCAACGTGACCTCCAAGACAGGATTACCGTACCACTCTGGAGAAGTATGTTTCCTTGTCTAACTACGAGGTTTGGTAGTAACTTGATCCGTAGCTTCATGATTACCATCATCAGCTTTCCACTTTAACTAGTGTAGGCGCCACAGGAACAACTTCCTGCGTGCTTCTACTCTCTGGTTGAAGTGATGGTTCAATAACCTCATCAAGTTCCACCATCCTCCCACTCAATTGTTTCGAGAGAAACTTTTTCTCAAAAAAGGACCCGTTTCTAGAAACAAACACTTTGCTTCCGGATCTGAGGTAGGAGGTATACCCAACTGTTTTGGGTGTCCTATGAAGATGCATTTATCCGCTTTGGGTTCGAGCTTATCACGCTGAAACTTTTTCAGATAAGCGTCGCAACCCCAAACTTTCAAGAAATGGCAGCTTAGGTTCTCCAAACCATAGTTCATACGGTGTCATCTCAACGGAATTACGTGGTGCCCTATTTAAAGTGAATGTGGTTGTCTCTAATGCCTAACCCAAAAACGATAGTGGTAATTCGATAAGAGACATCATAGTATGCACCTTATTCAATAGGGCGTGACTATGATGTTCAAACACACCATCACACTATGGTGTTCCAGGTGGCATGAGTTGTGAAACAGTTTTCACATTGTCTTACATGTTTACCAAACTCGCAACTCAGATATATATTTACCCCCACGATCACATCGTAGACATATTATCCTCTTGTCACAACGACCTTCAACTTCACTCTAAAATTTCTTTGAACTTTTAAATATTTCAGACTTTGTGATTCATCAAGAAAATACTCATGTATCTACTCAAATCATCACTGAAGTAAGAACATAATAATATCCACTTCGTCCCTTAGAACTCATTGGATTGCATACATCTAAATATATCATTTCCAATAAGTTCCTTGCTCGTTCCATCACAGGAACACAAGGTATTTAGTCATCTTGCCAATGTGGCATGATTTGCATGTCTCAAGTGATTCAAAATCAAGTGAGTCCTAACAATCCATCTGCATGGAGCTTCTTCATGCATTTACACTAATAGGCATGGTTCGCATGTCTCAAACTAAAAAATGAGTGAGTCCAAATATCCATCAACATGGAGCTTCTTCATGCTTTTATACCAATATGACTTAAGCAGCAGTGCCACAAGTAAGTGGTACTATCATTACTACTTTGTATATTTTGGCATCAATATTTGAACATGTGTATCACTATGATCGAGATTCAATAAACCATTCATATTAGGTGCATGACCACTGAAGGTATTATTCAAGTAAACAGAGTAACCAACCATTATTCTATTTAAATGAATAATTGTATTGCAATAAACATGATCCAATCATGTTCACACTCAACGAAAACACCAATCAATATTTAGGTTTAATACTAATCCCGAAGGTAGAGAGAGCATGCGATGTTTGATCACATCAACCTTGGAATTACTTCCAACACACATCGTCACCTCACCCTTGCTAGTATCCATTTAATCCGTAGCTATAATTTCGAGTCTCTAACACTTAGCAACTGAACCGGTATCTAATACCCTGGTGCTACTAGGAGTACTAGTAAGGTACACATCAATATCATGTATATCCAATATAATTTTGTCAACTTTGCCAGCCTTCTCATCTACCAAGTATCTAGGGTAGTTCTGCTTCAGTGACCGTTCCCATCATAACAGAAACACTTAGTCTTGGGTTGGGGTTCAACCTTGGGTTTCATTACTAGAGCAGCAACTGGTTCACCATTCATGAAGTATTCCTTCTTGCCATTGCCTTCTTAAAATTAGTGGTTTCACTAACCATCAACAATTGATGCTCCTACTTGATTTCTACTTTCGCGGTGTCAAACATCGTGAATGACTCAAGGATCATCATAGCTATCCTTGACATGTTATAGTTCATCAGAAGCTCAGTAGCTTGGTGGCAGTGACTTTGGAGAACTATGTCAATCGCTATCTTATCTAGAAGATCAACTCCCAGTCGATTCAAGCGATTGTAGTACTCAGACAATCTAAGCACATGCTCAACGGTTGAGCTTTTCTCCCTTACTTTGCAGGCCAAGAATCTTGTAGGAGGTCTCATACCTCTCAATGCGGGCACGAGCCTGAAATCCCAATTTCAGCTCTTGGAACATCTCGTATGTTCCGTGACGTTCAAAACGTCTTCGGTGCCTCAACTCTAAGTTGTTAAGCATTACGCATTAAACTATCATGTAGTCGTCAAAAACATGTATGTCAGATGTTCGCAACATCCACACACGACGCTCGGGGTTCAACACACCGAGCGGTGCATTAAGGACATAAGCCTTTTGCGCAGCAATGAGGACAATCCTCACTTTACGGACCCAATACGCATAATTGCTACTATCATCTTTCAACTAAGTTTTCTCTAGGAACATATCAAAAATAGTAGAGCTACAGCACAAACTACAACATAATTTGCAAAGACATTTTTGACTATGTTCATGATAATGAGTTCAATTAATCGTATTACTTAAGAACTCCCACTCAAATTGACATTCCTCTAGTCATTCGAGTGACACATGATCCAAATTCACCAACTCAAGTCCGATGATCACGTGAGTTAAGTTGGCTTCAATGGTGGACATCTCTATGTTGATCATATCTACTATATGACTCATGTTCGACCTTTCGGTCTCTTGTGTTCCGAGACCATGTCTGTACATGCTAGGCTCGTCAAGTCTAACCCCGAGTGTTCCGCGTGTGCTACTGTTTTGTACCCGTTGTATGTGAACGTAGAGTCTATCTATCACACCCGATCATCACGTGGTATATCGAAAAAGACGAACTGTCACAATGGTGCACACTCGGGGAGAACACAATTTTATATTGGAATTTTAGTGAGGGGTCATCTTAAAATTCTACCATTGTCCTAATCAAAATAAGGTGCATAAAATAATTAACATCACATGCAAATCATAAGTGACATGGTATGGCCATGAACTTGTGCTTCTTGATCTCCATCACCAAAGCACCGACATGATCTCCATCGTCACCAGCACCACACCAGGATCTCCATCATCATGATCTCCATCATTGTGCTGCCATCGAGGTTGTCGCGCTAACTATGTTGTTACTACTAAAGCTACTGACTAGCGATAAAGCAAAGCATCATCAAGCGCAAAATAATTAAAGACAACCCTATGGCTCTTGCCGGTTGGCATAGCATCGACGTGCAAGTCGATATTTAACCATTACAACATGATCATCTCATACAACAAATATATCATATCATGTCTTTATTGTTGCGTGTTTTATGTGGTTGCTATGTGTATCTAGTATGATCGCATCTTACTTACTCAAAACCACAATGGTGATATGCAAGTTGCTATTTAACCTTCTCCAAGGACCGCCTCGGTCGAATCCGACTCAACTAAACTTGGAGAAACAGACACCCATCAGTCATCTTAATGCAACAAGTTGCATGTTAGTCGATGAAACCGGTTTCTCGTAAGCGTACGAGTAATGTCGGTCCGGGCCGCTTCATCCAACAATACCGCCGAGTCAAGAAAAGGTTAAGGAGGGCAACTATCTGAATATCAATGCCCACAAACTCCTTTGTGTTCTACTCGAGATTTCATCTACGCATGGACCTAGCTCATGATGCCACTATTGGGGAACGTCGCATGGGGAAACAAAAAAATTCCTACGCGCACACAAGATCTATCCATGGTGATGACCATCTACGAGAGGAGAGAGTGTATCTACATACCCTTGTAGATTGCTAAGCGGAAGCGTATATAACATGGTTGATGTAGTGGAACATCTCCGTGATCCAGATCGCAGACTGTCCCGTGATCTCATCACGATCCGTCCCGCGATCCGATCACGATCCATCCCGCGATACCATCACGATCCATCCCAATCTATTGCCGAACGGACGGCACCTCCGTGTTCATCACACGTACAGCTCGATGACGATCTCCGCCTTCTTGATCCAGCAAGAGGGGCGGAGAGGTAGATGTTCTCCAACACGACGGCGTGGTGGTGGTGGCGGTGAACTAATCCAGCACGGCTTCGCCAAGCTCTGCTAAACAAATCCACGGGAGAAAACGACCTAGAGAGAGAGAGAGAGGGCAGCACGTGGCTTGTTAAGGTTAGGGCTGCCCTCAAAATCTTCTAGTATATATAGGAGGGGGGAGGGTAGGAGGCAACCTCAAAACCGTCAAAGGGTTCGGCTGAAGTGGAGGAGGTGGAAGAGTCCACCTCCAATCCTACTCCTAGTAGGATTCCCCCTTCCCCACTTGGGTTTCTTTCCTTCCCACCTCCTAGCTGCATTGGGACTTAGTGGGGGGGTCGGCGAGCCCACTAGGGGCTGGTCCACGTCCTCCCACAGCCCATGAGACCCTTTGGTGTGGGTGGTCTCACCTGGTGGACCCATGGAACCCATTGGTCACTCCTCGTACATTACCGGAAATGCCCGAAACATTTCTCGAGTTCAAAAACCACTTTCCTATATATCACTCTTTACCTCCGGACCATTCCGGAGCTCCTCGTGACATCCGGGATCTCATCCAAAACTCCGAAAAACCTTCGGTCACCAACATACATAACTCAATAATAACGAAACATCACCGAACCTTAAGTGTGCAGACCCTGCAGGTTCGAGAACTATGCAGACATGACCTTAGACACTCTCTGGTCAATAACCAATAGCGGGACCTGGATGTACATATTGACTCCTACATATTCTACAAAGATATTTATCGGTCGAACCTCTATGTCAAGGATTCAGTTAATCCCGTATGCTATTCCCTTTGTCCATCGGTATGTTACCTGCCCGAGATCCGATTGTCGGTATCTCCATACCTAGTTCAATATCATTACTCGCAAGTCTCTTTACTCATTCCATAATACAAGATCCCATGACTAACTCCTTAGTCAGATTGCTTGCAAGGCTTATTGTGATGTTGTATTATCGATTGGGCCCCGAGATACATCTCCGTCACATGGAGTGACAAATCCCAGTCTTGATCCATGCCAACCCAACACACACCTTGAGATATACCTATAGAGCGCCTTTATAGTCACCCAGTTACGTGGTGGCGTTTGATACACACAAGGTATTCCTCCGGTGTCCGGGAGTTGCATGACCTCATGGTCATAGGAACAGATACATTAACATGCAGAAAAGAGTAGCAATAAACTGACACGATCATATGCTACGTTCATAGTTTGGGTCTTGTCCATAACATCATTCTCCTAATGATGTGATCCCGTTATCAAACGACATCTCATGTCTATGGCGAGGAAACCTTGACCATCTTTGATCAACTAGCTAGTCATTCAGAGGCTCACTAGGGACACTCTGTTGTCTATGTATCCACATATGTATTTGAGTTTCCAATCAATACAATTCTAGCATGGATAATAAACGATTATCATGAACAAGGAAATGTAATAATAACCAATTTATTATTGCCTCTAGGGCATATTTCCAACAGTCTCCCACTTGCACTAGAGTCAATATTATAGTTCACATCATTATGTGATTGTAATGAATCTAACACCCATATAGTTCTTGGGTTCGATCATGTCTTGCTTGTGAGAGAGGTTTTTAGTCAACGGGTCTAAATCTTTTAGATCCATGTGTGTTTTACAATTCTCCATGTCATCATGTAGATGTTGCTACCACACGCCATTTGGAACTATTCCAAATGAGTGCTCCACTATGTGAATCTGGTTTGCTACTCAGAGTTATCCGGATTTGTGTCAAAGCTTGCATCAACGTAACCCTTTACGATGAACTCTTTAATCACCTCCATAATCGAGAAAAAAAATCCTTAGTCCACTAGTTACTAAGGATAACTTTGACCGCTGTTCAGTGATCCAATCCTGGATCACTCTTTGTACACCTTGACACACTCATGGCAAGTCACACATTAGGTGTGGTACACAACATGGCATACTATGGAGCCTATGGCTAAGGCATAGGGGACGACCTTTATCCTTTCTCTTTCTTCTGCCATGGTCGGGTTTTGAGTCTTACTCAAATTCACACCATACAATACATCCAATAACTCCTTCTTTGACCGATCTATTTTGAACTCCTTCAAAACTTGTCAAGGTATGCATTCATCAAAAGTTTTATCAAGCGTTTTGATCTATCTCCATAGATCTTGATGCTCAATGTTCGAGTAGGCTTAATTCAGGTTTTCCTTTGAAAAACTCCTTTCAAACAACCCTTTATGCTTTCCAGAAATTCTACATTATTTCTGATCAACAATATGTCAACCACATATACTCATCAGAAATTCTATAGTGTTCTCATTCACTTTCTCGGAAATACAAGTTTCTCATAAACTTTGTATAAACCCAAAACTTTGATCATCTTATCAAAGTGTGTATTCCAACTTCAAGATGTTTGCTCTAGTCCATAGAAGGATCGCTCGAGCTTGCGTACTTGTTACCATCCTTAGGATCGACAAAACCTTCTGGTTGTATTACATACAACCTTTACTCAAGGAAACCGTCAAGGAAACAATGTTTTGACATCCATCTGCAAGATTTCATAATTGAACAATAGAGCAACTGCTAACATAATTCCAACAGACTTTAGCATCGCTACGGGTGAGAAAGTCTCAGCGTAGTCAACTCTTTGAACTTGTCAAAATATTTTGCGACAAGTCGAGCTTTCTTAATGGTGACATTTACTATCATCGCCTGTCTTCCTTTTAAAGACCCACTTCTACTTAATATCCTTACGACCATCAAGTAGTTCTTCCAAAGTCTACACTTTGTTTTCATACATGGATCCTATCTAGGATTTCATGGCATCTAGCCATTCGTCGGAATCCAGGCCCACCATCGCTTCTCCATAGCTCGTAGGTTCATTGTTGTCCAGCAACGTGACCTCCAAGACAGGATTACCGTACCACTCTGGAGAAGTATGTTTCCTTGTCTAACTACGAGGTTTGGTAGTAACTTGATCCGTAGCTTCATGATTACCATCATCAGCTTTCCACTTTAACTAGTGTAGGCGCCACAGGAACAACTTCCTGCGTGCTTCTACTCTCTGGTTGAAGTGATGGTTCAATAACCTCATCAAGTTCCACCATCCTCCCACTCAATTGTTTCGAGAGAAACTTTTTCTCAAAAAAGGACCCGTTTCTAGAAACAAACACTTTGCTTCCGGATCTGAGGTAGGAGGTATACCCAACTGTTTTGGGTGTCCTATGAAGATGCATTTATCCGCTTTGGGTTCGAGCTTATCACGCTGAAACTTTTTCACATAAGCGTCGCAACCCCAAACTTTCAAGAAATGGCAGCTTAGGTTCTCCAAACCATAGTTCATACGGTGTCATCTCAACGGAATTACGTGGTGCCCTATTTAAAGTGAATGTGGTTGTCTCTAATGCCTAACCCAAAAACGATAGTGGTAATTCGATAAGAGACATCATAGTATGCACCTTATTCAATAGGGCGCGACTATGATGTTCAAACACACCATCACACTATGGTGTTCCAGGTGGCATGAGTTGTGAAACAGTTTTCACATTGTCTTACATGTTTACCAAACTCGCAACTCAGATATATATTTACCCCCACGATCACATCGTAGACATATTATCCTCTTGTCACAACGACCTTCAACTTCACTCTAAAATTGCTTTGAACTTTTAAATATTTCAGACTTTGTGATTCATCAAGAAAATACTCATGTATCTACTCAAATCATCACTGAAGTAAGAACATAATAATATCCACTTCGTGCCTTAGAACTCATTGGATTGCATACATCTAAATATATCATTTCCAATAAGTTCCTTGCTCGTTCCATCACAGGAACACAAGGTATTTAGTCATCTTGCCAATGTGGCATGATTTGCATGTCTCAAGTGATTCAAAATCAAGTGAGTCCTAACAATCCATCTGCATGGAGCTTCTTCATGCATTTACACTAATAGGCATGGTTCGCATGTCTCAAACTAAAAAATGAGTGAGTCCAAATATCCATCAACATGGAGCTTCTTCATGCTTTTATACCAATATGACTTAAGCAGCAGTGCCACAAGTAAGTGGTACTATCATTACTACTTTGTATATTTTGGCATCAATATTTGAACATGTGTATCACTATGATCGAGATTCAATAAACCATTCATATTAGGTGCATGACCACTGAAGGTATTATTCAAGTAAACAGAGTAACCATTATTCTATTTAAATGAATAATTGTATTGCAATAAACATGATCCAATCATGTTCACACTCAACGAAAACACCAATCAATATTTAGGTTTAATACTAATCCCGAAGGTAGAGAGAGCGTGCGATGTTTGATCACATCAACCTTGGAATTACTTCCAACACACATCGTCACCTCACCCTTGCTAGTATCCATTTAATCCGTAGCTATAATTTCGAGTCTCTAACACTTAGCAACTGAACCGGTATCTAATACCCTGGTGCTACTAGGAGTACTAGTAAGGTACACATCAATATCATGTATATCCAATATAATTTTGTCAACTTTGCCAGCCTTCTCATCTACCAAGTATCTAGGGTAGTTCTGCTTCAGTGACCGTTCCCATCATAACAGAAACACTTAGTCTTGGGTTGGGGTTCAACCTTGGGTTTCATTACTAGAGCAGCAACTGGTTCACCATTCATGAAGTATTCCTTCTTGCCATTGCCTTCTTGAAATTAGTGGTTTCACTAACCATCAACAATTGATGCTCCTACTTGATTTCTACTTTCGCGGTGTCAAACATCGTGAATGACTCAAGGATCATCATAGCTATCCTTGACATGTTATAGTTCATCAGAAGCTCAGTAGCTTGGTGGCAGTGACTTTGGAGAACTATGTCAATCGCTATCTTATCTAGAAGATCAACTCCCAGTCGATTCAAGCGATTGTAGTACTCAGACAATCTAAGCACATGCTCAACGATTGAGCTTTTCTCCCTTACTTTGCAGGCCAAGAATCTTGTAGGAGGTCTCATACCTCTCAATGCGGGCACGAGCCTGAAATCCCAATTTCAGCTCTTGGAACATCTCGTATGTTCCGTGACGTTCAAAACGTCTTCGGTGCCTCAATTCTAAGTTGTTAAGCATTACGCATTAAACTATCATGTAGTCGTCAAAAACATGTATGTCAGATGTTCGCAACATCCACACACGACGCTCGGGGTTCAACACACCGAGCGGTGCATTAAGGACATAAGCCTTTTGCGCAGCAATGAGGACAATCCTCACTTTACGGACCCAATACGCATAATTGCTACTATCATCTTTCAACTAAGTTTTCTCTAGGAACATATCAAAAATAGTAGAGCTACAGCACAAACTACAACATAATTTGCAAAGACATTTTTGACTATGTTCATGATAATGAGTTCAATTAATCGTATTACTTAAGAACTCCCACTCAAATTGACATTCCTCTAGTCATTCGAGTGACACATGATCCAAATTCACCAACTCAAGTCCGATGATCACGTGAGTTAAGTTGGCTTCAATGGTGGACATCTCTATGTTGATCATATCTACTATATGACTCATGTTCGACCTTTCGGTCTCTTGTGTTCCGAGACCATGTCTGTACATGCTAGGCTCGTCAAGTCTAACCCGAGTGTTCCGCGTGTGCTACTGTTTTGTACCCGTTGTATGTGAACGTAGAGTCTATCTATCACACCCGATCATCACGTGGTATATCGAAAAAGACGAACTGTCACAATGGTGCACACTCGGGGAGAACACAATTTTATATTGGAATTTTAGTGAGGGGTCATCTTAAAATTCTACCATTGTCCTAATCAAAATAAGGTGCATAAAATAATTAACATCACATGCAAATCATAAGTGACATGGTATGGCCATGAACTTGTGCTTCTTGATCTCCATCACCAAAGCACCGACATGATCTCCATCGTCACCAGCACCACACCAGGATCTCCATCATCATGATCTCCATCATTGTGCTGCCATCGAGGTTGTCGCGCTAACTATGTTGTTACTACTAAAGCTACTGACTAGCGATAAAGCAAAGCATCATCAAGCGCAAAATAATTAAAGACAACCCTATGGCTCTTGCCGGTTGGCATAGCATCGACGTGCAAGTCGATATTTAACCATTACAACATGATCATCTCATACAACAAATATATCATATCATGTCTTTATTGTTGCGTGTTTTATGTGGTTGCTATGTGTATCTAGTATGATCGCATCTTACTTACTCAAAACCACAATGGTGATATGCAAGTTGCTATTTAACCTTCTCCAAGGACCGCCTCGGTCGAATCCGACTCAACTAAACTTGGAGAAACAGACACCCATCAGTCATCTTAATGCAACAAGTTGCATGTTAGTCGATGAAACCGGTTTCTCGTAAGCGTACGAGTAATGTCGGTCCGGGCCGCTTCATCCAACAATACCGCCGAGTCAAGAAAAGGTTAAGGAGGGCAACTATCTGAATATCAATGCCCACAAACTCCTTTGTGTTCTACTCGAGATTTCATCTACGCATGGACCTAGCTCATGATGCCACTATTGGGGAACGTCGCATGGGGAAACAAAAAAATTCCTACGCGCACACAAGATCTATCCATGGTGATGACCATCTACGAGAGGAGAGAGTGTATCTACATACCCTTGTAGATTGCTAAGCGGAAGCGTATATAACATGGTTGATGTAGTGGAACATCTCCGTGATCCAGATCGCAGACTGTCCCGTGATCTCATCACGATCCGTCCCGCGATCCGATCACGATCCATCCCGCGATACCATCACGATCCATCCCAATCTATTGCCGAACGGACGGCACCTCCGTGTTCATCACACGTACAGCTCGATGACGATCTCCGCCTTCTTGATCCAGCAAGAGGGGCGGAGAGGTAGATGTTCTCCAACATGACGGCGTGGTGGTGGTGGCGGTGAACTAATCCAGCACGGCTTCGCCAAGCTCTGCTAAACAAATCCACGGGAGAAAACGACCTAGAGAGAGAGAGAGAGGGCAGCACGTGGCTTGTTAAGGTTAGGGCTGCCCTCAAAATCTTCTAGTATATATAGGAGGGGGGAGGGTAGGAGGCAACCTCAAAACCGTCAAAGGGTTCGGCTGAAGTGGAGGAGGTGGAAGAGTCCACCTCCAATCCTACTCCTAGTAGGATTCCCCCTTCCCCACTTGGGTTTCTTTCCTTCCCACCTCCTAGCTGCATTGGGACTTAGTGGGGGGGTCGGCGAGCCCACTAGGGGCTGGTCCACGTCCTCCCACAGCCCATGAGACCCTTTGGTGTGGGTGGTCTCACCTGGTGGACCCATGGAACCCATTGGTCACTCCTCGTACATTACCGGAAATGCCCGAAACATTTCTCGAGTTCAAAAACCACTTTCCTATATATCACTCTTTACCTCCGGACCATTCCGGAGCTCCTCGTGACATCCGGGATCTCATCCAAAACTCCGAAAAACCTTCGGTCACCAACATACATAACTCAATAATACCGAAACATCACCGAACCTTAAGTGTGCAGACCCTGCAGGTTCGAGAACTATGCAGACATGACCTTAGACACTCTCTGGTCAATAACCAATAGCGGGACCTGGATGTACATATTGACTCCTACATATTCTACAAAGATATTTATGTGTCAAGGATTCAGTTAATCATGTATGCTACTCACTTTGTCCATCGGTATGTTACCTGCCCGAGATTCGATCGTCGGTATCTCCATACCTAGTTCAACCTTGTTACCGGCAAGTCTCTTTACTCGTTCCGTAATACAAGATCTCATGACTAACTCCTTAGTCACATTGCTTGCAAGGCTTATTGTGATGTTGTATTACTGAGTGGGCCCTGAGATACCTCTCCGTCACATGGAGTGACAAATCCCAGTCTTTATCCATGCCAACCCAACAAACACCTTCGGAGATACCTCTAGAGCACCTTTATAGTCACCCAGTTACGTTGTGGCGTTTGATACACACAAGGTATTCCTCCGGTGTTTGGGAGTTGCATGATCTCATGGTCATAGAAACAGATACATTGACATGCAGAAAACAGTAGCGATAAACTGACATGACCATATGCTACGTTCGTAGTCTCGGTCTTGTCCATCACATCATTCTCCTAATGATGTGATCCCGTTATCAAACGACATCTCATGTCTATGGCGAGGAAAGCTTGACCATCTTTGATCAACTAGCTAGGCCTTCAGAGTCTCACTAGGGACAATCCGTTGTCTTTGTATCCACACATGTATTTGAGTTTCCAATCAATACAATTCTAGCATGGATAATAAACGATTATCATGAACAACGAAATGTAATAATAACCAATTTATTATTGCCTCTAGGGCATATTTCCAACAAAAGGAACCATAAAGGAACTATTTTCTTTGGAATGTGTTTCTTACGTCTCATCGGAATATAACATAATCCTACCGTGCGCTCTCTGTCTGTTCGCACCACATGGCCGGATTGCATAGTTCTCGAAAATTAGTTCTTGTTACCACATGATACATAGTACGGAATACTGCCCAGTTATTGACAAGGGGGTAGAGGCCGATGGCTGGTTAATGATGGAATATTCAAATACAAAAGGAAGTGTGAATACAAAAATTACACATAATCACGTGCTAGGAGATTGGTCAAGATGATATATTATAGCGTCTAAGACGCAGTCTTCTTGTGAAAGACTACTAGCGGGCATCACTTGGTCGTAAACTAGATGAAGCGGAACTTCTTTGCCGTCCGGCCCTGCCGGCCCAACCCGGGCCATGTGCTCTGGATTCAGCTGGGTGAAGCAGGTCTTCACCATAGCCCATGCTTCCCGAGCTCCTTCGCGGCAGGCCAAAGTCTTCCATAGCTCGAAGCGATTCCGACTCCTTTGAAATACTCGGAAAGCTCGGTCGTCCCTTGCACAGGACTTTCATTCTGCCATAGCGATTGACCATACTCCTCGTAGCTTTTCGAGCTCTCTCAAACACAAGAGATAACTCCTTTAACACCCCCCCCCCGAAAGAGCTCACCTTTTCCTTGGGACGACCACTCAAGAGACCATGTCAAAAGGAATTGCACATCTTTACGACCAACGCAATAAAAAGCGAGTTATCACATTCCAGGATTGGGATTTCACTTACATAATAGGCCGCCCTTTAACTTCCGATTCTCTTCATAGTTTTTCATCAATTAAGATTTCAAGTTCTCAATCTCTTTGGCTTGCCGCTTATTCTTCTCTTTGAGTTGGTTATTTTCTTCACGAAATCGCTTTAACACGTGATGAGGAGCTTCAAGCTAGGATTCGACATACCTATGATAATCTCGGGATGCGACTAAATCTTTTTGCAATTTTCCTATAGATTTTCCTGCTACGACAAAGTTTTCTGTTATAAAGGTAATCCCATGGAAATCATGCACATTGCAAAATAATTTAACTCACTGTGTGCTTCAGCGGTGAACTTCTTCACCCCCTCAAGTTCGACCTTGCTAGCTTGCAATTCGGCCTATCTTAGCTCGAAGTCTTTGGCCATTTTCTCGTTCTCTTTCTTTAGAGCCTGCATGGTGATAAACTATTAATTCAACCATGAATTCAGTCTTGCCGACCAAAGTAATGCTTGAGGGCTACTGGGTCCGAACTTATGTCCGGTTACCAAAAAAAGACGACTTACCTACAGGTGGGAAGACATCAAATTGGCTGCTTCTTTGAGTCCGGCTCTCACGGACCCAAGGCACGCATCCGTGGAATTAAAAGCATTAAGCTTTTGTTCCCAAAAATAGGGTGGCGCAAGGACTCCTTTCACCGCCGGTGATTCCTAAAGCTTTTGGCTTCGGAATGAGTTGCTGAAAACTCTACTAGGTTGCCAGGAAGTACGTCCTGATGTCAGCTATGCTACTGCACAAAAGACCTTCCAATGGCGCCAGAAATAGATGTGTCGACGGCACCAGGAATCCTTCAGTTGCGGCTACGCCTTAAGGGACTTCCTAGGCAAGTATGCAAAGGATTTCCCCCGTGGGCTTGGAGCCTTGCGTTGGTGTTTCCTTGAAGCGGAAAGGGTGATGTAGCACAGCGACGATAAGTATTTCCCTTAGTTTGAGAACCAAGGTATCCATCCGGTGGAGGAGTATCTCAAGATCATGCACAAACACAAAAGCTTGCTCCCAACGCTATGAAGGGGTTGTCAGTCCCTTATAGATTGTTTGCCAAGTGAGAACTGAAAGCAACAAAGTAACAAAGCAAAGTAAAAGCGGAGGTGTAAACGATGGATGTGAATAGACCCGGGGGCCGTAGTGTTTACTAGTGGCTTCTCTCATAAAAGCAAGTAGATGGTGGGTGAACAAATTACTGTCAAGCAATTGATAGAACCGCGCAAAGTCGTGACGATATCTATGCAATGATTATATCTATAGGCATCACATTCAAAACAAGTAGACCGATACTTTCTGCATCTACTACTATTACTCCAAACGTCGACCGCTATCCAGCATGCATCTAGTGTATTAAGTCCATAAGAACAGAGTAACGCCTTAAGCAAGATGACATGATATAGAGGGATAATATCAAACCAATGATGAAAACCCCATCTTTTTACCCTTGATGGCAACTACTTGATGTGTGCCTTGCTGCCCCTACTGTCACTGGGAAAGGTCACCACATGGTAGAACCCAAAACCAAGCACTTCTCCCATTGCAAGAATAATAGATCTAGTTGGCCAAACAAAACCCAAGACTCGGAGAGACTTACAAGGATATCAAATCATGCATATAAGAAATTAGCAAAGACTCAAATATATATCATAGATAATCTGATCACAAATCCACAATTCATCGGATCTCGACAAACACACCGCCAAAGAAGATTACATCGGATAGATCTCCATGAAGATCATGGAGAACTTTGTATTGAAGATCCAAGAGAGAGAAGAAGTCATCTAGCTACTAACTACGGACCCGTAGGTCTGAAGTGAACTACTGACGAGTCATTGGAGGGGCGATGATGATGATGAAGAAGCCCTCCAACCCCAAAGTCCCCTACGGCAAGGCGCCGGGAAGGGTCTCTAGATGAGATCTCGCGGAAACGGAATCTTGCGGCGGCGGAAAAGTATTTTTGAGGCTCCCTTGATTTTTTGCGGAATATTTGGGAATATATAGGGCAAGGATCTTGGTCAGGGGGCGGCCAGGGAGGCGACAAGCCTTGACCCCGCCGCCTCCCCCTGGTGGCGGAGTGGGAGCTTGCGGGCTCCCTGGAGCCCACCTGGCTTGGCCCAGAGGCCCCCTGATCTTCTTCCGTTCGGGAAAAAAATCATTTCGGGGTTTTTATTCCGTTTGGACTCCGTTCCAAAATCAGATCTGAAAAGAGTCAAAAACACAGAAAAAACAGGAACTGGCACTTGGCACTGAATTAATAAGTTAGTCCCAAAAAGATATAAAAAGATACATAAAACATCCAAAGATGACAAGTTAACAGCGTGAAACCATCAAAAATTATAGATACGTTTGAGACGTATCACGTCCGTATTCGAAACTCTTGCATTAGTCGAGGTCCTTGGATTTGGATGGTTGTCATACACTTCGGCAGCATCTTCGGGTAAAGATGATTGCGTACGCCTCCTAAATATTTCGGCTAAGGGTCAGGAACAATTAAGGCAATCATTACTGCGAAAAAAGGAACAATTGATATATATACCTCTTGGTTGAAGGGGCGGTCGATATGTTCTCCGTCGTTGCCCCTTATCCAAGAATCTTGTGCTTGGTTGATGCAGCCCCAACTGATATAGTTTGGCGCGGAGTTTGGCGTGTGGATCACCGACCTTTGGGGTTGGAGCCACGAACATTTGGGATGACAGGAGGTATAGCTCCTCTTCATGTACTAGTTTTCTTCTTGTTTGTTGTGGAAGATGGAAGAGGCCTAGGATTGTCAGCCTAAAGGGCCACCTTGAGTTCGTCAATTCTTTCTTGGTAAAATACTCCATCCTCAAAGTCAATTGAAAGCCCCGAATCCTCATGGAATTTGGGGTCATCATCGCGGGAGTAATTCTCAGGTTGAGGGGCGGGACAGTCGACTGTCTCAATCCAATGCCTCTAAGTCTGTTAAGAAAGGCCATGAGTTATTTATCGGTAAAATAAAGCATAAGCGTCCGGACTACGGAATTATGATCACACTTATCCATTCGGCGGGATTATACACCGAGTAGCCGTCTTTGATAGTAAGGCGGGCAAAATTATCTTTTTCCCCTTTAAAGAGGTCGGCCAAAATAGCTGCTAAAGCTCCTTGATTATCCGGTCCCTGTCGTCTGGATCGGGTAGTGTCGCTTGTCCCATTGTAGCGCTACAAGGGGTGTGTGCGCTATTGGAGTGGCTGGACACACCGGGTAATTGTTGCGGCCATCACCTCGACGATGGTCAACCCACTATGATCAAGTAACCTCACCTTGGCGGCTAGGCGCTGTACCTTGGGGCCTTCTTCCTGGAGGGACTAACCGACCGCTAGCTAAACCGCTTCTTCAAGGATACCTCGGAGTATTCAGAAAGACCCCTCTGAACTGGGTTGAATAAGGGAATGTCCTTGATATAAAACCATTCCAAAGACCACTCATTGGTTTCCCTCTTTGGAGTCCCGACCGGGTATCCGGTTCCGGCTATACACCCACTTTGGCTCCACCCACTTCCCGAAATGACATTCCCCTAGTTCGGGGAATGAGACAAGTATTTTCTCCATAGGTCGAAGTGGGGCTCGTAACCCAAGAACATCTCGCACAGGGCTACGAAGCCTGAGATGTGAAGGATCAAGGTAGGGTAAGGTTGTGAAGGTGGAGCCAGTAGAACTCCACTAAGCCCCTTAGGAAGGGGTGGACCGAAAAGCCCAGACCTAGCAGTAGGAAAGAAACAAAGCAGATCCTTTCGCCCTTTTGAGGTGTAGGGAAATTCTCTGCGAAGGCCTCGTCGTTGGCGGAGGTTAATCTAGCACGAGTAGGTGCGAGATATGATGTCGGAAGTTATCCTTGTACTTCAAGGTTGTGCAACTGGAGCAGGGAAATGAAAGACCTTGCCGAATCTCCTGAGAGGGGACCAAAAGGTTGCGAGGAGGAACCTGCCATAGCTCTGGGCGTTCGAGCTCTAGGGTTTTTCTTGGTAGTGCCTGAGGGGTGATGGTCACCCAATGATAGATTTGATCTATTTATAAAGAGTATTTTTCCCTAGCAGTTACACGAAGCGGTTCTGTGTGGGACTGCTAGATTACTTGTCTTCATTAATGCGCACACGAATGAAGTGCTGCTATCGATTCTCGAGCGGAAAGTTTGGAAGTCGTGGGCCCCGCGACGCTTCGGTAATCAAGAACTGGTCAATGACTAGATCATCGTTCCACAAATAAGAGGAGATGGAGGAACTCGCGTCGCAAGCCGATCATTCTGGGCGTAAGAAGCTACCAAAGATCATGTACATCAGCGCTGGATGCAAGTTCGGGGGCTGCTGAGGGAGTCCTGGACTAAGGGGTCCTCGGATGGTCAGCCCATCTTTTATAGGTCGACCATATGAGTCGTATTATTAAAGACCGGACTGCATGACGACTTCCTATTCAAGAAGGACAACTCCGAAGACTAGCATATCATCCAAGTTTAGTATTTTAGGTTGGTGCCTCTGCCCTCGACTCAAGGTCGGTTGTATGTAACCGTAGGGACCCCTGGTGTCTATATAAACTAGAGGGTTTCATCCGCATAGCTAAGTTGATTCATCTAGGGTTTAGCTTATACAATCTCGAGGTTGATCAACTTTGTAATCCTCATACACCATCAATATAATCAAGCAGGACGTAGGGTTTTACCTCCTCAAGAGGACCGTGAACCTGGGTAAATACTATCTCCTTCATCTCCTGCAACCCATCGATCCAAGGTCCACAGTTCAGGACCCCCTACCCGAGATCCACCATTTTTGATAGCGACCATGGTGGCACCAGTTTTTGGAGCAGCCGTGCGCAGAAGGACTTGATGTTGGAAAGTGCAATTTGCTCCTTGGAAGTTAATCGAGCTTCCTGGCCATGACAGATGGGAGCCACATTGCCATGCTGAGACAGTCCCATGCAGTCATACCTAGACCGTAGTCGCATCCACTATGGGCCCAGACGAACCCGGTGCATGTTGGCAGCCCCAATCGCCATGCGAGACGCATCCATCACCCACTCGCTCATGCCCTCCAGGGTACTGTTGGCTATGAGGTCTGAAATTGGCGCCCACCCAGCCGAATCGTCTCCCAGGTTTGCATCTCGCACGCTCGCCAAGCAAGGCATCTACGAAGCACCGATACGGCGACACGGGTACGGCGATACGGGATACGGCAATTTCTAAAAACATCAATACGGCGATACGGCATGCATATATGAATAATAATAAAAATAACATGTAATAAAAACTAACATAATAAAATGAATGAGATGGG
Organism: Hordeum vulgare subsp. vulgare; assembly: GCF_904849725.1. Lineage (NCBI taxonomy): Eukaryota > Viridiplantae > Streptophyta > Magnoliopsida > Poales > Poaceae > Hordeum > Hordeum vulgare. The sequence continues at coordinate 191,547,581 of NC_058521.1, forward strand.
ATCAAAATACCGTCCTACAGGTAGCTTGGTTGCTTCCATGCCTCATTTCTTTTCAGTCTTGAATTGAATAATCATCCAGGTCCTCAACTCCTCATGATGTATGAAAAATAGAAAATGCAACATGTGATATTAGACATGATAATATGAGATAGACAAGCATGAAAAGTGAAAAAGCAGTAAACAAGTTGGCTTGTAGCAATAGCATAAACCAAGAGAAAATAACATGATAAAGAGGATGATCCATATCAAGTAGTGCATTACAACATGACAACAGAAAGATAAAAGGCTCACATGGCCATAAATCCTTAGTCATACAGTGCATAATTGTGCACTACAACATAAAGTAAATGAGGACAACTCAAGTGAGAGCATCCATGATCTCAGCCTCCAATTCAGGTTCATCAAGTGTCAAATTGGCACCTTCAAGCATGCCAACACCAGTGAAGCTCTCAACCCCATCTCCACCCACATCCCACATCCGGCTTGGCCCAACATGATAAGCCTCAGATTGTCTTGAAAGCAAACGCAGGTTGTTATGTGCGAACACTAAATCCTCAGCACGTTCAGGAGTGAGTTTGTTTCTCTCGGAACTATGGATGAAGGAATATGAGCTCCAATTCCTTTCACAGCAAGATGAAGATGAAGGCTGACCAAGTAACTTTAATGCCAAACTTTTCAGGAACTTTGTGCTTCCTCCATGAGTGCCCCACCATTGCTTTGGTTCAAAATCATCTCTATCTTCAATTGAATCGGCATTCTGGAAGTCATTCATCATTAGAGCAAAATCTGCAAATTCTTTCTTGACGGTCTTGTGGTCATTTGGATCCGGAAATAACTTCTGCAAACACTTGTTTCTCATTTGAAAAATCTCAATATCATTAAGGGGGGTAACACGACCAGGGGCTGCCGCAAGCCAATTTGGACTATAGTACCTATTAACATGATAATGTAAAATCAACAAACCTTTTAATGTTGACAACTTGAGATTGTCAAATGACAAACATATATGAAGAGCAAACCTCGGATTGCACGAGTGAGCCAAACAATGGAGGGGGGTACTACTCTTCTCCCAACGTTTTGCAAGTTTTTTCTTGATAGCGATATAGAGAGCACAATCTTCATTGCGCTCCTTTTTTTCATAACGATAAATAGGAACTCTCACCTATGAAGATGAGGACAATTAAAATCAGCAAGCATCACACATAAAAAATGCCCAAATAATGATGAGTAAAGCTAAAAGAACAACTCACCTTCTCTATCATGTCGTCCCACATCTCATATACCAAATGGAGAGATGGTTTGTCCGTGTCGGTCAACCTTATCATTGCATATATGGGTGAGGTGAAAGAGACAATGTATACAATTTTATCCCACCACAAATCACTCAAAATAAGATCCTTCACCCTTTGAGCTGTAATAGGATCATCCTCTCTATAATTAGCCCAATTTGCATGAATAACCATTAACGTGAGTGCATCCTTGATTAAAAGAAACCTCTTCAACATGATGACAACACTTGCAAATCTGGTTTCTGCGATGTGAAGAAACTTGAGTTTGCTAAACTCATTCAACATTGACAACCTCATACCATGGGTCATGATGAAGTTCTTGACAAATTGAGCTAGGTCGGCAACCTCTTTTATAAATTGAAGAACCTCATAGTCTTCATGATGCACCTTTGGATCACATATGTCCTTCAACACAAGATTAAGGCAGTGCACAATGCAAGGAGTCCAGTAAATATTGTTGTACTTTGCTTGAATCATCAATCCAGCACCTTTGACATTGGATGCATTGTCCGTGATCACTTGGACCACATTCTCAGATCCAATCTCCTCAACCACTTCCTTCATCTTCTCAAATATGAATTGCTTAGATTTGGTCTACCATTGAAGACAATGAACAATCAGCAATCAATTTATAAAAAAACAAGACAAGAAAACAAGTTAATCAAGGTAGAAACAATAGTTTTTACCTCCCCTTCAGTGTTGATCGCCTTTAGAAACATTGGACCACTCTCTGTCACAGCCATGAAGTTCAAAATTGGCCTCCTTTGAGGGTCAGACCAACCATCAGTCGCAATAGTCACACCTTTGAGCGGCCACGTAGACTTGAGGGGCTCCAGCATCCTCCCAACATGCTTCTTCTCTTTTGCAAGACATGTAGTCCTCAATGCGTTATATCCAGGAGGCACATAGCCACCCATTTCATTGTTTGCGATAAAATTGTAGGACTCTCGATAGTAGGGATTTCTTGCTAGATTGAAGGGAACCCCTACAAACAAAATAACTAGTCAACAACTATGCTTTAAAAAGACAACAATAATTGACATTGTAATGCAAAGTTGCATACCTCCGGTGATGAACATTCTTGCAATAAGAGCATCAGCTTGTTGTCGAAGCTCTGAATGAAAACTTTCCAAATCCCAGATTGCTTTACTGCTGCCTTCCTTTTCCTTGATGATGCCGATGGACCGGATTCCACTAAGGGTGGTAGAGGAAGTGTGTTCCTCGTTTTACCATGTGAAATAAGTATAGCGGCTGCCTTATCTTCATTGCGAAGTTCCTCAAAGAGAGGTTGTGTTACCTTGCTACAAGGGTTTATGCCTGCATTTAGTATCTTAAGAAGATGTGCTCTTATTCTCGTGTAGCTGCCCGGGAAATCATGCATACAAAACAGGCAACGAAAACGTGTGTTGCCTCCTCGACCTGATGGGTCTGCTGCTAGTTTTGTAACATGCTTCCATAATGGATATTTCGGATTCATAATGGCATTCTCAACCCCTGACCTGCACCATCAACCTCAATGCTATTGCTTGCAGTACCACCGATTGAAGATTGGCTTGCTGCCATGCCACTACCCGCAGATGACATTGTATATATCTTCTTCAGGTATAAAAACAGCAAGTTTCAGACTTTTAGGTATAAAATACAGCAAGTTCAGACAATGAGACAAACATGAAGTTTCAGGCTTTCAGTTACCAGCAAGTTCAGACAAACAGAGGTCTCAGGCTGAGCACCGAGCTGAGCAGAGGCGAGAACAGGGTCGCCGGCAGGGGCGGACGCGGCAGGCTGGAGGAGCGCCGGCTGGAGGAGCACCGGCTGGAGGAGCGCCGGCGAGAGCAGGGTCGCCGGCAGGGGCGGACGCGGCAGGCTGGAGGGGCACCGAGCTGAGCAGAGGCGAGAGCAGGGTCGCCGGCAGGGGCGGACGCGGCAGGCTGGAGGGGCGCCGGCTGGAGGAGCACCGGCCGAAGGAGCGCCGGCGGCTGGTGGTGCGCCGGCGGCTGGTGGTGCGCCGGCTGGGGAGCACCGGCTGGAGGAGCACCGGCGGGAGGAGCACCGGCTGCTAGTGGTGCGCCGGCGGCTGGAGGGGCGCCGGCGGCAGTCGCCCTGGATCCATTCCGCACATACTGCTGCGATTTAGGTTTAGGTGCGGTCGTGCGGATCCTCCCGTGGTGCTGGTGCGTGGCTCGCTTGAGAGTTGAGATGGGGCTGCCGTGTCCGGGACGTTCTGTCCCGTTTTCCAGACGTGTCCGTATATTTTTCCTTTTTTTTTAAATCAGAAATAGTGATACATCTCAGATACCCGTATCCCAGCCGTATCGTGCGTATCGGAGTATCGGCCGCGTTCTGAACGGCGATACAGAGATCAGCGACGTATCGGTGCTTCGGAGCAAGGCATGGCCACCTCCTGGCCCGCAATGGCCCCCTCCTTGGGATCTGCCAGAACGACAGTTGGCACATCCATCAGCCGCGCCACATCGGCCTCCTCGGTCACAGCATCAGGAATGACCATATTCAAAACAGCGTGCGAGCCATCCCCATCGATTTCCTCTTGTCTCGTACCGCGGACTTCACACACCACCACTATCTCTGGATAAGGGGTTAGAAACCACTTTCTCCATGCTCAGTTCTGTTTGGGCCATAATAAGCTCCTCCACTGGTGGCACAGATCACGAGGCTTTCTCCACCGCATGTGCCCGGTCGAAAGCTGCAGTCCCGATCTCGTGTAGGTCCACTTGGACCATCGTCCCTGCCTCATCACCGGTTAGGTGCACCGCGCCCTGATCCTGTGTGGCCAAACGAGCAGGGCCCAGATCTTCTGTGACCATGCACGCCTCATGCACTGCGGGCTTGGGCCTTTGAGCAATGGACACCACATCGTGGCTTGCCAACGGTGCTGTCTCCGTGTTGGTTTATGTCCTGGTGCCCTCTGCCTTCTCCATTGGCACTGACCATTAGAGGAATTGTCCAGTCCGACGGACCGATGCGCCCGAGCAACGCCTAACGGTAGGATCCTCCTCGAGCTCCTCCAAGATGCGAGCCGCCACGGTGATCGCGAACTCCCCATGTCCACGACATCACAACGCACTCCCCTCTTCCAAAGAACCCGTCGGATTCCTTGGGCAGACCACTCTGACCGCTCCCGCCTGAGCTAGGCGGTGGCAACCACCTCTCCGGTCCCTTGTGGTATCTGATTCTACCAATGTGGATCAGAATCTTGTACTCCAGCAATTGACGGGACATAGGCAGGCATGCCGCCGAGTCCTCCACCTCCGGCTCCGGCACCCAAAGGCGCTTATCCACATGCACATAGTCTGGATCCACACACCACACGCGCAACTTGAATACTGATAGACCCTCTCTGTTAGCCATCTCCGGAGCCAGACTCTCCACGAGACAAGGTGAGCCAAGCAACTCCACCGTCATCTCCGCGTCCAAACATGGGAAGGAACACCTTGAATCATCAAGTCTACCTGTGTGTGCATCACTCTCGACACCGCTTGCAATTGCCGCAGCCACGGGGTGACGAACGACTTGAACTGGCCATGCTCAACTGACCCCGCCGCCAAAGCAATGTTGCGTAACTCAGCCGCCGCGAAGACCACCAGAAAGTCCTTAGGATGGAACTTGTGAACCAAGATTCAGTGACGAGGAATCTCTAGCGCCACAGAGATTTCTTCGGTTGCCTCCCAATAGGACACCGCTGGCCCTGCGCCCCCAACATAAGCAACCACAACCAGCCTCAGACGCTGCTCCGGGTCGTCAATATCTCGAGTTTGCTGAAGAATGCAGATAGCACTCATGTCGGCAGCCGTTGCCTGCCCAACCCCCACATGCGCGGTGTCAACCAGGATTGGAGTGTTGGCTTTTGAACGTGTGTATGCAGATGTACAGGCGTGCCTACGCGATTCTTGCTTTGGCCGGCTACTTGACGGAACTTGCGTAACTAGCGACACGAATAAAACTGATCGATAGATTTGATGGCTAAAGGCCCGTGTCGAGCCTTTGCTTTGTATTGCTTTTCTTTTTTCTGGTGTTACAATCAACACCCCTAGGGTGTCTTTTATACACGTCCACAAGGGACTATGGAAATAGACTAGGACTAGGAATCCTAATACTACTAGGACTCGGTTTGGCTTTATTTCCTAATCCTACATGAGCAACATGATTAACATCTACATTCACCTCCTTAATCTTGTTGCTTGACTTCACTTCTTGCACTCCGACTTTCCTCCTCATCTCGATGAACTTCTGTCGACCGAGGGACTTGGTGAAAATATCGGCAAGTTGGTCTTTCGTGTTCACATGTTGAACCTCGATCAACCCTTCTTCAATGCACTCCCGGATATGGTGGAACCGGGTATCTATGTGCTTGCTCCTTTCGTGATGAACCGGATTTTTGCACAACGAGATTGCAGCTTGGTTATCGATCTTCAGTGACACCTTCTGCACCTCCCGCTTTGCAAGAATAGCTAGGAGTCTTCTCAGCCACACTGCTTGACAAGCCGCCGTGCTTGCCGCTATGTATTCTGCCTCGCATGAAGACAGTGCCACCACCTTTTGCTTCTGAGAATTCCAGCTAATCGGATTCGGGCCAAGGTAGAAAACCATGCCCGTTGTGCTCTTTCGGTCATCAACATCACCTGCCATGTCACTATCTGAATATCCACGAAGGATCAATTCTTCCTTTCCCTTTCTGTACGTGCAGCCAAGATTAATTGTGCCTTTCACATAGCGTAGAATTTGATTGACCGCGCTCATGTGTTCGGTTGTCGGATTCTCCATGAAACGACTCACGATCCCGACTGAATAAGCCAAGTCAGGTCGGGTATGCACCAAGTATCTTAGGCTACCCACAACGCTTCGATACATTGTGGTGTCCATCGGCGGATTTGAGCTACGCTTGCTCAACTTGTGACGTTGGTCCATTGGAACTTGTGTCGCGTAGCAATCTGACATGCCACACTTGTCCAATAACTTGACCGCGTAAGCCGATTGACATAGGGAAATCTCCCCGGAGCTTTGCTTCACTTCGATGCCCAAGTAATAGCTGAGTAATCCCAGATCACTCATGCTAAACTTGTTCTTCATTTGCGCCTTGAAACGTTCAATTTCTTGTACGCTATCTCCGGTGATAATCAGATCGTCGACATAAACTCCAACTAGCAGGTTTGAGCCTTTGGAGTTCTTTGTATAGACTGAGTGCTCGAGGGGACATCTCTTGAACCCGAGCGAGACCAGACTTCGGTCTAACTTTGAGTTCCAAGCTCTTGGCGCTTGCTTCAACCCGTAAAGTGCCTTCTTGAGCTTGTAAACTTTCCCTTCTTCGCCTTTCTTCTCGTAGCCGAGGGGTTGTTCCACGTACACTTCTTCTGTGAGATCACCGTTGAGGAAAGCGGATTTAACATCCATATGATGAACCTTCCAATCCTCTTGTGCTGCCAAAGCTAGGAGCACTCTCACCGTCTCGATTCGAGCAACCGGTGCAAACACCTCATCATAGTCAACTCCTTGACGTTGTACGTAGCCCTTTGCAACGAGTCTTGCCTTGTACTTCACAATGGCACCCTCCGTGTCCTTCTTTAACTTGTAAACCCACTTCAAACCTATCGTCTTTTGGTTTGGAGGTCGGGTTACCAAAGTCCACGTGCCATTGCTCTCAATTGCCTTCATCTCCTCATCCATGGCGCGCGTCCAGCTAGGACTTTTGCTCGCCTCTACGAAGTTCGCCGGCTCCTCAACTCCGAACAGACATAGTCTGGAGTACTCAAGCGTAACTGGCTTTGTGTACTTGTAGACTTTCTTGAGGGTCTTGTAGCGACGAGGCCCTGAGGAGTCCGTTGTGGCTTGCGAAGGAGGTGACACAAATTGTGTCGGTGTTGATGCACTTGAGGAAGACGGCTGAGACCCTGGTGTGTCATCGACATCCGTGTCGTCGGCGTAGTCGTCGTGACCGTGACCATCATCTTGATTGTCGTCGTCACTATGCGCCTCGTTGTCGATGTTGTCGTCGAGATCTCCGCCTGTGTCGTGCGTGGCGTTGTCGTTATCTCCTTGCGACCTATGCGCGCCGTTGTCGGTGTCGGCACCATGATGATCACTACCATTGTGGTCACCTTGGTTGGGCGTCTTGCCAATCACCTGGACATCCTCCCCTGCATCATCATCAGTTGGAAATTCAACTGCAAATATGTTACTGTTTGGAGCATCGTCGGCTGCAGCGCTCCAATTCCACGCTTGGTTTTCTTCAAACACGACGTCGCATGAAATCCGTAGACGCTTGGTTTGTGGATCGTAGAAACGGTATGCCTTGGTGCCAGAACTGCTCTCATATCCGATGAACACCATCTTGGTGCTACGATCGGCAAGCTTTGAGAGATGTGGCTCCGCCGTCTTCACATGTGCCACGCACCCGAACGTCCGTAGATGAGACACATTCGGCTTACGTCCGTAAATTGCTTCATACGGAGTCTTGCCGATCACCGCCTTCGTTGGAGCCCGGTTGAGAAGATAGACCGCCGTCGAGACAGATTCTCCCCAAAAAATCCCCGGCAGGTTCTTGCTCTTGAGTAAACTCCTTGCCATGTCAACGACGGTTCGATTGCGCCTTTCAACGACCCCATTCTGTTGCGGCGTGTAAGGTGCCGTGAGGAACCTCTTTATGCCAATCTTCTCGCAATAGTCGTTGAACTCATTCGACGTAAACTCTCCGCCGCGATCTGTCCGTAGAGCGCGAACCTTCAGCTTGTGTTCCATCTCCGTTGCAGCCTTCAGCTTCTTGAATGCTTCAAACGCCTCATCTTTAGACCGTAGGAGAACGACCCACATATATCTCGAGTAGTCGTCTACCACAAGGAATAAATACTTCTTTCCAGCGTGAGTTGCCGGGGTGATAGGGCCACATAGATCACCATGGAGCAGCTCGAGTGCATCACTTGTACGATAGGTAGACTGAGCAGGGAATGGCCTGTGGTGCTGTTTTCCAACCAAGCACCCGTCACATACTCGATCAACATGGTCGATAACTGGCATCCCGGATACCATCTCCATCTTTGACATCTTCTTCAAGGCGTAGAAGTTAACGTGTCCAAATCTAGCATGCCATAACCACGAATCATCATCACTCTTGGCGAGCCAACACTCCGGTTGAGATTGATCAAGGTTGAGGATATAGAGCCTATTCCGTGTGCGATTAACACGAGCTAGCACGTTTCGGAGGTTGTCGAAGATCGTCATCACTCCGCTCTCTATATTCACCTTGCATCCATTCTCGTCAAGCTTCCCAATAGAGATGATGTTGTTGCGCAGCCGTGGGATGTAGTACACTCCGGTGAGTATGCGATGTTCGCCTGTGAGACCCTCAAAGAGGACAGATCCTTGCCCGCAAATCTCCACAGCTGAACCATCACCGAACTTGACCGAGCCTTCAACATCGTATTCCAGCTCGAGGAATTTCTCCTTGCACCCCGTCATGTGGTTACTGGCACCTGTGTCGAGATACCACGACACGTTCTGATCACCGGATAACTTTGGTGTCACTTTTTCCTCATGAAGTAGCACCTTCCGGCTTGGTTTCACAACCACCGTTTCAGCGAGATCACAAACTTCGGCCATTAGAAGACCTGGACCTTCGTCTTCCTGCTTTGCCAAATTTGCCTTGATCTCCCGCTTGTTAGGCTTTAGACAATCCTTCGCAAAGTGACCCATCTTATTGCAGTTATAGCACTTGACCTCGGACAAGTCCAAGTTCCGTGGTTTCTGCTCTTTAGATTGGCCCGCCTTACCACGACCTTGTGGTTTGCCTTTTCCTTTGCCTTTTCCATTTTGTCCATCGCCCTTCGTGTTGCTTGAGCCTTCGCCACCGTCACGCCTTACTTTCCTACTTGGGGCCTCCCAATCTGCGCGCGAGTACATGAGTTGGTCACTACCTCCTCCTTTGCCTTTTCGACAGCCACGAGCATTCTCTTCCCACGTCCGCAGGCGTCCGATCACCTCCGTTATGGTCATGTCGTCGATGTCGTAAAGCTGCTCGAGCGTGCCGATGATGTACGTGAATTTATCAGTCACTGGACTGAAAAACTTCTCCACGATCTCGGTCTCCTCGAGCTTTGAACCAAGCGCGCGGATCTCTCCCACCAGAGTAGTAAGACGCATGGCATAGTCGTTCACCGATTCAGTTTCCTCCATCTGCAACTTGTGAAATTGGCGCTTCAGCACTTGTGCCCTTGCCTTGGTGACGCGATCTTCTCCGATCCTCATCTCCTTGAGTGCGTTCCACGCCTCTCTTGCCGTCTCGAACTCTGCCAATGTCATCAGCACGGAATCCGGCACAGACTGGGCTATGGCGGCCATGGCACCTTCGTCAGACTCGTCATCGATGTCGTCGTCCGTGATTGCCTGCCACACTCGAAGGGTTCGGAGAATAATCTTCATCTTCACCGCCCACACGCCGTAGTTGGCGTCGGTGAGCATCGGGTACTAGATGGGGATGTTGCGATGCGCCTGGACGTTAGCGCCGCTCGTTCCTCCACCACTGGTTGCTGACTTGACGCCCTTCTTCACCTTGTCGCCGTTCTTGTTCGCCTTGGCACTGCCGCTGCCGGACTTGACCGACTCAGCGTCGATGTCCGTCATCGTAGATCGTAGATCGTCGAGGCTCTAGATACCAATTGTTGGCTTTTGAACGTGCGTATGCAGCTGTACAGGCGTGCCTACGCGATTCTTGCTTTGCCCGGCTACTTGACGGAACTTGCGTAACTAGCGACACGAATAAAACTGATCGATAGATTTGATGGCTAAAGGCCCGTGTCGAGCCTTTGCTTTGTATTGCTTTTCTTTTTTCTGGTGTTACAATCAACACCCCTAGGGTGTCTTTTATACACGTCCACAAGGGACTATGGAAATAGACTAGGACTAGGAATCCTAATACTACTAGGACTCAGTTTGGCTTTCTTTCCTAATCCTACATGAGCAACATGATTAACATCTACATGGAGAGGCCTGCCTAGCTGCTTGCGACGGCATATGCGCAAGTCCGACAGGGAACGATAGGTGAGAAGTCCGCACCACCTTGGCCATCGCTTCGTGCCTGAGCTCCTCCTCAGACCTTGGGCTTCGAGGGCACTTGCATTCCGAGGAGATGTGCCCCTCCAGGCCACACCGGATGCACAAAGGCTTGAACTTGCAGTCCTCCCTCCAATGCCCTCCCGAAAGCATTTGAAGCACAACCCAAAGAGATATGAGGGAATGTCCCTCCTCTCCTAGGACGAGGACGTCGAGCGCGGTAGCGACCTGTCCGCCATAGATTGCTTCTACAAGAGCTTCCTCTTGCGCCACATCGCCTTGCGCGAGGGCCCCGGCTTCTGCCAAGGCATCACCGCACCCGCCGCCTGGAGCGTAGCCACCACACCGCCCCCAATGGCCGTGGACGTGGAGCTCGCCGAGCCGCCCGAGTCAGAGAGGCCAAGCCCCGAAACCACCGACTGTGGCCTCGAGGAAACCAACGCCTGGCTAGCAGATTTAGATGTCATGGCAACAGCGACGGGGTGCCATCTGCGCCGAAGAGAGTGGCCGTCGGGACAGTGGTGGTCACCAGCGCGGGCTCGGGTAGACGCCGGGGCCGGGGTGGCCAGCGGCGGAGACAAGGGGAGCGGGGAGCGGGACACCTAAACAGAAGTTAACCATGCATTGTTATAGGGGTTGTTTTGCTATACATGGCAAAGCACTATGGGTGAACTAAATATACAAGAATTATAGCGGCTAAGCAAGGCCACCCCTCATGCATCCGTCGTGCTAGCGATGAGTTACCACCTGCCGACACGTGTTAGCGATTTGTTTCTGGTTTTCCACCGGTTTGCACCGTTATTTACTGTGCTAGACCGGCTGCTTTCCCGTCTGTTTCTCTTATGCGGTGGACCGCCACCTGTGCCGTCCTTCATGTGTGGATACGTTTGACTGAGTCGTGCTCTTGGTTTCCCTTCCATCGTACGATATGAAGCACTCGAGGGGCCGGCATACTCCTCTCGGTTCGCTCGCCCCATGGTCGCAGAGGCCGACCGATCTGCTCGAGCATGGCCGGAGCTGGAGAGAAGGTCGTGTTACTCGCGTCCTTGGCCGAAGTCGAAGAAAAGCCCGCGTAGCTTACGTCCTGCCCCCGCCCCCGTCGCCCGCTGACGCCCGTGGTCGCAGCCACCGCGTGCGTGGACCGTACGCGCTGGCCGGAATCACGTGCTGCCGCCCATGAGTGATGGCCGCTGCGTGCAGCCGCCCCACATGCGGGTGTAGTAATTAACCTAGTTGTAGTCTAAACGTACACGTGTGTCCTAATTTGGTGGTGCGTATTAACTTTTCTTTGATCTCTCTGATCTTGATATTCTTGGTACAAAGACTACACAGGGGTATACGTATATATATTGCTAAGCTAGGCCTGCTGCAAACCGACTCGGTTTGCAATACTACTACTAATCCTACTCGGTTTGCAATACTAACCAAATTAGGACACACGTGTACGTTTAGACTACAACTAGGTTAATTACAACATTCACCTCCTTAACCTTGTTGATATGTCTTCATTGCTTGCACTCCGACTTTCTTCCTCATCTCAATGAACTTCTGTCGACCGAGGGACTTGGTGAAAATATCGGCAAGCTGGTCCTTCGTATTCACGTGCAGAACTTCTATCATCCCTTCTTCGCCTTTCTTCTCGTAGCCGAGGGGTTGTTCCACGTACACTTCTTCTGTGAGATCACCGTTGAGGAAAGCGGATTTAACATCCATATGATGAACCTTCCAATCCTCTTGTGCTGCCAAAGCTAGGAGCACTCTCACCGTCTCGATTCGAGCAACCGGTGCAAACACCTCATCATAGTCAACTCCTTGACGTTGAACGTAGCCCTTTGCAACGAGTCTTGCCTTGTACTTCACAATGGCACCCTCCGTGTCCTTCTTTAACTTGTAAACCCACTTCAAACCTATCGTCTTTTGGTTTGGAGGTCGGGTTACCAAAGTCCACGTGCCATTGCTCTCAATTGCCTTCATCTCCTCATCCATGGCGCGCGTCCAGCTAGGACTTTTGCTCGCCTCTACGAAGTTCGCCGGCTCCTCAACTCCGAGCAGACATAGTTCGGAGTACTCGAGCGTAACTGGCTTTGTGTACTTGTAGACTTTCTTGAGGGTCTTGTAGCGACGAGGCCCTGAGGAGTCCGTTGTGGCTTGCGAAGGAGGCGACACAAATTGTGTCGGTGTTGATGTACTTGAGGAAGACGGCAGAGACCTTGGTGTGTCATCGACATCCGTGTCGTCGGCGTAGTCGTCGTGACCGTGACCATCATCTTGATTGTCGTCGTCACTATGCGCCTCGTTGTCGATGTTGTCGTCGAGATCTCCGCCTGTGTCGTGCGCGGCGTTGTCGCTATCTCCTTGCGACCTATGCGTGTCGTCGTCGGTGTCGGCACCATGATGATCACTACCATTGTGGTCACCTTGGTTGGGCATCTTGCCAATCACCTGGACATCCTCCCCTGCATCATCATCAGTTGGAAATTCAACTGCAAATATGTTACTGTTTGGAGCATCGTCGGCTGCGGCGCTCCAATTCCACGCTTGGTTTTCTTCAAACACGATGTCGCGTGAAATCCGTAGACGCTTGGTTTGTGGATCGTAGAAACGGTATGCCTTGGTGCCAGAACTGCTCTCATATCCGATGAACACCATCTTGGTGCTACGATCGGCAAGCTTTGAGAGGTGCGGCTCCGCCTTCTTCACATGTGCCACGCACCCGAATGTCCGTAGATGAGACACATTCGGCTTACGTACGTAAATTGCTTCATACGGAGTCTTGCCGATCACCGCCTTCGTTGGAGCCCGGTTGAGAAGATAGACCGCCGTCGAGACAGCTTCTCCCCAAAAAGTCCCTGGCAGGTACTTGCTCTTGAGTAAACTCCTTGCCATGTCAACGACGGTTCGATTGCGCCTTTCAACGACCCCATTCTGTTGCGGCGTGTAAGGTGCCGTGAGGAACCTCTTTATGCCAATCTTCTCGCAGTAGTCGTTGAACTCATTCGACGTAAACTCTCCACCCCGATCTGTCCGTAGAGCGCGAACCTTCAGCTTGTGTTCCATCTCTGTTGCAGCCTTCAGCTTCTTGAATGCTTCAAACGCCTCATCTTTACACCGTAGGAGAACGACCCACATATATCTCGATTAGTCATCTACCACAAGGAAGAAGTACTTCTTTCCTCCGTGAGTTGCCGGGGTGATAGGGCCACATAGATCACCATGGAGCAGCTCGAGTGCATCACTTGCACGATAGGTAGACTGAGCAGGGAACGGCCTGCGGTGCTGTTTTCCAACCAAGCACCCGTCACATACTCGATAAACATGGTCGATAACTGGCATCCCTGATACCATCTCCATCTTTGACATCTTCTTCAAGGCGTAGAAGTTAACATGTCCAAATCTAGCATGCCATAACCACGAATCATCATCACTCTTGGCGAGCCAACACTCCGGTTGAGATTGATCAAGGTTAAGGATATAGAGCCTGTTCCGTGTGCGACTAACACGAGTTAGCACGTTCCGGAGGTTGTCGAAGATCGTCATCACTCCGTTCTCGATATCCACCTTGCATCCATTCTCGTCAAGTTTCCCGATAGAGATGATGTTATTGCGAAGCCGTGGGATGTAGTACACTCCGGTGAGTATGCGATGTTCGCCTGTGAGACCCTCGAAGAGGACAGATCCTTGCCCACAAATCTCCACATTTGAACCATCACCAAACTTGACCGAGCCTTCAACATCATATTCCAGCTCGAGAAATTTCTCCTTGCATCCCGTCATGTGGTTACTGGCACCCGTGTCGAGATACCACGACACGTTGTGATCCCCGGATAACTTAGGTGTCACATTCTTCTCATGAAGTAGCACCTTCCGGCTTGGTTTTACAACCACCGTTTCAGCGAGATCACAAACTTCGGCCATCAGAAGACCTGGACCTTCGTCTTCCTGCTTTGCCAAATTTGCCTTGATCTCCCGCTTGTTAGGCTTTGTACAATCCTTCGCAAAGTGACCCATCTTATTGCAGTTATAACACTTGACCTCGGACAAGTCCAAGTTCCGTGGTTTCTGCTCTTTAGATTGGCCCGCCTTACCACGACCTTGTGGTTTGCCTTTTCCTTTGCCTTTTCCGGTTTGTCCATCGCCCTTCGTGTTGCTTGAGCCTTCGCCACCGTTACGCCTTCCTTTGCTACTTGGGGCCTCCTAGTCTGTGCGCGAGTACATGAGTTGGTCACTACCTCCTCCTTTGCCTTTCCGACAGCCACGAGCATTCTCTTCCCATGTCCGCAATCGTCCGATCGCCTCCGTTATGGTCATGTCGTCGATGTCGTAAAGCTGCTCGAGCGTGCCGATGATGTACGTGAATTTATCAGTGACAGAACTGAAAAATTTCTCCACGATCTCGGTCTCATCGAGCTTTGCACCAAGCGCGCGGATCTCTCCCACCAAAGTAGTAAGACGCATGGCGTAGTCATTCACCGATTCAGTTTCCTCCATCTGCAACTTGTGAAATTGGCGCTTCAGCACTTGTGCCCGAGCCTTGGTGACACGATCTTCTCCGATCCTCATCTCCTTGAGTGCGTTCCACGCCTCTCTTGCCGTCTCGAACTCCGCCAGTGTCATCAGCACGGAATCCGGCACAGACTGGGCTATGGCGGCCATGGCACCTTCGTCGCGCTCCTCGTCGACATCGTCGTCCGTGATGGCCTCCCACACTCGAAGGGATCGAAGAATAATCTTCATCTTCACCGCCCACACGCCGTAGTTGGCGTCGGTGAGCATCGGGTACTGGATGGGGATGTTGCGATGCGCCTGGACGTTAGCGCCACTCGTTCCTCCACCACTGGTTGCTGACTTGACGCCCTTCTTCACCTTGTCGCCGTTCTTGTTCGCCTTGGCACCACTGCTTGCTTGCTAGTGTACGTGAAGCTTCGGGAGGACTTTGAGGGTCCAAAAGCCAACAGCGGGGCCGCCGCATGCTACCGCCGAGCGTGCATGCGTGCAAGCGCCACTTGCTGGCCACCGGGAGTTCACGCCGCTGCTGCGTGCAGCCGTAGCATCCGAGCGTAGCCGACGGGCGTGTGGGCCGTCGCCGTCTACGGGCGCCACTTATGTGGTTGGTGCGTGTGTTGGCTGTTTGCTGGCCATGTGTGCTTGCTGCGTGTACTGGTTGATTGCTAGCAGTCGTGCGTGTTCTAGCTGTGTACGTGCTTGCCGAGGGCGTGCTGAGGCTGCCATGGATTCGATATATGTTACTGAAGCCCCTGGATTCAGCGTCGCCCACCGTCCTCGACCATCACGCTGCCGCCCAACGACCCTTGGCCAATGGAGGCCGCGCCGTTAGCTCGCGATGGCCCAACTGCCTTCATGCCTCCACCAGTTTCTCTGCCCATGTCTTGCAGATACACACACTTTTCATTCTTCCTCTGCTCTTCTTGATTAGCATGCTCCTCTCCCATCCACTCCTCTCCTTTGATTTAACACCTAGAATTATTCATCTTTGTGCAGATTATTTTGTGTATAAATGCCTGCAAGGTGCTCGATGAATTGTTTTCAGCGTTGGACATGGGTGTTCGTTGAATTTTGTCCTCATTTCTTGGCCCCATTTCAAATTAGTTTTTTCTTCTCATGAGTTAGTATTTGGCGCTTTTGTTGTCATACTTAGAACCCTGGTTCATAATAGATTTTTAACCTTCCTGTTCAGGTTAGTGATTTTTGTATATCAATTTTGTATTCACAATTTTCCATCAGACCATAGAAGCAATTTTTATCTCATGTTTTCGCTGTTTCACTCTATTTTCTACACAAATGCTAGACCGCCAGTTCGGATCATGATAATTGTGTGTTCTCTGTAACTTTGCAAACAGGTTAATAATTTACAAAGGAGAACCTTGTGTTCTGGAATATGGATGGAAGGTTACACGTAAGCTCAGCCGGCAGACGACATGTCTTTGTAGGCACATTAACATGAATATCATAGGAAAGCAATGGTAAATATGATTGGTTGTTTCCAACAAAAAGATATATCATGCTCCATGTTTTTGCAGACACGTTGACATGAATATCATAGTCATTAGCCTCTCTGTGCATCATGTCCTTGGGTCACTAAACAAAGTTCATTTTCTCAATATATTCTTATATTTTCCAGTTACATATCTATAGTTGTTTGATGCAGTATCGACGGTTCAGTGGGGAGCTTAAATTTAGTTCGCCTCTGCAACGTAATGTATAATTCATCAGTTTGGAGCCTAATTGCATATCATTGCTTCTTCTTTTGCCCTCTAACTACCATGTATTCTTACATTATTGTATTATTTCTTTTATGAAGATAGATATATTAACTCAGTTTGCCCCGGAGCCACTCATTTATATCTCATAATTCTCACACTTGTGGTTTCATACATATTTATTGGCCGGTCTCATCCAGTGATTCAAAGTAAACCAATAAACAAGACTATGAGTATATATTACCTCTTCCTCTGTTGTATGATTTTAACGAGATTAGTTATAGTATAGCTTTGAAGATTACAAACGTAGCACTGAATCAACCTCCATACGCTATCTCCCCGAGCATATGCCACGCCTCGCCATCCCACCCACTATTCACATATGGAAGTCGCATCTGCGTTTCCCCGTGCGCGGCTTGCCCCTTATGGAAGGATTTTCATTGTTCTCTTCACTACAAGAAATATGCTCATACATGATGTTTTTTAAGACGTCGTTGATGAATTCGTCATAAATCTATGACGATTTCATCCGAGATTGTCGTAAACCGTTTGAGGGGATCAAATCTACATATAAATTACGACGATGTGAGTCAAAAACGTCGTAACCGCATAAGATGAGATCGTCATAACTTCTACGACGATTATAAAAATGTCGTAACATGTTCTAACTATGTTGACATGTCACTCATGGGTCCATTATATCCCACCTCAACCTAGTTTGTGAACCCGGTTCCATGTGATTCGATGGAAAACCATTTGAATGACTGAAAATAGCTAGAAATATCACAAGTGCATACGCGTTGGTAATCATCCATAAAACATGGCCTAACGTTAGTGAAAATTTTAATGTTGTCATTTTGTAAATTATTTTTAGTAGCTGCTTCACAAAAATTCTTGTGTTTATAGCACTAAAAACCTTTTTCAATGGCACATATTTTGAACCAATCACGAGGTAGAAAGCACCCTCCCACGGATCACCACATTGTAGCCGATCTAGGCCGTCCACACCCTACGGATCCAACGTCTCTCGTTTGACCTAATCTAAAGAAAACCACTAGCCCCCTTCTCCCACTGCGAGCCTTCTCTCTGTCCCCCTCCCGCGACTCCTCTGCCGCCGTCACCTATGCCGCTCGATTCCGGCGAGTTCACGCGGCTCTCGCCGGTGCGCAGCACACCTCCGGGGTCCCCTCGCGCCACTCTCTCATCCCCTCCCGTAAGATCCATCTCTCGCGCCCGCAACCCTCACCCGTGGTGGACCTGGTTGCCAGATCGCTGGATCCGATGGACGTCAGCTCCAACACGACCACGACCATGAGCGGCGGAGGCGACGGCAGCGGCGGCGGCGGAGGGAAGGACAGGGACAAGGGCAAGGGCGCCTCGGTCTCCTTCACGGAGGGCGAGAAGGTGCTCGCCTACCACGGGCCCCTCCTCTACGAGGCCAAGGTTCCCCTCCCCTTCCCCGCTTTCCCCCTGCCCCCTCCATCCCGTTTCGGTCTAGGGTTCTTCGCCGGGTCGGTTCCCCGGAGGCCCCCGCTTCTCCGTTCCGTCCTTCTCAGTCGCCGCTAGGGTTTGGTGCGGCGCCGCCCTTTTGATCAGTTTGCTATTCCTAGATTCCTCTGGGACGCGACGCACACGAACATGGCGGCTAAGCTCAGGTGATTATTCCTTTGAAACTGTTGGCGGTGATGGTTATCCGATTTCTCTTGTCCACTAGGAAGACCATAGTTTCCATGCACCTTTTGCAACAGCATCAGCTTCCGTTCAATCGTGGAAAGCTTGATCCTTTTTTCACAGGGGGACAAGGCGTATGCTGTTTGACAAATTCCACCGCGGTGGCCCTAGGAATTGTATCCCCTCCCTAAAACCCTCTTCAAAGGCTTCTTTTCCTTTGTGCTCTGCTCTTGGTGCTGTTCAGTGGGCTAAAAGCAGACGACACTGACTTTCGGGGTGGCATGAATTCAGTTTTGTGAAAACTTTTGAGTATCATTATTGCAGTTTGTAACTTTGTACATAGCTATCGGTTTATTACTACTACTACTACCGTTGTGTAATCATGTGAAGCATGTACATGGAATTTTGTTGGTCATCCAATCATTTCGGCGACTTATTTTTTACGTGGTACACTGTTACATTTTCCTTTATTTCTGCAATTGTTTTTTGATGTTGTTATCCTATAGTTGCTCTTGATTACGTACCATTCTAAGTTTTCTCTTTGTAGGAGCTTCAGAAGGGTTGCTCACCAATGAACTAGAAGATTATTTTGTCCTGGGCACTCACATGATTAAGGAAGAAATTGCTTATTCCTGGATGTGCTATGCAGATCAAAGGTGAGCTCATCCTATTTTCTTTCTTCAATCTTAGCCGAAGATTTATCTCCGGTTTCCTTGCATTTGTCATGCTGGTTTTTTGTGTAGATGTGTCAGCTAGCTTAGAATCTGTATCATCATTTTGTCTTTGAGTAGAACTGAACTGGGGATTTGCTTTTTGCATCTTAACTGTGTGTCCTTTATGGATAAGCTTTCTGATCCGCTCTTCACATTGGATAACTATTGTTTCCTGATTTGTGCAAATAGTTCAGTTACGACAGTAATAAAAGATTGTCTAATAATCTGCATTATACTATGCAAAAGATTGTCTAATAAAAGATTTGTGCAAATAGTTCAGTTACGACAGTAATAAAAGATTGTATAATAATCTGCATTATACTGTGCAAAGATTGTCTAATAAAAGATTTGTGCAAATAGTTCAGTTACGACAGTAATAAAAGATTGTATAATAACCTGCATTATATTGTGCAAAGATTGTCTAATCAAAGATTTATGCAAGTAGTTCAGTTACAACAGTAATAGCTCACTAATACCAGTCAATATGCTAATTTGTTTTTTATGCAACAGATTATACAATGGCTCAAGTGAATCTGGCACTAGCTTAATGTCTTAACTAAGATTTTGTCCATCCCAATATGGGAGGCTAGAAACGCCCCTTTTGTCATGCATATTGTATGCTGACATGTGAATCAAACTTAGATATTTTACGTGTTGCCATTAAGCACTAATTAAAGTCCTATGCCAATTTATTTCTTGGAGAAGGTCCGACCAAGGAACACACCATAAAACTAGAATATGAGCATATAATGTCTTAACTAATTAAAGTCATATGCCAATTTATGCCAAGTAACACATATATTCTCTCAAATTTGTAACGGACCAAAAAAATTTGTTCCTGAAATTTCCGTTAGCTTACTGTTCATCCATAGATGTTCATGAAAAAAAAAACTAATTACTCTTAGCCCATTATATTTTCTTATTTCTTTCAGTACATCTCACATGAAACTAGGAAAATTTATCTCACGTGCAGTTTTTGTTCGTACGTAGACGAGCTCTTCAATGGTAGAATTTGGCAGTGCAAATATCCTTGGTTCCAGCCGATGCTGCTTCCCTTAAGTCTCAAGAGTTGGAGAGGTATGTACGTGGTTGCTATTGGTAGATTGAATGAAATACTGGAGGTTGGAACTTAATTGATTAAGTATGTGTTTTGCACTCAAGATTAATTGTTGTTTCAGATTCGTGGAAAATATGTACCAGTTTGAGAGTTTGGATTTCATAAATACTCCTTCCGCCTAGAATTAGTTGACTCATATTTGTCTAGATACATGTTTTAGTGTTACATACATCCGTATATATACAAATGTAAGACAATTAATTCCATTTTTGGAAAATGAGGGAGTATTTGTATAAAAAATGTATTGGACGAACTAATACAAATTGTATTTTAAAATTTATTTACATTATATATATATATATATATACTTAATAACAAATTAAACAAATGCATGAACTTATCATGAATTCTATTTTTTTTAATGTTTTGGATTTAGCCTTTGCATTTGGCACATGTAGAATGAAATATAAATGTTTTGGGGTGGGGGTGGAGGCTAAATAAATTTATCTCATATTTAAAATGAAATAAAAATGTTTTTCAAGACAGGTTAATTTAATGTATCCTCTTTAAAGTAAGAACTCTCAACTTTTTATTTGTACATGTGTATATGTAAAATATCCTCAGAAGGTATTTTATTAATATATTATGTAAACTAGTAGACCGTGCGTGCACGGGGTTGATGACTAGTCTTAGATAGTTTGAAGTTTAATTTTGAGTTTTGTGACCTGTTTAGGTTGGACTAATTATGCTCGAGAATTTATAACTTCGGATTTTTAACATCATCTTCAGGATGAACACAAATCTTTTTATTTTTAATATTTTTTATATTTGTTTCCTTTTGATTGATTCATGTGTAGGGTGATGTTCTTGTAGGTTGACAAGTTGTGGCATCTCGAGCATGTCTCATAGGAGAGTGGAATGAAGTCCATTGTACTGTTGGTACAGTAGCAGATGTGTCATTGTTTTGTTGTGTAATTCTTTCTGTTCTTGCTATATTCCTGTGTAAGGAAATGTATTCAAGAGATTAGTTATTGTGTTATGTAAACCTGGGAGATGTATTATGTGATGTTATATGATGGATGATTTTAATTTGACTTGGAGTTTTCTTGATTTGAATGTGAAAAGTGTTGGATTTAATACTGGACAAATAATTGGGTTGAAAAGGCTCAACAAATAAAAATAAAACCAAATTTTGAAACAAAAAGTTGCTGAATTCAAAAATGAAAAAGAGCCAAAACTGAAAGTGGACCAAATGTATTAGGGCACATAAAAGGCTAGAGCCCAAAACAAATTCGAAAAAATTTATTAAAGTGGCTGTATAGGCTAAGACCCAAAAAGAAGCCCAATAAGAAAAAGTCCAAAAAAATAAAACCAGCCCACGTGATCAATTGAAATGGGTTGGGCTGATTTCAGCCATGACGTTCCAATTTCGTCGTAATTTTGTCACGTAGGACTGCCATGTAGGACTGGGTTTGATTGGCAACGACGATTTAGGATCGTCGTAAAGGTTACGACAATCCAGGAATCGTCGTAAAAATTACGACGATTTTGATCAAAACATCGCTGTTGTTCATTTCTGACGCTCCGTTTTCGACGCTTGGTTTTTCGTCGTGAGATCGTCGTAAATTAAAAACCGTGACGATGTAGCGACGAAAAAATAGCGTCGTGTATTAGCATATTCCTTGTAGTGCTTCCAGTCCGCCGATCCTGTCTTCATGATGCCATTCCCTAGCCGTCGCCCTCCAACGGATCTACTGCGACGGCCACCGTGTATGCAAGATGTGCCCCTTCTGTCTGGCCTCTGCATGTTGCCTCATCGGATAGGGTTTGCCGTCGCCAGACGAGCTCCTCCATGTGTGCTCCTCTGCCTCAGGCCTGTTGTCCTCCCTGCTTCAATCCACTGGTCCACGACGACATTGTGCTTCCTAGTATGTGCTCCTCCACCTTCCCCTTAGTCCTTCGAGCATGTGAGGTATGATGCATGTTCTCTCCATCCTCTTATGTTCCAACCCATGGCAATCACAAAAAATATAATAAGTTCAGTTAAAATTCAGATGCTTGAGAGTGCAGATAATATATATACAGATATGTATGGGATTATTTCTGTTTGAATTTGGTTCTCCTTTTATGATGGTAAATTCATAGCATCAGTTCAATCAAACTTTCCGATTTGTACTTCATAAATCCAATTGGTTGTGATCATTTTCTTTTTCTGATTCCCTGCCGGTTATTTTCATGAATCCATGGCACAGGTCTTGACGGTGGGTTGCTTAACAAATTCTCCGGCCAGAAGCATCTCATCAATGTAATGCCAACCGAGAGGTCGTATGTGTTCTCTCTTGGCAGTCAGTCGCTGCACAATATGAGCGGCAAGCCGCATAGGCCAGGGTTGCGGGCATGCTGGATTGCCAGCAGCATGTTGAGTGTCCTCATGGATGTCGAAGGTGCCAATCTCAGCTACGTCATTCCAGATTGATCTTGAAATTCTGAAGTGTATGATCCTTTGTCTATTATACATGCCCCCTTTACCTCCGAGACCCATATTCATGGTGTACATTATCTCCAATATATGGCATCAGTCCCAACCAGAGTAAACAAGGTATACATGATGTTATGACATAACAAGCATAACAGAGAGACCTTACATGCTAATGTTAAGAAATTATATGCGGCAACAGCTTTGCTATAAGAACATAAGTCAATAATAGAAAAATGAAATCTGAAGAAATCCTTATGATTTAGAACAAATTACTACAACACATAGCATGTGGGCATAATATGTCAGTATAGTTTGTTGGTAAATGATTTCTCCATGCCAATTGGGGTTACCTTAGCATTTCATGATATTTTTATTACTCTGGGTTGTCTATGTATAGTTTTTTTTTTTTTGCTATGGGCCATGGTAATGTACAAAACAACATGTTGAACCCAATAAATGAAAACCTGATACTTGATGATTATTTGTAGATATGTTTAAATCAACAACTTTTTGTCCACAAAGTGAATTAAAATTGAATCTACTAAGATATTTTCATCTATCAGTACCACATTTTGGAGATTTAGATTTTGTTTACGATGCTTTAGATTTTTGTGGATGGTGCAGTGCTAAATGCTCCCTTGCGTGACGTTATTGTTTCATGTTGTTGTTATACTCATGTCAATTTTGCTGCAATTTGTGTCTGTTCATTCAGAGGAAGCAATTGATTGATATAAATTCAGAGGACGATTGATAGAGATTTAGAGGACGATGATGAAATGTAGATGTTTTGTATGGTTCCTGCTAATTGTCCAACTCTTTCTCTTTTCATTTTCAAAGACAAAGTGGATTTTTTTGCAGCTTGCTGATCATTCTTATCACACAAGTTGGTTCTCATAAGATTAGCATTAATCTTTTGTCTATATAAATGAAAAGAATGCAACCAAAAGAGGTATTGAGCAGTTACAGTTGCAACCGCAAGATCACGCCTATTGGAAGTCCTATTTCAATTTTTGGTTATCCAGAAGCTTGCTCACTAAGCTTTGACTATTTGAGCTAGCATTTCCATTATACGCATAATGAGATAAAAATATTAATGGTTGTCCTTGTGATTCCCATGAGGGGCTATTCTTAAAAAGACCAATTTCAACGCACTCAAGTGTACTTCTTAGTTTGGATAGAAAAATCATGAATTCTGATTATTCTTTACGTAGAATAATCCATTTGCTTCCTGTGATATTCCACATTAACCCATATGCGGAGAGATAAAGAAAGAACGTGTAACGAGTTGTTGTTAAATGCTCAGTCCCATATATGTTTCTTTAGAAAAAGGAAACAATAACAATGATGGGTTTGAGTAGCTTTAGTTAATACTCTTAAATTTTGTTAGATGTACCATGCAGAATTTTAAGCTACTCCCTTTTTCAGTTGGATGTGCTTTTTTTCATGTAAGAAATTTCAACAGCGTCTGCAAAACAATACAAATATATGCACATGCTCAACCGCGCCTTCTGCCTGCTAGTCTATACCTATACTAACAAAGGACAGGTCGCTTCTGCCTGCACGTCGTTGGCGTTTTTGGGAAACCTCCCTATGTTTCTTCGAAATCAATCCACAGTGCTTCAATAAGTGGGAAAAATGATTTTTTAATAAAAAACACCCTGGCAGCATCACTTCAGCGCGCCTCCGCCCTTTCCCCTCCTCCCCTCGCCAGAGCAGGGAAGAGAGCGCGCCTCCGCCCTTTCCCCGAGCGCGTCTCCGCCCCTTCCTCCTTCTCCTCCCCCCCCCCCCCCTGCCGAGAGCAGGGAAGAGAGAGACCAAGAGAGTCGACCGGAGGGAAGGGGGGACTGAGAGAGAGTGTGTGTGAGAGCAAGAGTGGGCGGCCTCCGGAGCCGGACCTGCAGAACAGCGGCAGTCGCTCCCTCCGAGGAGGTGACGACGGACGGTAGCTCTTGCGGTTGCAACCTTCTCGATGCGGCTCCTGATATCCCCTCGATCTAGGCGTGGATAGACTTGCGAGCTAGGCCCAAGTTTGGAGCTGGAGGTGGCGAGGCAGCCGGGCTGACCCAACAGGTGGGCCGCGTGTGGAGGAAGCGCTCTCGCTCAACGCGAGCCGTCGAGAGTAAAGAAAGTGTGGTGAGGATGAGCGGCATTAGCCAGACCTCTAGGGCATGTTGTAGGGTGGCGGTAGGCTTGTGGGTGTCCGAATCGAGTCGGAGGCGGTTATTGGCCAGACCAAGAGCATGGGGCAGTGACTGGGCTGGCGGACATATCGGTCGACGAGAGCTCCAAGACGCCCATCCATGGCATTGGGTGGAGCACGACCAGGCATCGGGGAACTATGGAGGCGGGACTGGATCGAAAAGGAGAGAATGGCGATGTGGTGGTGAGGTGAGGTGGATGAAGAACAGAGGAGAAGAATGGAGAAGAGAGGAGGAGGACGAGCGTTGGGGGATGAGAGTATAAGAGTGTTGTATCGCTGGTGGAAAGGGAGAATTAAAATCGAGTGAGAAGAAAGGATGGAGGGTAACTGGATCCAAGAGACTAAAACTAGTCTTTTTAAGAGGCTAAAGTTTCAAGCAACTGTGACCAAAGACAGGCTAAAACTAGTATTGAGACTAAAATCTGTTAGTCAGGGATACCTCTACTAAAATGTGCATTAGTCTTCTCTCCTTATTTAAGTCTTCATGCAAGTTCCGGATTAGAGGGTTTGGAGGATAATAAATGCTCATTAACTTGATTTTAGTCTTTTTAGTACTTGGATCCAAGCATGGGTGAGGCTAGCAAGTTTTAGTCTCATTACTTTTAGTCATGGGACTAAAACGTATCCAAGCACCCTCTAACACGAGCAGTGGGTAGGTCCCATGGAGCATGTGTTAGGATGAGCTTTCGGTGTTTTAGATTTCCCGGTTAGAGAAAATATGCACCGATCGATCTATAGGAATTAGCGAAACCAAGGTTTCGATGTCCCCTTCGACGGGTTCGGTATTCGGTTTTAGATCGGACCGGGTCTTAGCCTCTTGGGTTGTGTTGGGCTGGCCGGATGGGATAAATGCATTAATTAAACTTTGTCTATTTTTGACTGGGCTAGGAATTATGTTATGTGTTTTTCTTTTGACCAACGTGCTATATGGGTTAGATAACATTATGTGAGCGAGAGAGAAAGGCACCAACTATATCCTACCCACATGGTGTAGAACACCATTTCTAAAAAACATTGAGGGTGCTTGGATCCAAAAGACTAAAACTAGTCTGACTAAAACTAGTCTCTTTAAGAGGCTAAAGTTCCAAACACCCTTGACTAAAGAGAGGCTAAAAACTAGTCTTGAGGCTAAAATCTTTTAGTCAGGGGTACCCCTACTAAAATGTGCATTAGTCCTCTCTCTCCTCATTTAAGTCCTCATGCAAGTTCCGGATTAGAGGGTTTGGAGGATAATAAATGCTCATTAACTTGATTTTAGTCTTTTTAGTACTTGGATCCAGGCATGGGTGAGGCTAGCAAGTTTTAGTCTCATTACTTTTAGTCATGGGACTAAAACGTATCCAAACACCCTCTAACACGGGCAGTGGTAGGTCCCATGGAGCATGTGTTAGGATGAGCTTTCGGTGTTTTAGATTTCCCGGTTAGAGAAAATATGCACCGATCGATCTATAGGAATTAGCGAAACCAAGGTTTCGATGTCCCCTTCGACGGGTTCAGTATTCGGTTTTAGATCGGACCGGGTCTTAGCCTCTTGGGTTGTGTTGGGCTGGCCGGATGGGATAAATGCATTAATTAAACTTTGTCTATTTTTGACTGGGCTAGGAATTATGTTATGTGTTTTTCTTTTGACCAACGTGCTATATGGGTTAGATAACATTATGTGAGCGAGAGAGAAAGGCACCAACTATATCCTACCCACGTGGTGTAGAACACCATTTCTAAAAAACATAGAGGATGCTTGGATCCAAGAGACTAAAACTAGTCTGACTAAAACTAGTCTCTTTAAGAGGCTAAAGTTCCAAACACCCTTGACTAAAGAGAGGCTAAAACTAGTCTCGAGGCTAAAATCTTTTAGTCAGGGGTACCCCTACTAAAATGTGCATTAGTCCTCTCTCTCCTCATTTAACTCTTCATGCAAGTTCTGAATTGGAGGGTTTGGAGGATAATAAATGCTCATTAACTTGATTTTAGTCTCTTTAGTATTTGGATCCAAGCATGGGTGGGGTTAGCAAGTTTTAGTCTCATTACTTTTAGTCATTAAACTAAAACGTATCCAAGCACCCTCGTAATGTACAACACCAAGTGACAATTAAAAAGATGGCCACAATCGTCATGTGATGTGGACGGGAATCAAGGGTAATTACGTGGGAAGCAATTTGATGGAGTGAGTGTGCACACCAAAATCATCAAAGTAAAGTAAATAGTAGAGATACACACGGGAGAGAGAGGAATAAAGAATAAAGAGAATGCGAAAACCCTGCATCTTGCTCGCTTCTTGTTTTACCTTGCACAACAGTTGGGATCGCGGGATATAGAAATAATATATAATCTATTTTAAATTGCTACACATATGCGAATGGTGCACAATTATTTTCATATCGAAGAAGTAGCCGTTGATCCATAATATTTTTGGAT
The DNA here is from genome assembly GCF_904849725.1 of Hordeum vulgare subsp. vulgare. NCBI lineage: Eukaryota > Viridiplantae > Streptophyta > Magnoliopsida > Poales > Poaceae > Hordeum > Hordeum vulgare. The sequence continues at coordinate 191,574,680 of NC_058521.1, forward strand.
TTCTATAATTATTTGTACACAAGGTGGTTGAATATCAACAACTTGTTACACAAAATTCAACTTATTAAGAGTGAGTTGAAGGAATAAGTTTTATTAGCAGAGAAGAAGATTGTGAGCTTTTAGAATACAATGAATTTTTCATAAAATGAATCCTTATGGATCTTACAGCCAATTTAATTGGAAAATCCTATTATTCACAATGATAGATAAACTCTCGAATACCACACAAATCATATTATACCCATTGCAACGAACGAACATTTTTGCTAGTAGAAGTATACGAATACAAAAAACACTTAACTTCACACGTCGAGGCTAGATACTACCGCGTATACACGGTTATGATGGACTGACCTAGTTTTGGGTGAGGGACCGAACGACGCCACATCGTTGTGTGGAATCGAACGTCGCCGCACACAAATGACAAAGTTAGAAAATCATTCGCTATTTTGAATCCTCTTCCATAATTTAAGGTCAGTACTGGGCGTCGGCGATTCGACCCGAAAACTCACGCCGAACGCAGCACAACCGTCAAATTAGGGAGCCCTTGACCGTCAGATCTTCTTTCTCATCCTCAACCTCGAGCCAACGAACGCGAGCCCCTCGCCGGACATCCTCGTCCAACGCGCAGAGGCGCTCCCCGCCCCTCCCCTCTCCCCTGCCCCCCGGCGGTCAAGGGGTCCTTCTCCCGTCGCCCCCTCTAGCCAGACGTCCTCGCCGTCAGTCGTCGTCCTTGCAGACCCAACAAACGCGAGCACCTTGCCGGTCATTCTCGTCAAAAAACCACAACCCCCACCCCCTGACTGTCGAGGGGTCCTTCTCCCGTCGCCCCATCTCATCATCGTTGTCAAGCTCGTTGCTTGTAGCAGATGCTGTCGGCGGTCAAAACTTTTTTCCGTGAAGCTGGTTGAAGCTTTCTCTAGAACGGTTGCAACTTTTTTGATTGTGCAGTGCATGGTTGTAGCTTTCTCTCTCAATGGTTGGAGCTTTTTTCATCTACGGTCGAAGCTTTTCTATCAAGGGTTGTAACTATTATCTTTTAGCAGCGCACGGTTAATGTGCTCTCTATCATTTTTGTTATAGTTTTTTTCATCAACGGTTGTAGCATTTTATGTCAATGATTGTAGCATTCTTCCATGGCAATGTCCGTTTGCAGCTTTTTTCATCAACAGTTATAGCATTTTATGTCAACGATTGTAGCATTTTGTCATCGCAATGATCGCTTGCAGCTTTTTTATATGCCTGATTGAACTTTTTCTTCTGAATTTGAAGCTTATTTGACAGCGACTGTAACATGAGGGTGTGCAACGGGTTTTGCGATGCCTCAACCGCCATCCAGTCAAGGATCGTCGGAGTTGCGGCTGTGTGCTGCAAAGAAGGGGGATCGAAGAAGCAGCGGACAGAGCGGAGGGCGCCATGTGCGACGAGGAGAGAAAGAAAAAAAAATGCAGAAGGTGGAAGAAACACAGGAGTTGGGCCGCATCATACGTATCGCCAATTGATTCATTGAAAGGGAGCGTGAGTGCTGACCGAAACGTTTGACCGGCTCACGCCGAAGTGAGACGTTTCCCATAATTTAATGCCAAAAGCTTGCTTAGGTTTTCCGTGTCGCACGCTTCGTTTTAGCCGCAAACTCCATCAAAATACCACCGATCGAAATCCCGCAGAAAGCTTTGCCCTGAAAAAAAAAGCCAGTGCGCACCTCGCCTCCTCCCACCTCCACCTCCGCGCAGATCCCATCTAACCATGGCGGCCCCTTCCCGCACCTCCTGGGCCGACGTCGCCGACGCTGAACCGGCCCCTCCCGCTCCCGTTCCAGCGGCGGCGCCCGCCACATCCAACGGCCCCGCGCGTGCCGACCGCTCCTCCTACGTTCCTCCCCACCTCCGCAACCGCTCCTCCTCCACCGCGCCTCCGGTGTCCTCCGCTCCTCCCCCCCGCGCCGCGCCCGGCCTCCTCGGCCGCCCCACCGTCGGCGCCGGTGGGAGGTTCGGGGGAGGCGGGGCCCCACCTCGTAGGTGGGACCGGGAGCCCAACCCTTTCGGGGACGAGGAGGAGGTGCTGGCGGAGCCTGTGCCCTTCGACGAGCACCAGAACACGGGGATCAACTTTGAAGCGTACGAAGACATCCCCGTAGAGACCAGCGGCCGGGAAGTTCCGCCCGCCGTGGGCACGTTCGCGGAGATCGACCTCGGCGCCGCGCTCAACGACAACATTCGCCGGTGCAAGTACGTGCGGCCCACGCCCGTGCAGCGCCATGCCATCCCGATCTCTCTGGCTGGGCGAGATCTCATGGCTTGCGCGCAGACTGGATCGGGGAAAACGGCCGCCTTCTGCTTCCCCATCATCAGCGGCATCATGCGGGGCCCGCCCGTGCAGCGGTCACAACGGGGCGGGAGTAGGACCGCCTGCCCGCTTGCCCTCATCCTGTCGCCCACAAGAGAGCTGTCAATGCAGGTGATGGTCGTGTATATATCTTGTTTGTCGTTTTATATTACGCCCAGTTAATCTCCTGCGCCATGTCCGTGATAGTTGTTTCGTTGTGTTTGCCTTGTACTGCAGATTCATGAAGAGGCCAGAAAATTTTCATATCAGACTGGTGTCAGGGTAGTGGTTGCATATGGCGGGGCGCCTATTACCCAGCAGGTCTGATTCTGTCTGTCGTTTGCTCTAATAGCTCAAGTTCTGAAAATGGCCTGTTTCTTATAAAATTTCTGCCCTGGACCTCTATTTCAGTATGAGTGTAGTATATGCATGGTAGGATATGCAGTCAGTTCTTCACAGAGGCTATGCAAGTTCTCTGATGTTAACTGTTTCTGTGGAATTGCTGGGTGCATGCATTGCATATGGTTACAGTTAATTCTGCTGCAATGCAAAGGTGATTCCCATAAACTGATAAAATTGTTAGGTATGTTTAATTTGTTCATACTGTATCCAACAATTTCGTGTTAGCAAATAACAGATAACATGTGCCTGCATCCTTTGTTGCTGAACATATTACACAATACGTCCTTTGGCAGGTCCATGTGTATATTTAGAAAGACATGGTCCTGTATTCCGTGTAAGGGAGCGGTTTAGTGCTTGACCATATGATTTCCAATGTAATTCTTTCTTCGTCCAAAATCTGTTTTCTTTCTGTAGCAACATGCCCCCTGTTATGTTCATAAGTGCCAGCACTGAGTTATCTTTCTATTCGTCTTTTTGTTTGTCATCCTGATCATAAGTCTGTTACCTACCTGATTATGGGTTGTTTTGTCGATATCCCATTGCTCCCTATAGTATTGTTGGACTTTGTGTTAGATGGCACAGATGCTGTTTGTCTGCTGTATTACCTTTTGTTGTTGCAACAAAGTTCTCCTCTCAGCACTACTGAGTGAAACAACGTTGGGAAAATGGGCTTTATGTGAAGGATGATGCTGATAGTTCAATTGAAAACATCACTTATGATAACAGTGATCCTGGATCTTGTGATTCATGCACCACAAAGTCTACTCAAAGTAGAAGTTGAAAGAATTGGACCTGTCAATCTGGGTGAGTTCCAACTGTGGCGATGAGGTGCTAAGCATCCTTTGGTAACACATGATCCCTCGGATTTGTTAAAAAGCTAGTTAATTTGGCTGCATATTTGCTTTTGTATACTTGGCAGTAATCTTAGTTTCTTTAATTTCTATTACCATAAATGCGATTTTCATTGTTTTCCAGTTGAGAGATCTTGAGAGGGGTGTTGACATTCTTGTGGCTACCCCTGGTCGTTTGGTTGATTTACTGGAAAGGGCAAGAGTATCCTTACAGTCGATTAGATACCTTGCCCTTGATGAGGCAGATAGAATGCTGGATATGGGGTTTGAGCCGCAAGTTCGGAGAATTGTTGAGCAAATGGATATGCCTCCACGAGGTGTCAGGCAGACGTTATTGTTTAGCGCCACGTTCCCGGGAGAAATCCAGGTTAGCTTTTTATTCCACATTTCTGTAGTTATCTTGATTTTATATATAAATATCTGTAAGAAGCATCTCCACTCTATTGAAATGATTGGTTCTTGCTGTTAAATCTGAGCCCTTGGTTGTACTTCGCATTTTCTTGTTGCTGTGTTAATATGTTTCTCCCTATTGATATACTGGAGTATATCATATATTTGGCTGATGCTTTACTATTTAGGTAGTATGGCATTTTTAACCATGAATGGTGTTAACCTTAGAACCATGCTTGATGAGCTTAGGGAAGGTAGTTAGATTTACATCCTTAAAAGAACTATTGTAACATGTGTTGTTAGCGTATAATATGAACATCGAGAAACCAATATTGTATTAAATTAGAGAAAAATTTCAGTTTAGTCCAACAATAACAATGATAGTCATATGCCTATATGTTATTATGTGCACCGGAGATTCTTTTATGCCGTATCGCTAGCATCTTATAAATCTCATTCTGTGTCAGCACTCGGCACTAGGGTGTTCTATATGTGAATGGAAATTAGTAACATGCACATGCTCTCTGAAGAGAATGTTATGCCAACTCCATGAATATATTTACATATTTCAGCAATGTCTGTTCAAAAGATGCTGAACTGTGAAAGTATTGGTACAGCGACATGGAGTATTTTATCACGGATAAGCTATGTGTATGATAGGCTATAAAGCTTGTTCTTATTTTTGGTCTGGTTAAATTATCTTTTCCTGACTGCATTTTGCCCACCTTACTGAAATATCTTTTCCTGACTGATCTGGCATTGATGTAGCTAGGCAAGCCGTGTCCTGGTGCTGACTTATTTGAGTTTTCCAATTGGGTTGTTGTGCTATGCTGAATATCTTTGTCATGTAGGATGTCTTCCAATTGTTTTGTTATGTCAAAAGTTTTTAGTTTGCATTTTTAATGACATTGAGGTTACTCGTAATGAACACAGAAAATGGCATCTGACTTTCTGGAGAACTACATATTCCTGGCTGTTGGAAGGGTCGGGTCAAGTACTGAGTTGATTGCCCAGAGAGTTGAGTTTGTACAGGAGGCAGATAAAAGAAGTCACTTGATGGATCTGCTCCATGCGCAAAGAGACAGTTCTGATCAAGGGAAGGTAATATTTTGACTGTCCCTTATTTTTATTATTCAATCACTTAACCTATTGTGTTATTCTTTAGTTTCTCTTAAGATCAGTTGTGGAAGTACTTTGGAGGTGCTCTAAGTAGAGAATGCAGATCTTTATTCCTAGTGCTCATTTTTCTCCTGTCTTTCGCTGCAGCAAGCTCTCACACTTGTCTTCGTGGAGACCAAAAGGGGTGCCGACTCACTGGAAAACTGGTTGTGTACGAATGGATTTCCAGCGACTTCTATTCATGGTGATAGAAATCAGCAGGTTTATTCTTTTGTCTCCTTCAGAACCTCCCATTTTTGCTTGGAGCATATTTATTTCTGCTTGTTCTCTGGAATGATGTAATAATTGGTCAGTTGCTGCCATCAAATAAATGTTGCCAATTTACTGTTCTGTTTGGTTTGTTTGACAGGCTATTGCAGTTTTTGTGCTTTTCAGCTACTATTGCTATCACACAGCAGATACTTATTTATTGATTTGCTCCAAAATTCCTGTAGTCTTGAATCTTATTACCTGTTGATGGATACTTGGGCGTTTGTTCTTGTGAAACTAAAGATGTTTGTCTTATCAAGTGCTGTTTTTTCCTGACATATTGATGTACCAATTATTATTACAGGAAAGAGAACATGCTTTGAGATCCTTCAAGAGTGGTCAAACTCCAATTCTTGTTGCAACTGATGTGGCGGCCCGGGGCCTCGACATTCCTCATGTTGCCCATGTTGTGAACTTTGATCTCCCCAATGATATTGATGACTATGTACACAGGATTGGTCGTACAGGGAGGGCAGGAAAAAGTGGAATTGCGACTGCTTTCTTCAATGACAACAACTCTTCAATGGCAAAGTCTCTAGCTGACCTAATGCAAGAATCTAATCAGGAGGTACCTGCGTGGCTCACTCGCTATGCAGCTCGCCCATCTTATGGTGGTGGTGGTGGAAAGAACAGACGTGGTGCCGGAGGAGGGAGCCGCTTTGGTGGCCGTGACTTCCGTAGGGAATCTTCTTCCTTTGGCAAGGGTGGTGGCGCCAGTGACTATGCTGGAGGCAGCAGCTATGGGGGCGGTGGCTATGGTGGTGCTGGAGCTCCCAGTGCCTGGGATTAATGTTGCAGTCGTTCCTGTAGGGTCTATCAAGTTTAGTTTGCTTTACTCTAGCTTCTTATTAGATATACATTTTTGGTAGGAGCAGATATACAGCGACAGCACTAGTGAACTGTGTCGGACCCCTTCTTTTCTTCTGGTTACAACCGAAGTAATCTTATCTTACAGATATCTGTTATGGAGAGCGTCTTTGAGGACTTTCAGGCACACACCAAGGTTCGCAGCTAGGAATATGATTTCTAGACTGAATTACTTGTTAGGGATAATAGTAGCTGGTGTTGGTAGACTGACATTTAGCGCTTGATGTGGAATTTCTGTCTTCGCATTTCCTTGGTCTATGTCTCATTTTGGGTTGGTTGTAGAGCTTGTAATGAGGGTGCTTATGTGGCTTGATTTTGGTCCCAGATTTGACTTTTGATACCCAGGTTGAGGTAGTCCTTACTCCTTTAAATCCTGTTGTAATGTATATACTGTGAGGTCAGGCTGGAACGAATAAGAACAAGTTATTAGTCTTTACGAGGAAGTAGGGCCATATCATGTGATGGGTTTGTTTCAACAATATACATCTATATCTCTACTATTAAAGCAGGATGTGTCGTCGTGATGGTTCAACCTCGCAGCGATCCCACTTCGTCTTACCTATGCCCGAACAAAAAAAGCGTAGAAAAAAAATCCCACCTTCGACGCGAGTGAAAAACCGAAACGACCTGCACGCCCTTCACTTTCCCCGTCGGTCTCCATCCCCAGATCTCTCTCCCCCACCCCCTCCCTCGCAACCACCCCTGAGACCCGGTGTCGCCTCCTTGTCCGTCGGAGCGCAGTCACGCATCAGGGTCGGGGGTTTTGCGAGCAGCACCCGCCCCGCGAGCTTGCGGCCACCCCTGTGCCGCTCGGTGTCGGCCCCGCCCCCGCGCCGCTCGGGTCATCGCCGCCTCTCTCGCCGTCGACGAGTCACTGTGGCGGTGTCGGTGGCGGCCAGGCACCTCGTCCGCGTCCCACCATGCCGGAGCCCACCAAGCCCCTCTCCCCCCGCCCAAGCCGCGGCCTCTGCCTCGACTCCGCCCTCCTCGCCATCGTCATCTCCACCCTCGTCCACCTCCTCTCCCCGCCACCTCAGCCAGCCCCCTCCCCGTGCTTCTCCGTCATCATAGACGTCGGCAACAACGGTACCCGAGCCCACGTATTCTCCTTGGGGCCCGATGGCCGGCTGGATCTGGCGCGCTCCGCCGTGATGCGCGTCTCCCCGGGGCTCTCCACTTTAGACGCGGACACGGCGCGCGCGGCGGAGTCGCTGCGACCTCTGATGGAATTTGCCAAGGAGAAGGTAGGTGGCGAGGGGGCCGCCGCGGCAACAGAAGTGCGGCTGATGGCAACCGTCGGCCTGCGGCTACTCGAGGAGAGCGTCCGGGAGGCGATATTGGTGTCCTGCAGGAACGCTCTTAGGGCCTCCGGGTTCCGGTTCGAGGACTCATGGGCCAAGGTGATCCCAGGTACTACTGTCGGTTTCTTCACCTTACTAAGAAAATGAATTGCAAAAACCAGTAAGCCTCCAGCAACATGTTCATTTCTTACTGGTTGATAACATCAACAAACTGAGCAAATCATGGGGCATGGAGAACATTGATTGAGTGATACAAATACTGCTGGGCAGTATGGAACTGACTGCGAATTAGTTTTTCCTTTTGGGGGGTGAGGGTGATTGTTTGATGGATCTAGATGGTTATTGTGTCACTAGCTGAAATATGTCTGAGTTGGTTTTTTACTTCGGCTGGTATGTTTCTTATATAGGTTCTGATGAAGGCGTCGATGCTTGGGTTGCGGCAAACTATGCTCTCGGCACACTTGGAATGTAGATCTTCTTCACTGATGATGATGCAAGAAGGAAAGGGTAAGAAATGCATGTGGACTTTGATCCCTTTTTCTTTATCCGTATTTATGGTTACTTAGTCTACATATCCTTTTCTTCATGATTCCTGTGCTTAAAGTACCGTCAGATGAAGTTAGAATCTTTGGCACTGTCATGATGAAATCAAAATTATAATGCATAATGAGTGGGATATCCCTGTAATTTTTTAATGTCATACCCTTCTCTTTATTGTTCCTATGCTTAGAGTACCGTCGGCTGAAGTTAGAAATTTTGGCACTGTTATGATGAACTCAAAACTGTAATGCATAATGAGGGATGTCCCTGTAAAGATGTAACTGTTTGATGTCAAGTAAGATGGAGGTTCTTGGCTGCATTGATCTAATATCTTTTTCAAATCTTGACACTTTGAATACTTTGTTGAGCTTGCTCTTTATTGTGACTTAAGAAACTCAACTGAGCATGATTTTCTTAGATTTAGTATCATTTTTATCGGACATTAGGATTTGCACTGCCAGCATTTGTATTATATATTCGTATCCACCTGCATACCCTTAACTTTTGTCTTGAATGCACAGAAGTGTGAGCATCAGCAATGTTACCTAGGATCTAATTTCGTCCCTGAGCTGCTTGGGCATTTCCTAGCAACTGAAAATTTCTATTTTACGTCTAAGGTCCACTACATGTTCTCAATTTTTTTCTTCCCTTGGCACATACTATCCTTTTCTTTGGGTACTAATGACTATACATCCTCTTCCAGTTTTTTGGTTTTTTGGACTAGACCGGTCTTCATCACTGTCTGATTTTGTGGTTGCTGGAGAGCAACTTTGCAACAAGGACCTGTCCACGTTGAAACAAAAGTATCTCAATCATTCGGATGAAGATTTCTCACGGTATTGCTTCTCGTCAGCATACATCGTAGCTCTGTTGCACGACAGCCTTGGTGTACCATTGGATGACAAGAGGCAAGCATATCATACCAAGACACCATCATTCTTCTTGAGTTAAAATTTACCCTTGACTAATTTTATGCCCTTGCTACTTAAAATTTCCTCTGAGCAGCATCGACTATTCAAATTACGTCGGCGACACTCATATTGAATGGGCCCTCTGGGAGCTTCCATTGCAAATACAAAACATAGGATTCTAGGGGCATCAGGGGCTGCCGCAGCACCGGCACATAAGCATAGACCACTCCTCGCCGTGCTCGGAGCGTTTCTTGCTCGTGGAGTATTTTTGGTGTTGAGATGGAGGAAGCCCAAGACAAGGATTATATATGATTTAGAGAAAGGCCGATACATTATAACACGCATCAGCTGACGCTGTGTGTTGTGCAGGTGGTGGGCATATATTGTACAATTTTGTATTAAATCAGCGACGCTTATTTTGGGACGGAGAAAGTGTATTAATCTTAGCTCAAGTTCTGATCTTGTTATTTTGCGTGCATGAGTACAAAATTTATGGTTTCCGTGTCATCATATCCTAGGTTTAGTAGAGGCGCAAGGAAACTGGCCCTTTGACGTCACAGTTATGTTTTCCTTACTTATAGATGATGCATGTAGTTGTTGTTAAGCTTCGGTTATACTTTCTCTTACCATCAGAATAAGATGAGTTTTGCTGTAATTTTGGATGTCTTTATCTAAACTGTAAATGTGCAGTCTGCTTATGAAGCACAAAGAGTATCCTGAATGCCAACGAAAAATAATTATCCTAACATTTAAATGCTGAAAGGCATAAAAGTCAATACTTCTATTACATTGCTGCCATGTCATTTTTTCTGATACATAACATGCCTTTCAAAGATATATGCTTGGGAACTGATTTATTTTCTCCTCGTTTGAGTCATTAACTACCTCAACAAGCTACTGTCTATTACAGGTTGCGGATGAAATTTATTCAGAGCTGAAATCCATGGCACATATTGGTCAAGGGGAAGACGAGGTCGTGGTTCCAACGCGTGGCGGATCGGCGCTGCTGATTCACAGCCGCGGACTTCCTTGTTTGCTTTTGGCCGTGGGCGCGGCGCACCTTGTCCTGATGTCACCCAAGAGGTATGCAATCCATCATAGTCATTTGATAACTCGAACGCCAACGCCACCATCGATGTCTGACGTTTACTTCTGGGCGGCCACGAGAAATACTCTGATATGCCGTCGTTATGCACATAATGAAAGACTCGAGCTGATAACCTGTGGACGGAGCTCGGGGATGGCGGTGTCTGTTTTTTATATATGTTTGGTCAACGAAACATGTGGCTTTTGGCTGTACATGCTGCGGTGACATGATCATGGCATCAGATTAATACACACCAACAAAAGTTGGACTGTTGGAGGGAACTATGGAGCTGAAGGTGTGGAGGCACAGGAGAGTATGGATGCCCCACCAGAGGTATTAGTAGTGGAGGAGAACCTAGCTGCTGAAGGTCACAAGGTGAGATTGGAAACTTCATTTTTTTTCATGTATAATTTATGCTCAGGATGGCAATTATCATTGCCCTGAAATTGTATTGTGATTTCTGCCAACGATTTATGTGCACAATTCTCCCAGCATTATTATTATCATCATCATCCTTGCTGCTGCTGTTGTTGTTTGTGTCGATTCAGTACTAATGCTAAATGTGGAAAACTGTAAGGTCTCTCAACTTGGGATGTATATTGTGTTGTTCCATTTGGATGTTGTGGGCCGATGCTTTAGATATAACAGACAGTGCCTGTGCATTGGTGTACTAGAAAACCCGTTGAAGAAACTCGTTCCTTTCTATGCTTCTTTTGATTTTGTTGAGTCGTCAGATTGTATTCATTGGGCAGGTCAAACAAAAATCTTGTGACAGGTCGAACAAGATGCTTGTGTCCAGTTGCGACACCTTATGTTTCCGCTATCAACAAAGGTAATGAAAGACTCGAGCTGACAACCTTTTATACTGTGCACCCTCACAAGTACTCTGGTTGGTAGTTGTTTGCCCTCTCCCGATCAAGTGAATTATCGATATCTCTTGTGCTACTAATATAGTGGTTTGGTGGTTTGTGTGATTTTCAGGCATTTTAAACAAGAAGGCAGCCAACTGCTCATAAAGATAAAATCGATGAGGAGATCTAGACATTAATGGTCACTCATGTTCACTTGTTTTGCCTTTTCCCCTGAAGCTTTGTAAGTGTGACTACTCCAGTCTGTGTTGATCTTAATGTAAGACCAGGGATGTACATTATTGTTATTGCTTATCAAATTCTGTTATTTACTTATGAATGAAAGAATTAACTTGTAGGATGAAAGTTTAGTATTCAAACATTAAGCGGTCAAGCCACTAAATCTTGACCCTTTAACGTTATAGTACAACTCTGAAAGGCTAAGATACTTTTGGTTGCATGCTTAACCAAAACTATTTGGTACCACTCAAACTGGACAACGTAGCAGTTTTGATTGGAAAATCATTTATGCACCCTACATAAGTGGAAAAAAAACTCCTGTCACATGTTTACTATTTCCTGCAAACTTCTCATTTTATCTGTGCAGGAACTTCTCACGATGTAGTTCCTGTTGCTATATTAGAGTCAACAACTGTATATTTACGAACTTAACAGCTACCTTTGAAGCAAACGCGGTGATGAAAACTTATACTGTGTTGTGCCTAGCCTACTAAATCACTAACCCAGCGACGTTAGAAACTTCCCTGCCAAAATCTGAAAATTTCTATATGCCTGACTAGATGTTATTACTTGTGGCATAACACGCTTCGCTTCATCTAATAGATCAACTATAAAGTGTATATCGCTTCTCTTTGATTTGTTTCGACATGAATGTAGATGTGCACATTCAGATAACTTTTACTATCCGTGTTGCTTGAATAAGAATTTTATTATCATCTTTCTAACTTTAACCAGTGGTATGGTTGTAGACTGGCAGCAAACTGTAGTACAATAAATCTAGCAATTAATTTGTTGTTTTACTGCATTCTGGTATCCACTACTAAGCAAAATAGTACAATAAATGATTTCGGTTCGCATCTATTCTTCTTATTACTATATATGCCTTTTTTCAAAGGACAGATCAGTGTTAAAGTTGGTTTTACTTTTCACCATTTGGCATGTTAATATTTTTTTACTGATATACAACGTTACAAAGTTGTACTAAATCAAATATGCTTATTTTGGGATGGAGGGAGTACTTGCATTAAAGGTAAGCATAATCCTAAAAATAATATTTTGCTACCACGCATGTGCATAACAAACTTATTTTCTAATTCACGCAAGAAAGGAGCTATTCCCAGTGATCATGTTGTTGCCAAGACTAAGAGAACCAGTGTTATATCGGTGATGCCTTTTGCCACTTGAGAGATCCAGCATGGTATTTTTACTCCAATGTCGCGTGTTGCAGCTATACCAGGGGTATGTATTCCACTCACCCCCGTTTGATTTTTCTGTCCCCTAGCACTCTGTCTGAATCCTCTAATATGATGCTAATTTTATCGACCGAGTCGATTAGATCTCTTTTTGGTTCAGTACTGCCATGGTTAGAAGTACATCTCTAAATGCTTGCTGTATGTGTTGTGCTCCCTACAGCTACTTGTGCGTGTGTGACGTGGGTGTGTGCAACTGGATGTGCGTGTGTGTTCACGTGTGTGCAGCTTTACAGGGAGGAAGTGACTCGTTTTAGGCAGGAGAGGTTGCTGCTTGTTGGCAGAAGATGATTAGGATTAGTATGACATGATTAAAGCAGTGCACTGTTATTTGTTTGGTGGTGCAGGAGCTTCACTGATTCGTCTATGAATTTCTCGACAAATTTGAACTTAGTTGCCCCTTAAATTTTAATCCCCTTGACAAACTTGTCATTTATGTTTGGTTCAAGTATTATTAAGAGATTGCTGCATGCCTAGAGTTGATGCTCTCCAACATTTTTGTATGGGCGAGACAATTATGCACTTGTTGAGAAAACCATGATAGTACTCGCGAGTAATATAGGGATTGTTGCATTGCTGATATTTCTGTTTGTAGTTTCTACTATGATTATGCAGGCCTGATAACAATTCACACATTTAATGGGTACATGTGAACTTAGAGGAAATGAATCATATTTTCTTTCAGAGTCATGTTCTCTCATATACACATATTTCAGCGGGTCCGTTTTTTCTGATGGGATCTATTTAATTTGAAGTACTTCTTTCTATAGAGATAACTTACACACAAGCAATGTGCTTCCTTCTATAAAGTCAGCTGGTACACATAGAGGTTCTATTGATACCTAGGTGGAATGGATTTGTGGGTGTGCTAGGTGGAGTGCCACTGGATTGTGGAGGAATTGGCTAATTACTTTTGATAGCAGGGTTGTGTGAGTGAAAAGGTAGCAACGACCGCGACAACTACGAGATTCAGCGATCCGGTGGCTATAAATCGGATCTAAACTAAAATAAATTGCTTGCTGATCCTACAGGCTGGGTCAGAAGCAAACAAGTGTCATGGCGAACAATTTCCAGCCTCTCGAGATGCACACACGATGGCATGGTTGTTGGAGGTTGCATAAGGCTGGACCAAGCTTCTTCTTCATGTTCTCTAAAGTTTTCAACTTCCATTCCTTTAATGTATGTTGTTTTTAACTTCTTTTATTAGGGGCTTATGGTTAATATTTTTTTCATATCTTATATTTATTGTTTCAGTTTGCTAGACAAAAGTGATGTTAGAGTATTCACATGCCTTCAGATTTCCCACCACTTTGTTTTTCTCATAGATAGAAGTACTCTTAAAGTTAAATTAATGATTATATGTTCAGAAACAAATTGGGCCTACAACTCTACATTGTGAATATCCAATTCTGAGCCTGGGCTCATCTACACCCAGAGTAAATTGATGTTGATCATACATGATGGGTCGGAGATGAGCAGTAGTTGTTGCAGCGAACTATTACCAGCTTGAGGATATGCTCACATGATGGCATGGTTGCCGGAGGTCACATCCAGCTAGAGCAAGCTTCTCTTTCAAATTCTATAAGTTCTTTCACTTACCTAATTTTTCTGGCCGCAGCTCCCTTTTAAAGTTGTTTGATGTTGTCTGAGCCAAGCCTGAAGATATAATGTATACATGCTTATAGTTAGCATTTTCCTTTTATATCACATGGTTACTGTTTTAGTTAGCTAGAAGGAAGTGTTGCTGTTACATTAGTCACATGCCTTTTATACTAATATCACTGTTTGGTTTATATAATTGCTAATGCATATGTTAACTTTCTAAACAGTGGCGCATGCAGGTTTCCTCTTGAAAGAACACTGAAAATGATAGAAATGAAATTATTTCCGGCCTGGAGCGTGGATGAAAAGCAACATATGGGCCATATATATTCTAATTTGTCGGTATGCATGTTCTTTAACCATTCTGGCATAGTAGCCCATTGAATGTTTTAGAATTTGTTATTTTTATGCCCAAAGAAATATGTTTTTGAATAATTGATTAGGGTGTAGTCTATGCTTCTCATGAATGCTCAAAGAGAATATGTTTAATACTATATTATTTTTTACAAAATAAAGTTAATAAACAGTGGCTCTTTTCTACATTCGAGAACATGACTTCACCTATGAATAGCCTTACAGATTTGAAATTTAAAGATACATATAACATTACAAATATGGAATCCTGAAAAATGCAACAACTCAACGACTTTTATTTGTGTAATGAGTTGCAGGAAAGTATAGTATCTTTAAGTGGCAAATTGCAGCAGATTGAGGCTTATAGTTTGTTCCTAATTCTGCTGTTGCATATTATGTATATTCTCAATGTTTGATGTAGCCATATCTAATCCACAGATGGGTCGTGTATGCCTTAATTAGAGTTTTTATCACAGATACAAGCATTGTAGTGTGAGCTTTATGATTTTTTTATGTACTACACCCTCCCCGATGGATCAGCCCAACCCCAAGGCCCCCATGCCTCCACCCCCGCCGTCGGACGAGGGAGCCACAACGTTGGCCCAACGCGCTGTTGCTGTTGTGTTATCCTTTATCTTCTCGAAAAATATATTTGATTTATTTTCTTTTTGTATCAACCCAAAAATTTATTGATGTGAGAAGGTTCAGTTAGGTGTCCCTGTTATTATGCATCAACACAAAAATTAACAATGCCCAGCAGCAGGTGCTGTCAGCTGGAGTGAATAATTTTGTTTTAAGCTCAACGCCCGACGCGTGCTCGACGGCGACCGGGTGGGAGGTGGCGTGGTGGTGCTGGAGCTGGTGACGGGGCTGCGGCCCGTGGACGTGGACGTGGGCAGGGAGCGGCGGGACGTGACGCTGGCGGACTGGGTGGAAGTCATAGGAGAACCGGGTTGGGTTCAACTAAATCATAAGAACTTCATCAAGGGCACCACAACTCTCCTTGCCGATGGGGATGAAGTTGTCTTGCATTCACAACACCATAAACATGCCTGCGTATCCTTTTCTTATCATGTTTTCTTCCTTCATTTCAGTGATACTGCCAGATTAGTTGGTTTGACCATTCTCTGAAATCAACCTTGGGAGTTAGCCTTAACCTGCTGCAGATTTTCCAGTATCTCTTAAATGCAATGAAGCGCCGATCTCTGTATCAGCTGGAGAGAATAACGAGGGAGTATCTCAAACTTTTAAGGATGGATTGAAACGAGGAATTCTTTGTCCAGATGCTATTCAAGTTACGCTTGAGAATTTCCCCTGCCATCTTAGGTAATTAATATGCTACTTGTGTTTAGCTCATTTGTTTGTACATCTATCTATTATTTAAACATCTACTTGTGTTTAGCTGATTTCTCTGCATCCCCCAAAACTGAGGGATGTATGCTTTTAGTGCTCAAGTTGTTAGGCTTATATTAGGCATAGAAAATTGTTTACAATGTTTGTTTGAATCACCTTTTCTCTCATTATTCATCGAATTGTCTTTCCTTTTTTTTTCTCATGCAGTGAGAATACAAAGAGCAAACTCTTATCAACTGCATTTATACACACGGAACACATGGGAAGGAGCTTCATCAAAAGTTTATCAAAAATTTCATCTCTGAACTAGCGAATTCTATTATCTGGCCCATCTGTTATTTAAACTCTGTATGTTTGGATGGATAATTCAGTAGGTCACAATCTGAAAAATAATAATTAAAAGCTAGAAATGCACGGCACAGAGAGAGGGTGAGATGGTGAAACAAGAAGAAGAAACACATGAGGATCCGAAGTGAATACATTATTCAATTGGTATTTAACTACTAGATTAGATATGCCCGGTAGCAGCACACTTACATTATACAATTGGTGTTGATGACTAGATTACATATCCCCGTAGCAACACACGAGCTTTTTACTAGTCTTTACCTAATAATAAAGAGGCTATCGCTTCTGTCGGAAAACCCGTCATGGACGTTTTGCAAAAAAGCCCTCCTTTTTTCAGTTAATCAACCCACAGTCTTTTTTAAGTGAGAAAATGTTTCGTTCATGAATTTGCAAGTAAGTCCTTATAGTTTACGGTATTCGACCCGTAGTCCCTTTTTAAAGTTGAGCTGGAGGTTTGAGTGTGGCTGCGATGCACACGACGTCGGGTGCGACGATGATCTTCGCCAGATCCGGTCGAGGAGGCGCAGCAGGGGACGGATCCATATTCGGGGATGGCGTGGAGGTGATCTAGGAGGCGCGGGAGGAGGTCCAGTGGCGGGGCTTGAACTCCAAGTTCATGGTCGCGGCGTTCCTCGATGGATCCCGGAGCGGTCGCGGGCGCCACGACGGAGGATGCGGTGGCGGCGGCGAGCTCGCACCAGACGGAGGAGCCTACGCCGGTGGGGAGGCATAGGCGGACGGCAGCCAAGAATTCGGGTGCGATCGCGGGCGCCACGTAGGAGACGGTGGCGACGGCGAGCTCGCACCGAACGGCGGCCCACATGGTGCGGCGTGGCCCGGCAGACGATCCTGCGCTGGTGGAAAGGCAGGGGGAGGAGGATGGGCGGCGTCAACGCCAGCGTGCTCGGACTTGGCTTGGCGGTGACGCCCTAAAATCTCCCCACCTCCACGCACTCGCTGCGCCGTGCCGCCGTGGTCGTCGTCAACCTCGCTGAAGAAGAGCTCGTCGTTGCCCGAGAAGGTGACAAGCGCGTTGCTGCTGGGCTCGTTCGTGGCGCTGGCGTTCCGGTCGTGAGAGCAGCAGGGCGAGATCAAGGAGCTGGAGGCCCGCAAGTCCTCCCTCCGCGCTGCCAACTCCGCAATGTCCTCCACCATGTGGGTCTCGAGGGAGGAGCTCTTCAAGCTCTCCGCCATGCCCTCCCTGCCCATCACCGCTGCTCCCCTCCGCCACATCTACAACGAGGAGGACCTCGCCATCCCCGCACTCAAGCCGTCAGGTATGCACCTCGCTGCTGCTTTCCCATGATACTACGCGATGGTATACTGATTCTCTGCCATGGCTGCAGATTTGTCATTTCTCAAAACAAAACAGAAAGAACTTCAGATTTATCACTTCCAAAACCAAAAGAACTTCAGATTTATCACTTCATTTATGGGGGCTGATGCTAGGCTGAGTCTGAAGTCAAAGCTGAAGCCATGTTTTAGCTTGTAGATCGTTAATCGGTCAATGCTTTGTTCATATTGATTCTGAAGCATGTTAAACATGCGTTTATTCGTGTATCGGATAGTGTATTTACACAGATTGTGGCATCGCACTCTATATTTGGAGGTGCTGTGTGGTAGGCACCCAAAGGGGTTTGAGGATATTTTGAAGGTGATGTGTTCATTTTAGGAGTTCAGGGCAGACGGATACTTGTAGTTTTCTTTGTCCATGCTATCATTTGACTGGATTTACATGTTGGTTTGACATCGTAGTCCATTAAGGTTTCATTCTCCATCATGAAACAACAGTAGCTCGAAATGCTAGAAGAGATGCTTCGCTGTATGCACTGCGTAGGTTATGTACTAATATGCAAAATGAACCTTTTGAACTTATAATTTTAGGCCGATTCAGGTTTCGTCATATATCTCATTATATTATGTCCAAGTTCGCATGCCTTTGTTTAATTGATAGACAAAAAAAGGGTACTAGGTAAAAGCACTTACATATTGATCCTCCACATATAGCACAAAAAAGAAAATATCCCCACCTCTTCCCGTATATTTAATCAGATCGGTTTAAATATATCTGCGAGTAATCAAGGTAATCAAGGTATGATGTTGCATACGTGTCGTGTGAAAGAAAATTGCGGGCTATAAAAGGAATTGCCCCCTATTAGAGGGAGGATTGTTACAGAAATTATTATGGAATGTAAGGATGGAAGGAATTGTGAGTGAGAGAAAAATATTATCATTGCACAGTTCATTATATTTATGAGCAACTCTTTCGACCATTTCGTTTTTATATATCGGTGTGTCTATTTTTATATACGGATACAAAGATTTAGAAAAATATTCAGTCATGTTTTAAATATTCGAAAATTGACAATCTAACCCGATGCAACGCACGGGCACTTTTACTAGTAATAATAAAGAGGCTATCCCTTCCGTCAGAAAACCCACCGAGGTGATTTTACAAAAAAACCCTTACTGTTTATGACATTAAACTCGTAGTATATATTAAATATTTTTTAAAATACTCATATCTTTTAAACCGTAACTCTAAATTTAACATATTATACATGGAATTTGATTAAAAAATATGTAGAATTTAAATATGATATTATTTTATCTGTTAAACGTTTAATAAAAATATTATCTAGGGTGCAATCTTAATAAATAAGTCATTATTCGTCTTTCTTTCATACCGGTACTCATCCGGGTTGGGGATGAACACGTCAACAAAATCAGGATTAGAGATGAAACTGAAGGTCACTTGATTGATTCTTTGTACGTATTAAATCTACATGCAAGCCGTGTTAAAATAGAAGACCTGTGAAATTTTGAACTGCATTTTTATAGGATAAGACCTTCTTTATTTGTATCGTAACTATAAAATTTTAAATTATAGACATTTTTTATAAATTAAAAGCGTGTGACGTATGATATTTCTTTCTCCCGTTGCAACGCATGGGTCCTTTTGCTAGTATATATACTATTAAAGGAGAATGTGTAGTGATGGTTCAACCCTGCTCAACTCCCACCTCTTGTACGACAACCAGCCCGCGATGGGCCACCTCGTTCGATCCCACCTCTCATATGCGATGGGCCACGTCCTCATCATACAAAAATTGAAGGCTAACTCAGCCCACGTACAAGATTCACAACGGAAAAACAACAATTCGGCTCAACCCACGAACGCGTGCGACCCCCTTCCCATCACGATCCCACTTCTCCCCCTCCGTCACGATCTGTCAATCCCTCTCTCTCGGATGAGAACGGCCCCGATGAGGCGATGAGAGCCGCTTCTTGCAGCCACATCCACATCTTAGACGGCATGCGGCCGGGCAACTGCCGCCGATGAGGCGAGGATTTCCCTCCTGCATCTCAACCGCTTCTTGCAACCACATCCACATCTTAGACGGCATGCGGCCGGGCAACTGCCGCCGATGAGGCGAGGATTTCCCTCCTGCATCTCCTCTTAGTCATGTCCTCCGGTGTAGAGGTTTAGAGGGGCGGCACTCAGAGAAGACCAGAGGCGAGATAGTACGGCGGCCGCCTGCCTCTCTCCGATGCCCATGCTCGAGCTCTCTCTCTCCGCCGCTCATGCTCGTTCTCTCTCTCCGCCGTTCATGTTCCTCTCTTCCTCCAGCCATGTGCTCTCCGGCTAGCGAGGGTACCACTGCCTCTCCCGCCTCTCCACCATCGACCCTACACCGTCTTGCTCCCACCAAGCTCATGACCTATCTCCGCGGACAGGTGCTCTCAAGCTAATGAGATTTGGTTATGGGGACGTGCAGGGCAGAGGCAGAGCTGGATGCAGCTCGGACACGACGCCAACGACCTTGATTGCGGGGGGCGAAGAAGGAACAAGCCAGATGGCCCGGTGATGCTAGATCTATTGGCTGCCTCAATCCCATGACTTCGTTCCGAATGACAGCATAAGAGTGTCGCCCCAGCTGGCAGCGGAAGGCAGTGCCGGGAGAGGAGGCGCAGGCCATTGCCAGGCATGCTTTGCTCGATTTTTTTAGGCTTCAGTGCTTTCTATGAATACACGTAACATGTGTTGACTTGGTCTATTAGAAAGAGAGTATGAATGTTGTAACTGGAAGAGCAGGGATTGTTGCGGGGTGGATGTGGTGCTTGCCTCTTGTCCTTCACTGCCCAGTTCACAAGCTGGCCAGCACAACCAAACACGGCCAGCCCCTCATGACCTGCTCGTCTGCTCGAACCAGTAGGACATGACGGAGGTGGCATGGAGGTCCAGCAGTTGGTCAGAGCCTGTAGATGTAAATCTGGTGATAGGCGGTGTGGCCATGCCTTAGGGCACTGTCGCACAGACAGCTAGTAGCGGGAGCCAGCCATGGACGACTCGGCAAGCAAGCAGCAAGCAAAATTAAGGAAGGGTGATGTAAGCCAGCGATAGACGTTCACTGCTTCCACTGTTACTGTCGACACTGGGCGACACAAGCAGGCTACATGAAAAGGTCGATTCTTTTCTTCATTTACCTTCCGAAATTCCACTTCACTGGTTAAAGCACATCTGAAATTTGTAGTATATGTAACTCCATGCTGACCATGCCTGATAATAAAAGTGGTATATATGTATCTGCTGATTTTGTCATTAACGTAAACAGAATTATGCATCTCCATAGTAGCTATGCCTACTGATATACTGTTTTAACTTGGGAGTAGTATAAATGGTTTAGAATTTAAATTATTTTGTGCTCTCCTTAACTAGGCCCGTCCATTGTTTTCTTTCTAGCTCCGCCACTATCTATGTCACATGATATTCTCCCCCACGCAGCAGGGCGCATCATCGGTTTGCTCACAAGCTCCCAACGGATGTTCTCAGTGATCCCCATGCCTCCTTTCCTATTGTTACTCTCCTCCCCCACCAGCTGGTGAGTTCTTCACAAATGCTTCTATGTACATTATTCATTTGATGTCTAACCATATATAGAAATGTCCCTGTCATGTCGGGATGCAAGGGCAGGGCACACGTCCATGGCGCGTCTGCATCAGTCTGCAACGTTCGTAACTCTAAACGCAGGATTACCAGTGCACCGCGACCGCGACTTTTTGGCTACCGATATGGTCAGTAGGCACATGCGGACATTCGTGTCTTCAGTATGGCTGCTTTGCGTAAAGCTAAATACAACATTTGAGCATAATAAGCACGTGACACTAGCCTTGAAAATCCAGAATTTTTCATTTTTAGCACCCTCTTTTCTTGACAGATCTTTCTCTCTGCATACTGGTTCTGCACACAACAACCACATCATTTTGGCAAAAAGGTTCACAACCTCCCTATCAAGAATAAAGTGGTTCAGAAACTTCTAATTGTAAGTTCAGAGGTGTATCTAATCGAGAAATGCTACCCATCACAAAAGTATACGATGTCCTTGAAATCAAGCTCAGCTTATGCTAATAGAGCAAGCAGTAGGAACATCTTTCTATCCATGCACGCATAATTTGTAGCGGAAAGAATGAGGCTAGCGAGCAACACAAACAAATCTTAAGATTCCTCTCATATTTAAAACACACTTGGACAAGAAAAGCATCCACACTATTGATACATGAATGCCATGCTTATTAAAAGTGCACCGACCTGGTATGTGTTACTTGTAAGATCAATACACAATGACTGAATGAACATGACATTACTGAGGAAATCCACCCACTTGGCCATGTATTGGACTGCGGCAGCAAACTGCACAGACTGAGCTAAATTAATGTTTTTCTGTATTTCTAATGGACATGAAAAATGCTTCTCTATGGCAAATTTGAGTGAGCTAAAGAAATTATATTTATTATTTAGCAAACTTAATAGATTAGCATGTTTGCAACAGGGCAATAATCAGTTGTTGCATTATACATTAATTATTATATTTACTGAAACATTAGGCGTGTCTATGTGCACAACTAGGATCTCAGGGATCAATGTCATGTATCAGTGCATGAACTTACTTGAGCATTGGTTGTTCTTTTCAAGGTCTATATATGCTATGGATATAAACCCAAGAGCTATCAAGATTGCATGGATAAATCTTTATTTGAATGCACTAGATGATGATGGTCTCCCAATCTACGATGCAGAGGGGAAAACATTGCTTGAATGCATACCGCAATGCAATCTACGACGAATTTGATATTCTTTCTTACTGTAGAGATAACAAGATAGAACTTGATCACATTGTTGGATGCATACCACAGGTATAGTCAGGTTTTAGCATCTGTTGTGAAAGGGGATTATAGTGGACCAAAACTTAATGAAAATGCTCTAGATATCTGAATTAGATTCTTAACCACAATCAAAAGGCGATGTCAAAGATTTTAACCCATTTCTTGATGTCAAAGATTCTTAACGAAAATCCACCTATTTCTTGATGTTTTCTACTGTTGACCTATTTGCAAGTTTTAACGAAGGAATCAGTCCAGGAGTTACTCATTTACTTTCTACATCTGCAACATATTTTGTTCTTTCTTGTTATTGTCATTTATTTCACTAAGACATGGCTGGAGTGAAACACACTGATACTAATCTAAAAGGTCATTGGTATCACTTTATTGTTGGAGGACATGGTGAGAAAATATTTTTATGTCTACTTATTTTCTTTCCAGAAAATCTGCCTCATGCGGTGTTAAAAATATACTGGTTCTCAACATGTTACTAGGATTTAGTTGTACAAAAAGATTTTTGTGCATGACGACAACATGGAGTTCTCAGTAAGTTATTCATTGTCATTTTTTAGTGGCACGTAATGCATGTGGTATTTGTACATTCAAACTTTTGTGGTATCTTTTTTCACTCATGTAATGTTGTACCAATATTTGCTTTTTTCATCAGAATAATGTGTTGATTCCTTGGCACCGCATAAGTGTTTTCAAGCTTATTCCAGGAGATACACTTGCATCTTTCATCTATGTGCCTTGTGAAGTTATGAAACAACAAATGCATGTCCAAGGCTCCATCAAATCATGATCACGAGCATTAAGTGGTAGAGAAGGATACGAGTCACCTGTCAAGGCTGACACCTCAATCTGCTCTGAAGATGAATCGGTGGAAGATGGTGGCGGTGACACATGTGAGTGCGTCGGACCGCTTTGTGCCCCGGACCCGGTATGTGGCTCGTTCGGGACGTCTGGCTTTAGATGTTGGCTTAGGTAAGAGGTGTGGGTATTTGGCCCAGCTTGCACCCCTTCATCATATAGATAGGAGTAGCGGCAGATGTTGCCAAGATAGCGGATTCAGGCATATTGTTGTATTACTTTGTAAGGTCATCAGGAATAATCAATAAAATGGTCGCATGCATTTCCTAGATGCAGAGACCGGGGGTCATCCTCCTTTTCTAAAAAAAAGTGGTTCCATGCCATCGGTTCTATCTGGAGAGATCATGGTGTGAAGGGACTGGCACTCGGTGTTGTTGCTAGAATACCATCACTATTAGAAAACAGGGCTATCGTTCGGCCCTGGCCAGCCCATTAGTCCCGGTTCTTCAAGAACCGGGACCAATGGGGGGTATTAGACCCGGTTCGTGAGCCCAGGGGGGCCGGCCGGGGCCTCGTGGGCATTGGTCCCGGTTCGTGTAGAACCATTTGTCCCGGTTCGAGCCACGAACCGAGACCAGCGGTCCTCGTTGCTGGCCCACAACCATTGGTTCCGGTTCGTGGCATGAACCGGGACAGAAGGGGTGGCTTTAGTCCCGGTTCATGCCACGAACCGGTACAAATAAGTTGCCTATATATACCCATCGCCGCGGCAGAGCACTCTGTTTTTTTTGGCCGGCGAGGGGAGGGCATTTTGGTGCTCTAGCTCACCTCCTATGCACATGAGGTGTTCGATGAAATGCCCGAGCCACACTAGTTAAGCTTTTTCCTCTCGAAGCTCGACCTAGGAGCTTCATTTTTCCCGAGATTTGTCTAGATTTAGGGGTCCGTCACGCCCCGTCCCCGTTTTCACCGCCGTTGATCGCCCGCGCCGATCTCGTCGCCAGCACCACCGTGGTGAGCCTCTTGTTCTTATCTTCTTTATGATACTTGTCTGATTTTCTTACTTCAGATAGATATTTGTCTGATTTTCTTAATTTTGACACACATAATTATATGTAATGCACACAGATGAACCGACAATGGATGTATGGTGACAGACACACCTCCGAGTACATTAAGGGCGTGCATATTTTTCTCCAAGTGGCTGAGGCAAACAAGCATAATGGTTTTATGTGTTGTCCATGCAGTAAATGTGGGAATACGAAGTCTTACTCTGACCGGAAAATCCTTCACACCCACCTGCTTTACAAGGGTTTCATGCCACACTATAATGTTTGGACGAGGCACGGAGAAATATGGGTTATGATTGAAGAAGGCGAAGAAGAAGAGGACGATGACAACTATGTGCCCCCTGAATACGGTGATGCTGCAACGGGGGGAGCTGCTGAAGATCAAGAGGAACCAGACGATGTGCCCGATGATGCTGCAACGGGGGAAGCTGCTGAAGATCAAGAGAAACTAGACGATGTGCGCGATGATGATCTCCGTCGGGTCATTGTCGATGCAAGGACGCAATGCGAAAGTCAAAAGGAGAAGCTGAAGTTCGATCGCATGTTAGAGGATCATAAAAAAAAGTTGTACCCCAATTGTGAAGATGGCAACACAAAGCTGGGTACCGTGCTGGAATTGCTGTAGTGGAAGGCAGAGAATTCTGTGCCTGACAAAGGATTTGAGAAGCTACTAAAAATATTGAAGAAGAAGCTTCCAAAGGATAATGAATTGCCCGACAGTACATACACAACAAAGAAGGTCGTATGCCCTCGAGGATTGGAGGTGCAGAAGATACATGCATGCCCTAATGACTGCATCCTCTGCCGCGGTGCGTACGAGGATTTGAACGCATGCCCGGTATGCGGTGCATTGCGGTATAAGATCAGACGAGATGACCCTGGTGATGTTGACGGCGAGCCCCGCAGGAAGAGAGTTCCTGCGAAGGTGATGTGGTATGCTCCTATAATACCACGGTTGAAACAACTGTTCAGAAACAAAGAGCATGCCAAGTTGATGCGATGGCACAGTGAGGACCGTAAGAAAGACGAAAAGTTGAGAGCACCCGCTGACGGGTCACAGTGGAGAAAAATCGAGAGAGAGTACTCGGCTGAGTTTGCACCTGACCCAAGGAACGTATGGTTTGGTTTAAACGCGGATGGCATTAATCCTTTCGGGGAGCAGAGCAGCAATCCCATCACCTGGCCCGTGACTCTATGTATGTATAACCTTCCTCCTTGGATGTGCATGAAGCGGAAGTTCATTATAATGCCAGTTCTCATCCAAGGCCCTAAGCAACCCGGCAACGATATTGATGTGTACCTAAGGCCATTAGTTGAAGAACTTTTACAGCTGTGGAATGGAAACGGTGTATGTGCGTGGGATGAGCACAAACAGGAGGAATTTAACCTGCACGCGTTGCTATTTGTAACCATCAACGATTGGCCCGCTCTCAGTAACCTTTCAGGACAGACAAACAAGGGATACCACGCATGCACGCACTGTTTAGCTGACACCGAAAGTATATATCTGGGAAGCTGCAGGAAGAATGTGTACCTGGGCCATCGTTGATTTCTTCCGACCAACCATCAATGTCGAAAGAAAGGCAAGCATTTCAAAGGCGAGGCAGATCACCGGAAGAAGCTCGCCATGCGTACCAGTGATCACGTACTTGCTATGGTCAATGATTTACACGTAATCTTTGGAAAGGGTCCCGGCGGACTAGCTGTTCCGAGTGACGCTGGGGGACACGCACCCATGTGGAAGAAGAAATCTATATTTTGGGACCTACCCTACTGGAAAGACCTAGAGGTCTGCTCTTCGATAGACGTGATGCACGTGACGAAGAACCTTTGCGTCAACCTGCTAGGCTTCTTGGGCGTGTATGGGAAGACAAAAGATACAGCTGAGGCACGGGAGGACCTGCAACGTTTGCACGAAAAAGACGGCATGCCTCCAAAGCAGTATGAAGGTCCTGCCAGCTACGCTCTTACCAAGAGAAGGAAATCTTCTTTGAATGCCTGCTTAGTATGAAGGTCCCGACTGGCTTCTCGTCGAATATAAAGGGAATAATAAATATGGCAGAGAAAAAGTTTCAGAACCTGAAGTCTCATGACTGCCACGTGATTATGATGCAACTGCTTCCGGTTGCATTTAGGGGGCTTCTACCGGAAAACGTCCGATTAGCCATTGTGAAGCTATGTGCATTCCTCAATGCAATCTCTCAGAAGGTGATCGATCCAGAAATCATACCAAGGCTAAGGAGTGATGTGGTGCAATGTCTTGTCAGTTTCGAGCTGGTGTTCCCACCATCCTTCTTCAATATCATGACGCACGTCCTAGTTCATCTAGTTGACGAGATTGTCATTGTGGCCCCGTATTTCTACACAATATGTATCCCTTTGAGAGGTTCATGGGAGTCCTAAAGAAATATTTGACGGCGCCGCGAGCTCATCCACGCCCGACGACGCCGCGAGCTCATCCACGACGCCGTCAGGCTGCCCCGTCGCCCGTCACCCTCCGCCTCCCAAGCCCACGCCGTCGCCCTCCCCCCCGTCGCCGTCGCCCTCCGCCGCCCCCGAGCCGTCGCTAGTCACCGTCGCCCTCGCCCTCCGCCGCCCCCGAGCCGTCGCTAGTCACCGTCGCCCTCGCCCTCCGCCCCCGCCGCCGTCGCCGCCCACGCCGTCGCCCCGGCCGCCCCCAATGTGAGCCGCCGCCGCCATGGCTCTGTTTTTTTTGATTTATTGTTTTTAATTTTTGATTTGTAACATTTGATTTATATATACATATATAGTTGTAGAATGCTCATTTCATGCATGTATGTTTGCATTTTTCATATATGTATGTTTGCAGAGACCGGGGGTCTTAACCTCCTTTTCAAACAAAAATATAACCATATGACCAACGTCTGATGGGTAGCGTGAGTCGTTGCCTTCTTTGTGCGCGATATTTGTCACAAATATGGCCTCAAATAAAAAAAGATTCAACAAGAAAGTTGTTTGTATCACCCATATATATAAATTTGAAATTGGGCGCACCTCCATCCGAGATCATATGTGGACGGTGGTACCCAAAAATGAAATTGTTGTCTCAACCATACTTAAATCCGAGTTCGGTTAATTTTTAAAGAATGTTTAAAGGATTTGGAATACTTCCATTTTATGGGAAGTCCAGCAACATCATAAATAGATGTGAGGTCACGGTGCATTGAACAACACAGAGCAAAATATTCAATCAACCACTTTTTACATTTATATACCTTTTTATCTCTCCCTTGTTTATATGCTTTCACGTTCTTCATTGTTCGTCATTCTTGCTATGAATAGATCATTAGCATGTGTTTGTTATCCGATATACCCAACCACTTTGTGTAGTGGCCAATAATTCATATGGTGTTTCTAGATCGTTCAGTGAATATACTCTATCAACCATCCCTAGTTTTCTCATTCATGCATCTAATTACATGCAAAGGATGATTCAAACTAATATCCACTAGTCAACAACCCGTGCATTTGCACGTGCTATTTTTAATGCATGGTTACTTAACAATGGTCTCGTGAAAGTATATTTATTTTGGAAATAGTGGTTAGTCTTATACTTGTCAGATTTTTTTGTTATGTTTATAGTTCCTTCAAAACAAATGTGAAAACCAAAGTGCTAATTTTTGTGGGTATCTTAAAACGGAAATCAAATGCTTTATAATTTTAACATTTAAATGAAATATAATAAAGCATAGAATAGTTTCATTCAACGTATTGATTTTGTTTTTCTTCCATGCCTTATAGAAATGTTATTTTTTTAGTTCATTTTACGATGCCTATCCCGCATCCTCGTCGTCGACTCGGCGGAGGACACCTGCTTGATCAGAGGGGACATGTCTGGGACTGGGCTCCACCCGGCTGGTATTGGGAGGTGCTACCTTTCGGGGGACGTAGGTTGGTGAGGAGGCAGCCCGTTGTTGACCCGATCCTTGTTTGGTGGCGGTCGCGTGGGCCAGTGACGGTGCTGAGGCTTCCGGACACCGCGGAGGTGGTACGTCACCGTGTCAGCGAGGAGGACGAGCACGTCCGTCGCTACATGGTTGCATTGGAGGGCAGGTTCGACAATACCTGGCAGGTTCTTCAGGGATCTCACTGGAGCTATGATCCTGTGATGGTTCCTTCTCTTTGGGTGTCCACCGCCCGCGACGATACACGTCGGGCGCTATGGTTCTAGCTATATTAATGATGCTTTATGTATGATAGTATTCGAGGAGTATTAATTAGTGATAATATTCGACGATGTATGGACACAAGAGATCGATGATGTAGTCTTGCTTATAATTGAATGCATGCTAATTTGAATACTACTTTATTTTACGATTTGTTTTTGCTTATTGAATGTTCAAATTGGAAAAGTACTCCTACTTTGAATGCTAAAATTAGAGAGCACTATGCAGAAATCTAGGAGCCCCCCTCCATCATCCGTGCCGTCGTCCCCGTCACCGACCCCCCTCCGACCTCGAGTCAGGGTCTATATTGTTTTATGCTATTTTACCTTAAATAGGGTATTTAATTAGGTCCTCCCTAATACTAATGATCATGTTACTGTAAATGTTGTATGACAATGTTGTAAAGGGTAGTAATTGGTCTCTTCTGCTGCTTTTCAGAGATGGAGTTCTTCACGGTTATACTTGAGAAATCCTCCAGGCTGGTGCTGCCGCACAATTTTGTGAAGATGCTGGACGGCCATCGGCCACAGAACATGAAGGTGAGGCAGGCCGGCAACGGGCTTCGCAAGCTGTGGGACGTGGAGGTGGTGTTCGACGTCGATGGCCGCATGTACCTAGATCGTGGCTGGAAGCAGTTCGTCCGTGCCTACGACCTGGGGATCGGGTACTTCCTTGTCTTCAGGTACGACGGCAACGCCACGTTCGCCGTGAAGGTGTTCGACATGACTATGTGTCGGAGGCGCTACCAGGACGACGATGAAGCCGGTACACTCTGTCTCTTCTTCCTCTCCATTAGGCTATCTCTCACACCCATTTTTAAAAAAACTTTTTTGCATTTGGCAAGGCAATGGGAGCAGGAGCAACGAGTACTGCGACAGGTGCTATGTGTACGGCAGCAGCGACTCTGGCAGCAAAAGTAGCAGCGACTCTGGCGACAGCAAAAGTAGCAGCGACGATGGCCTCGTGATGGATGTCCCACAGCTGGGTGACAAGGCCATGCCAATTGTGGTAGAGGAGTACATCCCACAGCCTGGCCTGGGGCTTCGCCGCTCTAAGCGCATCAAGATGATGAAGGAGAAGGTGAAGAAGCAGGAGTGAATATCTTAAGAACCTGATGGCTTTAATCTTTATAGTATAAACCTTTTAAGTACGATAGTGTTGAACTGCTACTGCACTTTTAAGTATGATGGTGGTGTGCCTGATGAAATTTTGTGCATGCTCATGGATGCTCCTTGTTATTATGATGTATGATGATGCATGATTAGTAGGACTTGTTATTATATATGATGATGTATGATGCGAGCATGAAGAGTTATTATATATCAGCGGGTGAAATGAACATAGCAGTAGCGTTGGTAAACCAAGCACGAAGATAAGAGAGGACACTTCTCTATATTAGCTAGCTAATAACAACCTAAATTAACCCCCAAAACCCCTAAACCAGCCACTTTAAAAAAACCCTCAACTGCAGCCAGTTTCTGACGCGTGGATGCCTTTTGGTCCCGGTTTATGTCACCAACCGGGACCAAAGGCCCCCCTGCCTAGGCTGCCCGCAGCGGCCACATGGATGCCCATCTGTCCCGGTTCGTGTAAGAACCGGGACTAAAGGGGGGAGGCATTAGTAACGACCTATTAGTCCCGGTTCAAGAACCGGGACTAATGGCCCTTATGAACCGGGACAAATGCCCTGTTTTCTACTAGTGCATCTTTCTCAGCCAAACAAAAGAAAACATATAGGTCGCGCCTGGTTAATCGTTTCTCCACTGAATTCATTTTCCATCCGTAACCACTTCCACCGTATGAAACTGGTACACGTAAACACCAGGCAGAAAGAAAATAGAGCATGAGAGATGTGTATTATTTTCCAGATGGAAGGAACAAGACGATCATTTTTTTAGAATCTAAACAACCAAACAAGCGGGTATTTCCGAGAAGCAGGTACTAATTTTTCGCATGTATTTTTTCACCCGTAGTTGTCCATGAAATGATGAACCAAGCGTGGCCACAATATCATGGAAGCAGCCTGTTGAGTCGAGTCTTTTACCCCCATGCCAAAACCGTATGGAAGGAATTCTAGCATACTTGAATACTGTGATACAAGTAGGAGTATGTAATCACAAGAAGTATCTTTGACAACTTTGACATTGATGGATGCATACCACGGGTATAGTCACGTTTTAGCATCTATTGTGAAAGGGGATTATAGTGGATCAAAACTTAATGAAAATGCTCTGAATATCTGAATTAGATTCTTAACCCCAATCCAGAGGCGATGTCAAAGATTGTAACCCATTTCTTGATGTCAAAGATTCTTAATGGAAATCCACCTATTTCTTGATGTTTTCTACTGTTGACCTATTTGTAAGTTTTAACGAAGCAATCGGTCCACGTGTTACTCATTTACTTTCTACAACTGCAACATATTTTGTTCTTTTTTGTTATTGTCATTTATTTCACTAAGACATGTCTGGAGTGGAATACAATGATACTAATCTAAACTGTCATTGGTATCACTTTATTGTTGGAGGACTTGGTGAGATTTTTTTATGTCTACTGTATTTCCTTTCGAGAAAATCTGCCTCATGTGGTGTTAAAAATATACTGGTTCTCAACATGTTACTAGGATTTAGTTGCACAAAAAGATTTTTGTGCATGACTTCAACATGGAGTTCTCAATAAGTTATTCATTGTCATTTTTTAGTGGCACGTAATGCATGTGGATGTACATTCAAACTTTTGTGGTATCTTTTTTCACTCATGTAATGTTGTACCAATATTTGCTTTTTTCATCAGAATAATGTGTTGATTCCTTGGCACCGCACAAGTGTTTTCAAGCTTATTCCAGGAGATACACTTGCATCTTTCATCTATGTGTCTTGTGAAGTTATGAAACAACAAATGCATGTCCAAGGCTCCATCAAATCATGATCATGAGCATTAAATGGTAGATAAGGAAATGTTCTATGCCATGGGTTCTATCTGGAGAGATCATGGTGTGAAGGGACTGACACTCGATGTTGTTGCTAGAATAACATCTTTCTCTGCCAAACAAAAGAAAACATATAGGTCGTGCCTGGTTAATCATTTCTCCACTGAATTCATTTTTCATCCATAACCACTTCCATCGTATTAAACTGGGCACACGTAAAAATCAAGCAGAAAGAAAACAGAGCATCAGAGATGTGTATTATTTTTGTAGATGGAAGGAACAAGGCGATCATTTTTTTAGAATCTAAACAACCAAACAAGCAGGTATTTCCGAGAAGCATGTATTAATTTTTCGCATTGATGTTTTTTCTGCAGTGCATGTTCATGGAGAAACTATGGTCAATTTTGTGTAAAAAAATTGATAATGCTCGGTACATGTTTACCATCAGCAGCCAAATGTCTTGTAAATTACTGGAACATATGGATAATAATTCATATAATAGACATTGTAATTATTTGCCTCATATCTTTCCTTTTGCTTTGCCAGGCAAAGCCTGGAGCAATATGGTTTATCCAAAACAAAAAAGGTACTGAGAAACTGAAAGGAGAAAAATGTCAAGTGGTTTGTTTTGAGTTCAGACAGACGATGTTTATCTCACTGCAGTTATAATCGCATGCCACATATTCGTTCTTGGAGTTACAATGATGTTCTAATCAATGTCTCAATCTATAATTTTGTTGCCCGTGGCAACGCACGGGCATTTAACTAGTGTTATTGTAGATTTGCTTCGGATGGATCTAAACTAGTGCTAGTACATGTCCTCATCCAAATGTCTCGTTTTAACTTGCTGTTGATGGCACATATTTGATGCCTTTATGCTCGTGTGGTTTGTTCCTGCAAGTCAGGTTCAAAAAACATGACATGTCTGCACATTGTCATGCACTAAAATGTGGGCTAAAAATACATATGTACATATGGATGTAGTTAGGGGGTGGATTAATGAGCTGCTTGTCAAGGCAAGGTAATCTTATCTTTCCTACTTATAAAGATTTGAGTTAGTGGTAAGTTCACTCACCCTTCTGCTCCTACCTACGAATTTCATGGATTATAATAATAGCAATCTCCACCAAACACTTACATTTTTATATGCATCGTCCCTCTTCCCCAATTGCCATCCTTCACCAAGGCGAGGCGAAGCCACGGTGCCCATACAACCAACACGGTCCTGCGTGTCGTGGCGAGAACCTGGTGATTATGCTCCTACTCCTTGCTGTGCGTCTTGTCCATGATGAACTTGGGTGGTGGTGCTTTCCTTTTACTTAATTATTGACCTTGGGTGCTGGTGCTTTCCTTCGCTGGACAACAAGGGACGGCTGCTTCCCTACAACAACTCCACAAGTTAGGTTGGGCACGAGCTTTAATTGGATTGAGCAGCCGAAAGCTCGCTGATGACGAGCGAGACCGGGGCTCAGCTCGATGTTAAATCTTCTATCTTTCGTCTCGATAGATCGCTTCTCAAATACCCTGTGTTTCTTGATAGAGTTGCGACAAACTGGATGAGTGTTGGGCCTTCCCACACGCATCTTGGATCTGCATGCATCCTTGCGCTTAAACGTAAACGTACAAGGAACATGGCCAAGAAATGGATGTCCGGTCGTAGATCTCCTCAAACGATTGTCTTAAACTGTCACGCCACAATCAACTTTCTTGACAAAATCGAGGAAGCCAGGGTGCTGTCCGCTCTGGAGTCTAGTCTAAGGACGTCGGTCAAGCTCTCGCTGCATCGTCACAATGCCACCTTGGCCGCTCATTGGAGACAAAGGGCTAAGATTAAGGATTGCGTTTTGGGTGATGAGAACTCGGCATACTTCCACATATGTGCCTCCATTCGTCACCGCAAGAACCAAATTAAAACTCTCGAGGTCAACGGAATCACTTTCAATACCCACCGTGACAAAGAATCTGTTCTATGCAGTTTCTTCAAACACCTGGTCGGTTCAAACCCCGCTGTCTACACCTCTTTTGATCTTGCTGCCTTGCTTCTGCCAAGCTCTATCCCATCATCGGAGGCCTCATTTCTTGCTCGCCCTTTTTCCCTTGAGGAAATCAGAGACGCCCTCTGGGCTATGAAAGACGACGCCAGCCCAGGGCCAGATGGTTTCGGCTCTGCCTTTTTCAAGGCAAACTGGTCCCTCGTCAAACAGGACTTACAAAACCTCCTTAATGATTTCCACAATGATCAGGCAGACCTTAAGCGCCTTAATTATGCTTATATTGTTCTTCCAAAAAAAGGGACGCCTCCAAACCAGAATACTATAGGCCTGTCTCGTTACAGGATTGTACGGTCAAGTTAATCGCAAAGTGCCTTGCAATTCGTGCGAAGCCTCTCATTCACAACATCATCCACCATGAGCAAACGGGGTTCATCCAAGGCCGTGGTATCGCTGATAACTTTGTCCATGCGGCTGACATTGTCCAAACTTGTTTCAAACGCCGCCTCCCGGCCGTGGTGATTAAGCTTGACTTCCACAAGGCCTTTGATTCGGTATCCTGGGTTGCCTTGAACTCGATTCTGCGTGCAAAAGGGTTCCCCCTATCTTGGTGGCGCTGGGTAAATGAGCTAAACTGTTCGGCCAACTCGGCTGTCATCCTCAACGGAAAGCCAGGGCCTTGGTTTCAATGCAGACAAGGCCTCAGACAAGGCGATCCGTTCTCTCCCTACCTGTTCATTCTCGTCGCAGATGTTCTGAAGCGCCTTATCATCCAGGCATGTGAGAATGGTCTCCTTTCTCATCCCATCTCGAGCGATCTGCCTTGTACTGTCTTGCAATATGCTGACGATACCTTAATTGTGCTTCCCCCGGACGGTAATCAACTGCGCACCCTTAAGCTCATCCTTGATCAATTTTCCGAGGCCACCGGTCTCTCCATCAACTTCCACAAGAGCACTTTTTCCCCGATTCACGTTGATGGTGATCTCTCTTCCGAGCTTGCTAACATTCTCGGCTGCCCTGTGGCAACCTTCCCTCAGTCCTACCTTGGCTTGCCCCTTTCTACACATAAGCTCAACCTTGCCGATTTCTTCTTCATCATCGACAAGATTGATAGACGTCTGGCCGGGTGGCGGGGACTGCTTCTGTCTTTGGCCGGAAGAGAAATCCTTGTTCATTCGGTCCTCCGTGCTCTCCCTATCTATGCCATGAGTGTTCTTCTTCTCCCTTCGGGTACCATCCTAGAAATTGAGAAGCGATGTAGGGCTTTCTTCTGGACGGGGCAGGACACTACCACCGGGGGCAGCTGCAAGGTAGCGTGGGACATGGTGTGTGCCCCATTCATCAATGGGGGTCTAGGATTTCTTTCTCTCTCTCAAATGAACCTCTGCCTCCTTACCAAGCACATCTCTAAACTTCACAATGCTATCCATGATAGGGAACAACCATACTTGGTAACCAAATACGGTTGGTATAACAACCATGACGTAGGTTCGCCTGACGGGCAGCACACACATATATGGCGTGATATCATGAAAGGGTTGGGTTTTTTCCGCTCAATAACTACTGTTCAATTAGGGAACGGAAAAACTTCATCCTTCTGGCTCGACCTTTGGCTTCCCCACAAGGACCGGACAATAGCTCAAAATTTCCCGGCTCTGTTCTCCCACTCCAACAGAAGTAACGCCTCCGTGGCCCATGTTTTGGCTTCATTCGATCTTAACCTGGACCTGGCTCTGCGACTTTCCCATGCGGCAGAATGTGAACTAACTCATCTACGCAATGTTCTGGCCTCGGTTAACGTGAATATGCAGGATGCTGACAGGAGGACAACAAGGGACTCTGGGAAACAGCTTACCGCTAAACTAGCATACAATGCGTTGTGGAAGGCGCGGCCAATCGACATCCTCGCACCTGCCATCTGGAGAAACTGTGCCCCCAATAAGTGCAGGTTATTCTTATGGCTTGCCAACAAGGATAGGTTGTACACCAATGAGAGGCGGTTCAGACGGGGTATTACCACCGCTGCTAACTGCCCCTTCTGTGATGAAAGTGAAACAATTACCCATCTTCTATTCTCCTGCGGGGAGCTCGCCCCACTTTGGGAAGAATTGGACAGTGTCTGCAACAATTACCCTCAAGGGATTCTGCACGCCTGGAACAGCGAATTCAACAACAAAACCCGCTCCACGGTCCTGATAGCTCTTCTCTAGAATATTTGGAAACGACGAAATGCTAAGGTCTTCCGCAACGTCCACCTAGACCTTCATGCCACCACCAGTGCCATGGCAGAGGATCTCAGGCTATGGTCTCATCGATGTAACAAAGCTATTAACAAAACCCTGCTTGCCAATTGGAGTACGATGTTGTCCCATTTAGCCGAGA
This sequence comes from Hordeum vulgare subsp. vulgare, assembly GCF_904849725.1. Taxonomy (NCBI): domain Eukaryota; kingdom Viridiplantae; phylum Streptophyta; class Magnoliopsida; order Poales; family Poaceae; genus Hordeum; species Hordeum vulgare. The sequence continues at coordinate 191,610,311 of NC_058521.1, forward strand.
GAATGTAGCCCCCCCACTTCTTATCCCCTTCTTGTAGCCCTCTTATTTTTCTCGTCCCTATTGCTGTATTTTGTTGTTTTTAATAATAAAAGGTTCAGGCAGGCGTAAGCCCGCCGTTGTCGCGTCAAAAAAAAAATGAGGCTCGGACCGACCAACTCTATGGTTCGGTGGGTTATCTTGCTGGCCTCGGTGGCGCTGGTCAATACTCACCCCGTTTCTAAATATAAGTCTTTGTAGAGATTTCACTAAAATACTACTCCCTCCGTTCCTAAATATAAGTCTTTCTAAGAGTTTCACTAATGGACTACATACAAATGTATATAGACGTATTTTAGGGTATAGATTCACTCATTTTGCTCCGTATGTAGACACCTAGTGAAATATCTTAAAAGACTTATATTTAGGTATGGAGGGAGTACATACGAATGAATATAGACATATTTTAATGTGTAAGAACATTCATTTTACTCTGTATCTAGTTCCCTAGTGAAATCCCTACAAAGACCTATATTTAGGAACGAAGGGAGTACTAGGTAGGCCTAGGATGAGGCAGTGACCGTGACATGGGGAACGTGGTCATGGAGGCGGAACACCGGAGTGTTCGACATGCGTGCTGGTGGACATGGTTGTGGAGAAGGAGCGGCCACGCGTAGCATGGGAGCTTGACGATCGCGGTGTGTGCGCTTGGTGAACAACGGCGTGGCAGTGTGTGTTTATACCACTTTTGGCACACGTTGTTTTATGAAAATTTGAAACCAATTAAAACTTGTTGCATGTTTGTGATGATTGATTTTTGTTGCAACCTGGTTGTGTGATTGATTGAGTTTTTGAATCACTATAGTTGTTCTCCTCTCTACACGTGCTTCCTTGACCCTAAGCACTTGCCCGATGATTATGCCATGTGAGTAAGAACAGAAAACCATTTTTATAAACTACTATTTTAACAAAAGGCTTTTAATCATTTTAAATTCTCCAAACCCCTAATTTGAGGTTTGCACTGCAAGTCCCTAAATTAGGAGGGATGTTTTACACCAAAGATTTTATTTGCGCCCTATTATTTAAAAGACTTCCCGAAACCAGAAAATAATTATTTTTTAAAGTTATTTTCCTATTTTATTTAAATACCCTTTTCTGAGGTCAGAAATAGTATTTCGTAGGGAAAAATTAATTTCCTACTTCATAAATATTTGAGAAAATTTAGGGAAACTCAGCGGACATATATTTTTCATACATAAGAGTTTCAACACATGGTCATGTTTAAAATATTGGGCAAAACCCCTCAAAACCCTTTCTGCCTATTTCAAGCTTTTGAAGTATTTTCAAAGGAAATATTCTCAATAAATCTCAGGAAAATCTAGCAAGTCACACATGATAAATGTGGTGATCCTGCAAGGTTTCATCTTAATCCAAGTTGATTTTATCCACCTATTAATCCAAAACCCTTCCTGTCTAGAATCAAATTTGAGCAACTCTACATTGCCAAGTTTATCCAACTGCTCTTAAAGTTTACAGGAGTGATCGAGTCCTCAAATAAGGATGCCACACCAAGTTGTGCATTTGTGGGAGTTGATTTGATGAACTTGGTCCACAGAAATATGATTTTGTCCAATTTTAGTATTTTTCATGTCTACATTATCAACTTTGCTCAAATGAGCTCAAACTTGGCGAATCCTATTGGTTTTGCTCATAATCCAATCGTGTTAAATATCATTGCAAGTGGTGAGGTTTATCTTTCTCAAACGAGCATCAAACACCTTCTCATGAATTGGTAAAAGTGCTACTTTCACCCCCTACATTGTTATCCTTCACTCCAATTTTTTACCACAAGTCCACATAGTCACTCTTCACATGCAGTAGCAAGATCCGGCTCTAGTTTAACCCTGGAATTAGACAAAAAAACCAATTACCCCTCTGGTCCACCCTGACAGAAGATTTTCACCCCTCTCCCTTTGACCATAGTCTTCCCCCTTGGCTCCAAGGCATCAGACAAGCATCCCCACATACCCCAGACGCTAGAGGACAAGGTGGGGGGGTACTCCAGAGCGTGCCAGCATGCCATGGCATATGCCAAAACTATGCTCTGGCCGCACTACGGTGCGCACCCGCACGTTGGGAGGCCAGCCCCGGCCAGCTTTGGACCCCTCCGGTTGTCCCCCACACCCTCCTTGATGGCAGGAGACCCGCGCCATGTTGTGCCGCTCTTCTCCCCCATCTACCCCCCTGCGACGCGTGCTCCCGGCGGATGATTTGGTCAGATGGCGCCCGCCAGCGCGACACACCAGGAGCCAGCTCCCGCTCCTCCTGAGGATACGTCACGTACAGCCTGCCACTATCCTCGTCAAACTCCCACTTCAGCTGGGTATCCTCGGAAGCATCTGTATCTGGGGTACATGTACCTGTGGGTGGTTGTAGTAATCTATGAGCCATAAGGACTCAACAATCTCATGACCTTGGTATCGAATCTAACTAAGTTATTAGGTGAGGTTGGGGTATGTGTTTGAGTTTGCAACAACCTAATCATTTATGGTGGCTAACTTACGTTAAACAAGAATTAAAGATATGGTGGTCTACGCATGACGGTCGAAAACTAATATAATCACCAAGTGATCCTGAACACCTACTTACGCCAGTCATAACCCCATCGTGTTCTCGATGAGAGAAGGAACTCGGAAAGAAACAATCACGGTTACGCACCTAGTTGGCATATTTTAGTTAAGTTACTTCAAGTTGTCTAGAATCGGATGTTAAGAAAGTTTCCATGTTTGCCACATAACCTCGGGCACGGCTTTCCAAAAGATTTAACCCTGCAGGGGGTGCTCCAAATAATCCATCACAAATTACCACAAGCTGCATAGAAATCCTCGATCACGAAACTCGCGACCACGTCAGATTCCTTAGTGGAAAACCTCAACTCTGAGAAGACCCAAAGTCTTACCGGAATCCCAATGCACAAGATATATCATTAAGGTAAGACAAGTCCAGCAAGACCACCCGACGTGGCGACGTCCCCGATAAGAGCTGCGTATCTTAGTCTCAGGACACGCCGGATAAGTGACGCGTACGGTGGCCTGTAGAAATCACCCAAGTTGCCATGGGTTGGCCCCGCATAGTGCTCTAGTTTGGACCAACACTTATGAGGAACACTCGCCCGGGGGGTTGATTAAATCCCCCCGGGGTAGCTATTCCCTATGATTTAATTATTAAGTTGTTAGCAAATTTTAACACCAAAATTGGGTCTTGCCAGACAAGCCTTAGACTAAACGACTTATCAATGGGTCCCCATAACAACCCCGAACGTGTTAGGAGCGCTCAGTTATGGAATAAAACACTGGTAGCCGAAACTAAGGCGGCAAAAGCGGAACAAATCACCCGGCAAAAGGCCAGGCCTTCCGCCTTTTACCAAGTATATAGGTGCATTAATTAAATAGCAATTAAATAAGATGATAACAATTGCCCATGTTGTCACATGGACCAACTTGCACGTGCAACTAGCAACGCTAATGAAATGGTTGAGCAAGCCAAACTTAGCCAAACAATATTTGCTAGGAGGGGAAGTGCTAGAGGTTTCATGGCAATGTTTGATGACCTATATATCAGGTCGTAGGCAGCGGAGAATAACGATGGGAATGAATCAACTATGCATAACAAAGCTAGAAACGATGTCAAGGTCATGATCATCTTGCCTGTGAAATCTTCAGAGTGGAACTGCTCCTCTTCTTCCTGAATGAACTCACCGAACACCTCAAACTCGTTTCCCGCACCCGTTGCTACCCAAAGAAACAATCACCCAATAAACACCAGCAAGTGATAATGCAACACGCAATATGATGCATGTAGGCACACACTTCAAAGCACACACACAAATAATCCTACTAAAATGACAAAGTGCCACCTCATCACAAAATGACACTTTTTGCAGAACTGCTCAAAACTGAAATCCAATGCCACCATTGGATTCCTTGGGTTTTTATACCCCAAATCCATATATCATACTGCTATACTTGCATGCATAAAACACCCCAAGACAGAAAAGGAAAACTACCCAGAATCATAATCACTATATGTCTAAATCAGTGGTTGATTTTGCATATGCAGATGTGGCATATTCCTCTTCTGGAATATTCCAGATATGGAAAATACACCACAAACAATAAAAAACAGCACACACAATTTAACAAGGGGCCCCACTGGTCATAGACACTAGGGGTCCTAGTGCCTTACATGTGGACCTTGTGGCCCACTTGTGAGTGACACACTACAACCACAACAACAAATTATGCCGAGAATGCAAGAGGCAATATGATGCATGTAGGCACACACAGAAATAATCCTACTCAAATGACAAAGTGCCACCTCATCACAAAATGGCACTTTTTGGAGATCTGCTCAAAACTGAAATCCAATGCCACCATTGGATTCCTTTGGTTTTTATACCCCAAATCATATATCATACTGCTATACTTGCATGCATAAAACACCACAAGACAGAAAAGGAAAACTACCCATAATCATAATCACTATATGTCCAAATCAGTTGTTGATTTTGCATATGTAGATGTGGCATATTCCTCTTCTGGAATATTCCAGATATGGAAAATACACCACAAACAATAAAAAAACAACACACACAATTTAACAAGGGGCCCCACTGGTCATAGACACCAGGGGTCCTAGTGCCTTACATGTGGGCCTTGTGGCCCACTTGTCAGTGGCACACTACAACCACAAGACAGAAAAGGAAAACTACCCAGAATCATAATCACTATATGTCTAAATCAGTTGTTGATTTTGCATATGCAGATGTGGCATATTCCTCTTCTGGAATATTCCAGATATGGAAAATACACCACAAACAATAAAAAACAACACACACAATTTAACAAGGGGCCCCACTGGTCATAGACACTAGGGGTCCTAGTGCCTTACATGTGGGCCTTGTGGCCCACTTGTCAGTGGCACACTACAACCACAACAACGAATTATGTCGAGAATGAAATGGGAGAAGGGGGGGGGGTCGAACCCACTACCTCCTGCAACTCAACATCTACTAGCTATTTTGCCACGCAAGAGAGGGAAAACACTCAAAATTATAAAAGGGGGGCGCCAGGGCTCGAACCCTTGACCAAAAGACGCATGATCTGGTTTGAATGCCACTGTGGTAGCTGCGGCTACTTATCCAATCAGCGGAAACAAATCAGGTAGCACATCACCGCTAGCATCTACAACAAAGAGGAAAAATCACAGATTGAAAAGGTGGGCGCTGGGTTTCGAACCCAGGACCGCAAGGTCTCGACGCTACGCAACTAACCAGTCGGGCTTGGAGGGGGAATCCACTCCATGTGGGGATCCACCCCGGATGTGTAACAAAAAGGGCGTCTTCCCCTGCTAGAGCATAGAGACGCCGACGGCAGCTCGCTGGTGCAACACAGGCACGCACCGCACGGGCACTACACGTAAACCTTGGAATGGTTATTAGAAAACCGGCTGTAACGATTCGGCTATTACTTTGGGTTTGATTGGTTTAGGTTTTATTGGGGTGAGCTTTTTTTAGTTTGGTTTTGGTTTGGGTATGTGGAGAAACTAGTTTGGGTATAGTTGGTTATGGGTTTAAACAGTTTGGTTACAAACGGTTATAAACTATGGGTCCAAACCGGTTTCTAGGCATTGGTTATGTGCAATAATTGACGATGACCGAGAACGAATATCTTGGATCCACATGCATGTTGTAATGCACTGTGTAATTATGTATTACGGGAAATACCACATGAAAATTGGAAGTGTTTGCTTGTGCTTTGGCCAAGTAATTTTGTTTTAATACACTTGTTAGTGAGTTGTTCACATGTGGTCATTTTTTTGCCTTTTGTTGTGTGTTAACTGTATCTCAAGGATAATTTGGTTCTCAAACTGTTGTAGATGCACTTATAACTTTTCTATTTCATTTGCTTCTTAACTTGTCAATTTGTGCAATTATATGTACATTAAGTCAAACCCATAGTTATGTATCGGTTTTAAACCCACGGTTATGTATTGGGTTTAAGTTGGTTTGGGTGGAAAAAATAATGGGTTTAGTTTTGGTTGGGCTGAAAATGACATAAAATGGGTATGGTTTAAGTATGGTTTTGAGAGATAAATGTATGGGTATGGTTCAAGTATGGTTCAAGTATGAAACCATTCTCAAGTTTAACTACAAGGGAAAACTGCTAGCGGGGGTTCTACACAGAATCTATCGCGCAGCTACGCTGGCTACGCAACAGAGTAGATCACACTACACATGCACGCATGCATACGTGAACGAACGGCTGCTGCTGCTATGCACTGTGCGGCCACCGGTGCAACAACGCCGATGCTCGAAGTAGAGAAGGCAAGGGGAAGAGGGAGGAGGTGCTGCGCTCACCCAAGGGCGGAGGAGAAGGTCACGACATAGAGGAGAGGATCGACGACATCAACCTCATGGTGCTGCTGTCGAAGAGGCTCGCCGGAGTTGAGGAAGGGGCAATCATCGTTCGTGGACGTCGAGGTAGCAGACCTTGGCACCGGCGATCCACGAAAATGGAACCCTAGGGTCCTCCGCATGCTCCTGGTCCATATGGGGGAAGAAGAGGCCGACGCCTACGCTGGCGACGAGCTTGAGCAGGAGGCGGCCATGGCGATGATGGTGGCGCTCGGGGCTGCCCTGATGGCGCGAGGGGAGAAGGAGGAGGAAAATGGTTCGAAGAGGAACCCTAGGGCGCAGGGAATGGTTAAATAGGCCGGAGGGGGGGGGGGGGCTGTGGTGACCGTCTACTTGAGGCCAAGGTGGGATCGGTGGTGGAGCTGGGGTTCGTACACATGGTGACATCGAAAGGAGAAAGAAGGGACGCGCTGGTGGACCTAGGCCAAAACAAACCTAGCTTGGCCTGGCTTCTCTCCTCTCTGAGTTTAAAAGGTTTTGCAAATAAAAACAACAAGCTACTTGATTAATTCAGTGGGCTAAAAGGAAAAATGTTTTGAAGAAGATAAAATTATATTTGAGCTCCTAAAATCTTGCACCAATTTATAAAAATAAATGGGAAAATCTAAAGAAAAGCGCTGCACGACAGCTTTTGCATGCAGCGGCTCGCATAGCCTCATGCACATGTAACAATCTTCTACCTCATGCTTACATCATCACATTAAATACTTTTTTAAATTTTAGAAATGATTTATCTCACAGATTAATAATTTGATTGAAGATCCGCCTTCACCGTTATGTTCATCTCGACGAGACCTTTAAAATAAGATCTCATGTTGACATGTTTCATTGATTTTTTTCATCGTTCCTAGTTGCCACATTTATGTCATCATAGTTGTCATATTACGGGTGTATAGTTGTCACAAAAGTTATACATGGTTATCGGGGCAATAATTTTATACTTGTTAAGCATTGCAATGTTAGGCCTCTCCCAATGCATTGGTGCTTAGATGAGGTGCTAAGTATATTAAAAACCTTAGCAACTAGTCTTCCCAATGCATAAGTGCTTATCTTTTGTTGGTAAGCTTTTTTCATGGAATTCTTTAATAATTAAACTTCTTCATCCATTGGTTGATAGTGTTTTTTTACATAGGTTCACGCGCTTAGCACCGTTTCTTCCTGGGGTCACCATAATGCTCTCTCTCCTCTTTAATTACTTTGCCACATCATTGTTTTGCCTATGTGGCAACCTTAGCACCGATGCACTGGGAAGGGCCTTATGTGAAGCTAAAAAGTGGGTATTAGAGCACTAACAATAAGCAAGTAAATGCATGAACTAGCACAAGTACAATGAATCAAGTTTTTTAGTGGGGTATATCGACATTCATAAGCCTGATAATCAAGTTGATTTAATGTGAGAACTATGTGACAAATAATGCGACAAGTAAGAGATAGTAATCTGGCAACTACTGACGAAAATAAAAGTTATCGAAACATAGCGACATGGGATCTAGTTTTGAAGATCTCGCCGTGAAAAAGTCAATGGTGAAAGCGGATCATTAATTGAGGTAACGGTTTGGAAGATAAATCTTTTTAAATGCATTATAAGAAGAATATTTAATGATGTCATGCTTGTGTAATGTTGCATGCATGCAAAGAATTGATGGAAGGGAGCCGCCGCATGGAAAAACTTATGTGCGGCACCGCTCCCTAGTTAAGTACAAAATAAATTGGGTATTTTTAGAAGAGTAAAAATAAAACCCTTTTATTAAAATAAGGCACTGTTTGAAAATAAAAACCAAAAGGAAAAGATAACACCAAATCATAGGGGGTGCACTCCACCTTCATAAGAAGGATTTTAGAAGGGGAGGAACATTTTTGGGGGCAAAAACAACAACTGAGAAATCGGCTTCTAATATAATTGGAAAGGAGGGAGTTTTTAAACTCTGGTGCAACAACGGGTTTTGAGGTGGATCTTGTTGCACCCAATCACATTGCAAACACCAAGGCCATCCACACATGCACTCACACTTCATACCAAGGTGCAACACAAGCAACACTAGACAAGAACAAAATAAATGATGCTATGAAGATGCCATGGTGCAACAGAGATGAAGCCAAACCTAAACTCTTTATTCAAATCCAACATGCCAACAAAGGAAGGTTGCCATACAAGGAAAGATATTACAAGAGGGGGAAGGAATTGCATTGGGGCTGTTACAACTCTCCCACACTACAAGAGGATCTCGACCCGAGATCTATGACTGGAAGAACTCTGGGAATTCAGAATGTTGCCAAGTGGCTTCCTTGTCTGAATGATGTGACCATAGAACTTTGAGGAACTTGATCGAATTGTTGCGGGTCTTGCACTCAGTCTCTTCAAGAATTGCCATAGGATTCTCATGGTAGGATAGGTCGGGCTGGAGATCAATATCTTGGAGATCAACCGTGCGCTCGGGAGTCTTGAAGCATCTCCGGAGCTGAGAGACATGAAACACATCATGCAAATTGGAAAAGTTGGATGGAAGCTCTAACAAATATGGAGCAAACAACTCTTAAAGGACCAACCAAGCGAGGAGCAAGCTTTCCTTTGATGCTGAAGTACTGAGTGCCCTTCATGGGAGACACTTTGAGATACACAAAATCATCGAGCTGAAAAGTCACGTCACGATGCTTGCTATCATAGTAGCTCTTCGGACGGGACTAAACTGCTTTGAGATTGTCCCAAATGACACAACACATTTCTTCTGCTTCCGCAATCATGTCATTCCCAAGAATCTGGCGCTCACCAGTCTGAGACCAATTGAGCGGGGTACGACACTTCCTACCATATAGAATCTCGAATGGAGCCTTGCCTGAGCTTGCTTGAAAGTTGTTGTTGTATGAGAACTCGGCAAACGGTAGGCAATCTTCCCACTTCATGCCAAAAGAAATCACACATGACCTAAGCATGTCTTCAAGGATTTGATTGACTCTCTCAAGTTGACCACTTGTCTGAGGATGGAAAGCTGTACTAAAACGAGTCTTAGTACCCATTGCGATCTGAAAGGAATCCCAGAACTTGGAAGTAAAGAGGCTTCGACGATCTGAAGAAACTAGAATAGGAACACCGTTGCTGCTGCAACAAAAGACCTTTCCCAGCAACGGCGCCAGAAATCCTTCTGCTGCTGGCTATGCCTATAGGGATTTCCTTGGCAAGTATGCTAAGGATTCCCCCGCAGCCTTGGAGCCTTGCGTTGGTGTTCCCTTGAAGAGGAAAGGGTGATGTAGCACATCGGCGGTAAGTATTTCCCTCAGTTTGAGAACCAAGGTATCAATCCAGTAGGAGGATCGCGTCAAGTCACAAGTACCTGCACAAACACAAAGAGCTTGCACCCAACGCTATGAAGGGGTTGTCAATCCCTTATATATTGTTTGCAAAGTGAGAATTGAAAGGAAAAAGTAAACAAAGCAAAGTAAAAGTAAAAGCTGAGATGATAGTTGTGAATAGACCCGGGGTCCGTAGTGTTCACTAGTGGCTTCTCTCATGAAAGCAAGTAGACAGTGGGTGAACGAATTACTGTCGAGCAATTGATAGAACCGCGCAAAGTCATGACGTTATCTATGGCAATGATCATATCTATAGGCATCACATCCAAAACAAGTAGACCATTACTTTCTGCATCTACTACTATTACTCCACACGTCGTCCGCTATCCAGCATGCATCTAGTGTATTGAGTTCATAAGAATAGAGTAACGCCTTAAGCAAGATGACATGATGTAGATGGACAATCTCAAATCTATGATGAAGCCCATCTTGTTACCGTTGATGGCAACAACATGATGCGTGCCTTGCTGCCCCTTCTGTCACTAGGAAAGGTCACTGCACGGTATGAACCCAAAACCAAGCAGTTCTCCCATTGCAAGAATCATAGATCTAGTTGGCCAAACAAAACCGAAGACTCGAAGAGACTTACAAGGATATCAAATCATGCATATAAGAAATCAGCAAAGACTCAAATATAATTCATAGATAATCTGATCACAAATCCACAATTCATCAGATCTCGACAAACACACCGCCAAAGAGGATTACATCGGATAGATCTCCATGAAGATCATGGAGAACTTTGTATTGAAGATCCAAGAGAGATAAGAAGCCATCTAGCTACTAACTACGGACCCGTAGGTCTGAAGTGGACTACTCACGAGTCATTGGAGAGGCAATGATGTTGATGTAGAAGCTCTCCAGCTCCAAAGTCCCCTCCGGCAGGGCACCGGAAAGGGTCTTCAGATGATATCTTGCGGAAACGGAAGCTTGCGGCGGCGGAAAAGTGGTTTCGTGGACGCCCTAATTTTTTCTGGGATTTTAGGGAATATATAGGCCAAAGAGCTAGGGCAGGGGAGCGCCACGGAGGCCACAAGCCTGGTGGCCGCGGTCCCCCTTGCCGCGGCAATAGGGCTTGTGGGCTCCCTATGGGCCTCCTGCCTTAGCCCTCATGTCCCCCGATCTTCTTTTGTTCTGGAAAAAAATATTTCAGGGATTTTATTCCGTTTGGACTCCGTTCCAAAATCAGATCTGAAAAGAGTCAAAAACACAGAAAAAACAGGAACTGGCACTTGGCACTGAATTAATAAGTTAGTCCCAAAAAATATATAAAAGGTATATACAACATCCAAAGTTGACAAGATAACAACATGAAACCATCAAAAATTATAGATACGTTTGAGACGTATCAAACATCCCCAAGCTTAACTCCTGCTCGTCCTCGAGTAGGGAAGTGATAAAGAATGAATTTTTGATGCTTTCATGCTACCAAGCATAGATGTCCTTTGTAACTCCTCTTATGTGACATGAATGTTCAGATCCGTTAGATTCAAAAAAATAGTTTGCTATTGACGTGGAGGCAATAATATTTCAAGCAAACTAGCAAGGTAATCATGAACTTTCAAAATAACAAGGCCAAAAGAAAGTTATCCCTACAAAATCATATAGTTTGGCTATGCTCTATCATCCTTGTACAATGAATTTAAATCATGCACAACCTTGGTATTGGCCAAGTAATTGTTTTCACACCTTTACTTTCTCAATCTTTTTCAACTCTCACGCAATACATGAGCGTGAGCCATGGTTTTAGCACTATAAGTGGAATGGAGTGTGGTGGAGGTTGCAAGGCGAACAAGGAGAAGATGGTCACATTAACTAGGCATATCAATGAGCTATGGAGATGCTCCTCAATAGATATCAATGTGAATGAGTAGGGATTGCCATACAAATGATGCACTAGAGCTAAGAGTATGTGAAAGCTCTTAAAGAAAACTAGTGGGTGTGCATCCAACTTGCTTGCTCACGAAGACCTAAGGCAATTTTGAGGAAGCCTATCATTGGAATATACAAGCCAAATTATATAATGAAAATTTCCGACTAGCTATATGGTGGTGACAAAACGAGAGACTCTCAATCATGAAGATCATGGTGCTTAATAAGCACAAATGTGGAAAGATAGTAGCATTGTCCCTTCTCTCTTTTTCTCTCATTTTTTTGGTGCTATTTGGCCTCTTTTTTTTGGTGGGCCTCTTTGGCCTCTTTTTGTAAATGGGCTTCGCTGGCCTCTTTTATTTCCTCACATGGGACAATGCTCCATCAATGATGATCATCACACTTACAACTCAAAACTTAGAGCAATGATGACTCTATATGGAATGCCTTCGTAGTGTACCGTGATAATGATCTAGCATGGCATAGACATCAATGGAAACATCATGCTAGCTATCTTATGGTCATGCAATGGCAATGCAGAAGTGGTGTCACATGTCATGGTGGTAGTTGCATGGCAATATATCTCGGAATGGCTTTGAAAAAGCCATAGTAGGTAGGTATGGTGGCTGTTTTGAGAGAGGCTAATGGTGGGTTTTATGCACCGGCGAAAGTTGCACCGCACTAAAGAAGATAGTGATGGTGGAAGGTGAAAGTGCATCTAAACCATGGACTCAACATTAGTCATGAAGAACTCATATACTTGTTGCAAAAGTATTAGTAGTAATCGAAACAAAGCATTCAACGCATACTCCTAGGGGAAGGGTTGGTAGGTATAAACCATCACGCGACCCCGACCGCCACACAAAGGATGACAATCAATAAACTAATCATGCTGAGACTTCATCACATAGTGGTTCACCATACGTGCATGCTACGGGAATCACTAACTTCAACACAAGTATTTCTTAGATCCACAACACCTTACTAGTATAACTTCAATATTACCACAACCACAACTCAAAACTAATTGAGATGAATCAAACTTCTCTAACTATTCAATGCACATGAAGGTGGAAGTTTTCATATCCCTTTGGATAACTACACCTTTTGAGACTACTTTCATAGCATAGATCAACTAGCACGCCACGCGCTTCCGTGCTCTAAAAGATAGAAGTGAAACACATAGAGCAAAATCAACTAGCTCAAAAGATATAAGTGAAACACATGTGAGCTGAATTGCCTAATCAAAGGATATAAGTGAAGCTCGACAAAAGCACGGTGAGTGCATGTCTCTCTCTAGGTGTGTAGCAAGGAAGATTGTGAGAAAACAAAAAAGATTCCTATGATACAAGACGCTCCAAGCAAAACACATAACATGTGGTGAATAAAAATATAGCCCCAAGTAACGTTACCGATGGATTGAAGACAAAAGAGGGGATGCCTTCCCGGGGCATCCCCAAGCTTAGGCTTTTTCAGCGTCCTTGAATCAACTTGGGGTGCCTTGGGCATCCCCAAGCTTGAGCTCTTGCCACTCTTTATCTCTTTGTCCATAAGAACTTCACCCAAAACTTGAAAACTTCACAACACGAAACTTAAACAGAAACTCGTGATATCATTAGTATAAGAAAGCAAATCACCACTTCCTTAGGTACTCTAGCAAACTTAAATTCTACTTATGTTGATGTTGGGTTACTGTATTTTCAATCTTCCATGGCTAATACCCCCCGATACTGTCCATAGTTTCATCAAAATAAGCAACCAACTCAACAAAAACAGAATCTATTAACAACAGACCAGTCTGTAGCAATATGTATACTTCCTATACTTCTGGTACTTCAAAAATTCTGACAAATTACGACAGTCTGAAGAATTTTCGTAGCAATCAGCAGCAAAAAGAATCAACTCAAAAGCTCTTACAGAAAAAACATGAAAATGCTTTTCGTGAGCAGAAAGTTTCTGTCTTTTCCAGCATGACGAAACGATCATCCCCAAGACTAATCATAACGGTTTCACTTGGCACAAACGCAAAAAGAAACACAAAAAAGCACAATCATAACAGAATTATGAAAGTGTGGAAAACACAAAACAGAAATAAAAAGGATATATTCGTTGGGTTGCCTCCCAACAAGCGCTATTGTTTAACGCCCTTAGCTAGGCATAAGGTGATGGAATCACGTATAGTCATCTTTGGTGCTCAAACCATAAGTAGCCCTCACCATAGATTCATAAGGCAATCTTATTTTCTTTCTAGGAAAATGCTCCATGCCCTTCTTTAGAGGAAATTGAAATCTAATATTCCCTTCCTTCATATCGATGATAGGACCAATAGTCCTTAGGAAAGGTCTACCAAGAATAATGGGACATGAAGGATTGCAATCTATGTCAAGTACAATGAAATCCACGGGTACATAGTTCTTATTTGCAACAATAAGAACATCATTGATCCTTCCCATGGGTTTCTTGAGAGTAGAATCCGCAAGATGCAAATTAAGAGAACACTCTTCAATCTCATGAAAACCAAGAATATCACATAAAGACTTTGGAATCGCGGAAACACTAGCACCCAAATCACACAAAGCATTGCATTCATAGTTTTTGATTTTGATTTTGATAGTAGGTTCCCACTAATCATGAAGTTTTCTAGGTATAGAGACTTCTAATTCGAGTTTCTCTTCAAGATATTTCATCATAGCATCTACGATATGTGAGGTAAAGGCTTTGCTTTGGCTATAAGCATGTGGAGAGTTTGCAATGGATTGCATCAAGGAAATGCGTTCAAACAAGGAGCAACTATCATAATTGAATTCCTTGAAATCCAAAGTGGGAGTTTCATTACTACCCAATATTTTGATTTCTTCTACTCCACTCTCGACACCTTTATCATCAAGATAGGTGGACTCTGAATCATTGGGGCATTTTTCAACCAAAGTAGATTCATATCCAGACCCTTCATCAATAGGTTTGACACGCAAAAACAAAGATTCAAGAGGAGTCACACCAAGCACTTTAAGATCTTCGTGATTTGCATCACTAGAACACACCCTTTTAAACCATTCATGCTTACCACGAATTTGGGCGGTTCTTTCTTTGCTCTCGTTCGGAGACACGCATAGCTTTTAAAGTTTCATCCAAGTTAACCTTGGGAGGAACACATCTAACTTTCAAAGCATCAATATCACAAGACATCCTATCAACGCTCTTTGCCAAATCGTCTATTTTTAGTAGTTTTTCCTCTATGGACGCATTGAAAATCTTTTGAGAGTTGATGAACTCTTTGATATTATTCTCTAAATCAGAGAGTAATTTGTTATGATTTCCATAAGTGTTGTTGTAGGAATTGCCATAATTGTTAGAGGAGTTGCTAGGAAAAGGCCTAGGAACATAGTTTCCTCTAAAAGCATTGTTGTTGCCAAAATTGTTCCTACCAACAAAATTAACGTCCAAACTAGCGTTGCTACTCTCAATCAAGGAAGATAGTGGCATGTCATTAGGATCTAAAGGAGCATTTCTACTAGCAATCAAATTCATCAACGCGTCCATCTTAGCACTAAGCGAGTTAATTTCTTCTATAGCGTGTACCTTTTTGCTAGCAGGTGACCTTTCAGTGTACCACTGAGAGTAGTTGGTCATGATATTGTCTAGGAGTTTTGTAGCTTCTCCTAACGTGATTTCCATGAACGTTCCACCTGAGGCGGAGTCCAAGATATTGCGAGAAGCAAAATTCAAACCAGCGTAAAAGATTTGTATAATCATCCACAAACTCAAGCCATGAGCGGGACAATTTCTAATCATTAACTTCATCCTCTCCCAAGATTGTGCAACATGTTCATGATCAAGTTGCTTGAAATTCATGATATCGTTACGGAGAGAGATAATCTTAGCCGGCGGAAAATACTTGGATATGTAAGCATCTTTGAAGAATCGATACTATTTTTAGGCAAAGAAGAAAACCAAGTTTTCGCACCATCTCGTAAAGAGAACGGAAAAAAGCTTCAATTTAACAACATCATTATCCACATCTTTCTTCTTTTGCATATCGCAAAGTTCAATGAAAGTATTGAGATGGGATGCGACATCTTCACTAGGAAGGCCAGAAAATTGCTCTTTCATAACAAGATTCAGCAAGGCAGTGTTGATTTCATATGATTCCGCACTAGCGGCGGGAGCAATCGGAGTACTAATAAAATCATTATTATTAGTATTCGAGAAGTCGCAAAGTTTGGTGTTTTCAGCCATGATGACTTCAACAAACAAACAAGAACACAAGCGAGCAAGAAAACAGGCAAAGGAAAACGGCAAAAGGCAAATGAAAACGGCAAAGGAGAAAGGGAAATGAAAACGGCAAATGTGAAGTGGGGGGGAGGAAAACGAGAGGCAACTGGCAAAAAGGTAAATGCAAGAGATGAGTTTGTGACACTTACTTGGATAGATCTTGACTTGATATCTCCCCGGCAACGGCGCCAGAAATCCTTCTGCTGCTGCAACAAAAGACCTTTCCCGGCAATGGCGCCAGAAATCCTTCTGCTGCTGGCTATGCCTATAGGGATTTCCTTGGCAAATATGCTAAGGATTCCCCCGCGGCCTTGGAGCCTTGCGTTGGTGTTCCCTTTAAGAGGAAAGGGTGATGTAGAAAAGCGGCGGTAAGTATTTCCCTTAGTTTGAGAACCAAGGTATCAATCTAGTAGGAGGATCGCATCAAGTCACAAGTACCTGCACAAACACAAAGAGCTTGCACCCAACGCTATGAAGGGGTTGCCAATCCCTTATATATTGTTTGCAAAGTGAGAACTGAAAGCAAAAAGTAAACAAAGCAAAGTAAAAGTAAAAGCTGAGATGATAGTTGTGAATAGACCCGGGGGCCGTAGTGTTCGCTAGTGGCTTCTCTCATGAAAGCAAGTAGACGGTGGGTGAACGAATTACTATCGAGCAATTGATAGAACTGCGCAAAGTTATCGTGTTATCTATGGAAATGATCATATCTATAGGCATCACATCCAAAACAAGTAGACCGGTACTTTCTGCATCTACTACTATTACTCCACACGTTGATGCTATCCAGCATGCATCTAGTGTATTGAGTTCATAAGAACAGAGTAACGCCTTAAGCAAGATGGCATGATGTAGATGGAGAATCTCAAATCTATGATGAAGCCCATCTTTTTACCCTTGATGGCAACAACATGATGCGTGCCTTGCTGCCCCTTCTGTCATTGGGAAAGGTCACCGCACGGTATGAACCCAAAACCAAGCACTTCTCCCATTGCAAGAATCATAGATCTAGTTGGCCAAACAAAACCCAAGACTCGGAGAGACTTACAAGGATATCAAATCATGCATATAAGAAATCAGCAAAGAATCAAATATAATTCATAGATAATCTGATCACAAATCCACTATTCATCGGATCTCGACAAACACACCGCCGAAGAGGATTACATTGGATAGATCTCGATGAAGATCATGGAGAACTTTGTATTGAAGATCCAAGAGAGAGAAGAAGCCATCTAGTTACTAACTACGGACCCGTAGGTCTCAAGTGGACTACTCACGAGTCATTGGAGAGGCAATGATGTTGATTTAGAAGCCCTCCAGCTCCAAAGTCTGCTCCGGCAGTGCACCGGGAAGGGTCTCCAGATGAGATCTTGGTGAAACGGAAGCTTGCGGTGGCGGAAAAGTGGTTTCGTGGACGCCCTGATTTTTTCTGGGATTTTAGGGAATAAATAGGCCAAAGAGCTAGGGCAGGGGAGCGCCAGGGAGGCCACAAGCCCGGTGGCCGCGGCCCCCTGGCCGCGGCAACAGGGCTTGTGGGCTCCATGTGGGGCTCCTGCCTTGGCCCTCAAGTCCCCCGATCTTCTTCTGTTCTGGAAAAAAATATTTCGGGGATTTTATTCCGTTTGGACTCCGTTCCAAAATCAGATCTGAAAAGAGTCAAAAACACAGAAAAACCAGGAACTGGCACTTGGCACTGAATTAATAAGTTAGTACCAAAAAAGATATAAAAGGTATATAAAACATCCAAAGTTGACGAGATAACAGCATGAAACCATAAAAAATTATAGATACGTTTGAGACGTATCAACCGTGCAAAGAGACTATCCTTGACGTATACAACTCTGCAAGCTGAGTTGCCGACATAGATTATTTGACCGGGATGAAATGAGCAACTTTGGTCAACTTGTCAATGACGATGAAGATGTCATCTTTGCCCCTCTTGGACTTCGGAAACCCAGTGAAAAAATCCATCTCCACATGATCAAATTTCCACTCGGGTATGGGCAAAGGATGAAGGAGGCCTGCTGTACGTTGATGCTCCGCCTTCACTTTACGACACACATCACACTCATTCACGAACTGATCAATTTCACGTTTCATGCAAGTCCACCAGAAGGTCTGCTTCAGATCTTGATACATTTTGGAGCTACATGGATGTATCGAGAGGAGGGAATTATGGGCTTCATCCATGATAACTTTCCTGAGCACTCCTTTCGGAACGACAAGGTGGTCCTTGAAGAACAAGGTATCTCTGTCATCAACACGGAAGCACTTATATTTCAGAATGCTCTTTGCCAAGACAATCTTCACTTTCTTCACAATTGCATCAAGAAGTTGAGTTTGGCGGACTTGGTCTTCCAAGGTAGGAGAAATCTGGATATTAGCAAGAAATCCGTGAGGTACTATATGAAGGTTGAGCTTCCTGAAAGATTCACAAAGATCAGGCTAGAGAGGCTTTAGAATGAGACTGCTGCAGTAAGCCTTTCTGTTCAAAGCATCCGCAATGACATTTGATTTGCATGGAGTAAAGTCAATGCTTGGATTATAATCTTGGATCATTTCCACCCAACGAGTTTACCGAAGATTGAGACTAGGTTGGGTGAAAATATATTTGAGACTCTTGTGATCGGTGTAGACTTCAACCTGTCTTCACAAACAAGAGGTGTCTCCAAGTCATCAAAGCATGGACCACTGCCGCCAACTCAAGATCATGAGTAGGGTAGTTTTTCTCACTTGTCTTCAACTACCTCGAGGTATAAGCTACCACTTTCTTCTCTTGCATCAGGAGTGCACCAAGACCTTGGAGAGAGGCATCACAGAACACTTGATAAGGCTTGGAATCATCAGGAGGAGTCAAGACTGGAGTTGAGGTGAGCTTCTCTTTGAGTGTATCTAAAGCCAATTGACACTGC
Source organism: Hordeum vulgare subsp. vulgare (assembly GCF_904849725.1). NCBI lineage: Eukaryota > Viridiplantae > Streptophyta > Magnoliopsida > Poales > Poaceae > Hordeum > Hordeum vulgare. The sequence goes on from NC_058521.1 coordinate 191,629,166, forward strand.
AGAGACCAAACATACTTCACACTCTTCTGAAGAAGGTTGGATAGAGGCTTAGCAATCTTGGAGAAGTTCTCAATGAACCTTCTGCAATAGCTTGCAAGCCCGAGAAAGCTTCGAAGATGCTTCACATTCCGAGGAGGCTCCCACTCAACAATGTCCTGAACCTTTGTAGGATCAACTTTGATGCCCTCGGCAGAGATGATGTGCCCAAGGTACACAACTTCCTTCATCGAGAATTCACATTTGGAAAACTTAGCATAGAACTTATGCTCTCTTAGCTTATCAAGAACAAGCCGGAGATGTTCTTCATGCTCTTCCTCAGTTTCAGAAAAGATCAGAATGTCATCAAGATACACAAAGACAAATTCATTTTTGAAGGGAGAGAAGATATAATTCATCATCCGAGAGAAAGTCGGAGGAGCATTGGCGAGACCAAAAGACATCACTGTGTACTCATAAGAGCCAAAGCTTGTCCTGAAGGAAGTCTTGGGAATATCTTCTTCATGAATGAGGATCTGATGATTGCCCATCCGGAGATCAAGCTTAGAGAAAATCTTGGCCCCTTTCAATTGCTCAAAGAATTCATTGATGTTGGGAAGTGGATACTTGTTCCTGATTGTCTTCTTATTCAATGGACGGTAATCGATATAGCGTCGGTCCGTGCCATCCTTCTTCTTGACAAACATAACACCACAACCCCAAGGAGATGAACTTGGTCTGATGAGATCCAGACGTTCTTGCTAATCAAGCTGCTTCTTCAACTCTTTCAACTCTCCGAGACCAAGTTTATACGGACTCTTGCAGACCGGTTCAGTTCCAGGTTCAAGTTCAATTACAAACTCAACTGCCCGGTGCGGAGGCATTCCTGGCAATTCTTATGGAAAGACATATTCATACTCACATACCACTGGAACTTGAGAAACGGGAGAGATTTCACCCTTCTCATTGAGGGAAAACAGACAGATCATGTCATCGTGAGCAGCGAAAATGATCACGTCCTCCGAAGGATGAGTCAACGTGACTTCTTTGGCTCCACAATCGACAAATGCCTTGTTCATTGCCAGAAAATCCATCCCAAGGATCATATCAATATCCAACTGGCCAAGGAAAATTGGAGAAGCGAGAAAGGAATAGTTTCCCATCTTGACTGCGACATCTGGAATGACCTTGTTGGCGCTCATGAGAGAGCCGGGTGAAACAACACGCAAGGCTTTGCTCAAATACTCAGAATCAAAATCATGCTGGAGAAGAACATTTGAAACATGAATGAATGTGATGCACCAGTATCAAACAAAACCTTTGCAGGAATAGAATTAACTCAGAGATTACCGATGATCACATCTGAGGAGTTCTCTACTTCGGCTGCATTCACCATGTTCACCCTTGCAGACTTGGGATTAAACTTCACCATTGCATTTCTTGGAGGCTTGATTGGAGGAGGAGGCGGAAGAGCCGCTGGTTGATGAACTTGTTAGAGTAATGAACCTTTTGACCACACTTGTGACAAGTCACCTCTGACAGCGGACATAATTGCACTTGAGGACTTCCTTGCTTTTGCTGCTGAAATTTCTGCTTGAAAGCTGGGTTGGGTGAGTGGGACGAACCACGACCACCAGACTGGTTGAACTGTTGAGGCTGCCGAGGAGGAGGAGAAACCCAGTATTTCTGTTGCTTCGAAACAATCTGAGTTGAGGAAGAGGAATTGGAGTCTCTGAAACGCTTCCTTGAGTTCTCAACTTTGAGAAAGGCCGACTCAGTCCTGAGAGCCAAATTGTAGAACTGGTCGAACTCAGTGGGATCGTGCAAGGCAAGGGCGAGCTGCAAGTCTTCCTTCAGACTACCACAGGACTGATAAATCTTGCTCTTCTGATCTGGAATGTATTGCTTAGCATAATGAGCTAGCTCCTGGAACTCCACATTGTAGTTGTACACAAACAAACTCCCTTGCTTCAAGTGCCTGGATTTCTCACGCATCTCTTGCACAAAACTTGCTGGACTATAGTGAGCCCTGAAATCCCTGCAGAAATCATCCCAGCTCATCACTCTGTCGCCTTTGGAATCCTTCAATTGCTACCACCATTCTGTTGCGTGCCCCTTGAGCTGGAATGTTGCAAACTTGACAAAGTCCTCTGGTCTGACATTACCGCACTCGAAGTGCTTGTTCATGTCACGGATCCAGTCATCCGCATCGAATGGCCGGTCACAGGAGGTGAAAGACTTCAGCTGGTTTGCTAGGATTTGATTCAGGGATGCAAACTGCTGACCACCATTGTTGAAATTACCCTGCTGCCCTTGGTTCCTCTCTTGCAACAACTGGAGCAACATCTTAGTATTTGCGTTGGTTGCGGCCATCACATCTTGCCATGCCTCATGAGGAGGAGGCTGAGGGGGTGATGGAGGGTTTGACTGCTCACCCTCACGACCTGGATTTTGGCGAGTAGTGGAGCCATCCTGGAGACGGAAAACAACATTAGACCAGAGATGAATTTTTTTCAAAGATGAAGCTGATTCAATGGACATAAATATCTGAACAATAATTCTTAGCAACTGCACTGGAACTAAAATTAGTAAGAATGCTTCCACAAATTACTATCGACAACATCTGATTCAAAGCCACTTGCAATTGTCAAGTATGAGCTAGGATTGATCGGAAAAAATGTATATTACCAACAGACATCTGATGAAAGAATTCCTAGGTTACTAATGGAAATCCCACCTAAGAACTTCCGAAATTTCTGGTCATGCAATAGGGTCCACAGATACAAGGAGAAATTCATCACTCAACTCCTAACATCTAACCCATCGAGTGTATCACATCCATCAACACATAACCATAATCTCGGAACCTCATCTATCTCATACCCTCGTAGTCACAATGATACTAATTATGGAGATACATCCGGACCTATGTGCACCAGTACTGGGGAAGCCAGACTCCATTCGCCACTACTAGTATTGAAGAAATTTCGAACATCCTCCGTCCTGAGATACTAAGAAATCTGAATGACAACGATGTCCTCAAGAATCCCGTGGAGCTCAACTCCTCGGAAGAAATCAAGTCAAACAGGAGGCACCGAGACAGAACTCCGTCACATCGGCCTAATATAGATTCCAAAATATCCGCGTGACCCTATTTTTTTTTCAGTGAGAAGAGGAGTAGAATCAAAATTTCCTAAGTCGTGAAGCTCATCAGAGCAAAGAAGAGGAGTAAAAAGAAACCTACTCTCTGATATAACTAAGACTCAAAATAGTTTTTCACTAGACTCGACTCGGCCAAGATCGATCAACCAAAGGCTCCTATGGTTGTAAGGCTCTCATACCAACTTGTAACGTCTAAGATACGACACTTTCCTTATTTGGGGCGAGGCCTCAAAAGGGGAAAGAGTCGCATCTAAGCGTTTCGCAAGCAGGATAACCATTGCATTACATAATAGATGGAAGAGTAATAAGATTCGGCTTACACTTGCCACAAGCTACATTACAGTCCACACAGTCATACATATTGCAGATAGAAAAAACAGGGTCGGAGTATGGGCAAGATAAACGAAAAAAACAAATGATATCCCGCCTTGCTAGGCCCACGATCACGAGCAAGTGACTCTAGTTCTCAGGATACGTCACGTACAGCCTGCCACTGTCCTCGTCAAACTCGCACTTCAGCTGGATATCCTAGGAAGCATATGTATCTGGGGTACCTGTACTTGTGGGTGGTTGTAGTAATCTATGAGCCACAAGGACTCAACAATCTCATGAACTTGGTATCGAATCTAACTGAGTTATTAGGTGAGGTTGGGGTATGCGTTTGAGTTTGTAGCAACCAAAGCATTTATGGTGGCTAACTTACGTTGAGCAAGAATTAAAGATATGGTGGTCTACGCATGACAAACGAAAACTAATATAATCACTAAGTGATCCTGAACACCTACTTACGTTAGGCATAACCCCACCGTGTTCTCGATCAGAGAAGGAACTTTGAAAGAAATAGTCATGGTTACACACCCAGTTGGCAGATTTTAGTTAAGTTACTTCAAGTTGTCTAGAACCTCATGTCAACAAAGTTTCCATGTTTGCCACATAACTGTAATGACTAAGATGCGGCCCTTTCCTTATTTGGGGGCGAGGCCTCAAAAGGGGAAAGGGGCGCATCTACGCGTTTCGGAAACGAGATAATCATCACATTACATAAATAAAGATTAACAAGTAGGGCATACAGTTGCCATATGCTAAGAATATCTCATAGCTTACAGACACACATTATTCAGAGTAGCAACAAGTCCAGCTACGGACTTAAACAGAAGAAAAACAGATGATCTAACACATCTCGTATGCTAGTCCACGATCACGACCACGACCTCAGTCTTCCGTATATTTCACATATGGACGGTCAGAGTCCTCATCGTACTCCCACTTCAGCTGGTTGTCATCAGGATCTCCCGCGTCGGGCGTACCTATACCTATTGGGGTTGGTAGTAATCTGTGAGCCACGGGGACTCAACAATCTAATGACCTTAGTACGGAATCTAGTCAAGTTATGAGGTGAGGAAGGTTTAGTGTATGGGTTTGCAGCAAGCTAAGCATATATGGTGGCTAACTTACGATGATCAGAGTAATTTATATGGTGGTCTATGCGAGCGATCGAAGAATAGATGATCACTAAGTGATCCTGAACACCTACTTACGTCAAACATAACCCCACCATGTTCCGATCGAAGAGTGGTCTTCGAAGGAGACAGTCACGGTTACGCACACAGTTGGCAGTTTTATTAGAGTTACTTCAAGTTGTCTAGAACCGGATGTTAACAAATTATCCATGTTTGCCACATAACCGCGGGGACGGCTTTCCGAAAGATTAAACCCTACAGTGGTGCTGCAACTAGTCCATCACAAACTGCCACGGGCCGCCAAGTAATCCTCTATCACGAATCTCGTGATCTCGTCGGATTCCTTAGAGGAAAACCTCAACTTTGAGGAGACCCAAAGTTTCACCGGGATTCCTATACACAAGATATATCGCTAAGGTAAGACGAACCAAGCAGGACCTCCCGTCGTGTCGACGACCCCGATAAGAGCCGCGTATGTCAGTCTCAGGACATGACGGATGAGTCACACTACGGGTTAAACCAAACCTTGAGTTGCCCCGTGGTGGCCCCATAATCTCCTCAATTTGGACCAACACTCATGAGGAGCACTTGCCTGGGTTGTTGATTAAATTCTCGGGGTAGCTATTCCCTATGCAAATTATTATTAAGTGATTAGCAAATTAAAACAATGTTGGGTCCTGTCGGACAAGCCTTAACACTACACGATTTATCTAGGGGGTCCCCATAACAACCCCGACCGTGTTAGGAGCGATCAGTTATGGAATCAAACACCGGTAACCGAAACTAAGGCGGGAACAACGGAACAAATCACCCGGCAAAAGGCTAGGCCTTCCGTCATTTACCAAGTATATAGGTGCATTAATTAAATAGCAGTTTAAACATAATGATATCGAAATACTCATGTTATCACATGAGACAGCTGTCACCTGCAACTAGCAAAGCTACTCATTAGAGGTTGAGTGATAACCCACAAGTATAGGGGATCGCAACAGTTTTTAAGGGTAGAGTATTCAACCCAAATTTGTTGATTCGACACAAGGGGAAGCAAAAGAATATTCTCGAGTATTAGCAGTTGAGTTTTCAATTCAACCACACCTGAAAGACTTAGTATCTGCAGCAAAGTATCAGTAGCAAAGTAGTGTGATAGCAATAGTAGCAACGGTAACAGTAACATCACTGACAACAATAGCGGTAACAGTAGCAACAGTGACAATAGTAGTGACAAAGTAACGTAGCAAGGACCAGTAGGAAAAACTCGTAGGCATTGGATCGGTGATGGATAATTATGCCGGATAACATGGAGAGATATGTAACTAGCTCCAGTTCATCAATGTAATGTAGGCATGTATTTCGTATATAGTCATACATGCTTATGAAAAGAACTTGCATGACATCTATTGTCCATCCCTCCCGTGGCAGCGGGGTCCTAATGGAAACTACAGGATATTAAGGTTCTCCTTTTAATAGAGAACATGAACAAACCCTTAGCACTTAGTGAATACATGAACTCCTCATACTATGGTCATCTCCGGGAGTGGTTCCGGCTATTGTCACTCCGGGGTTGCCGGGACATAACACATAGTAGGTGACTACAACTTGCAAGATAGGATCAAGAACACACATATATTGACGAGAACATAATAGATTCAGATATGAAATCATGGCACTCGGGCCCTAGTGACAAGAATTAAGCATGGCAAAGTATTAGCAACATCAATCTCAGAACATAGTGGATACTAGGGATCAATCCCCATCAAAACTAACTCGATTACATGATAGATCTCATCCAACCCATCACCGTCCAGCTAGGCTACGATGAGATTACTCACGAACGGTGAAGAGCATCATGGAATTGGCGATGAAGGAACGTTGGTGATGACGATGGCGATGATCTACTCTCTCCAGAGCCCAGAACTGACTCCAGATCTGCCCTCCACAGGAAGAACAGGTGGTGGAGGCGCCTCCGTATCGTAAAACGCGATGAACTCTCCGCCTTGATTTTTTTGGACGAAAGAGACTAAATAGAGCTTGAGTTGGAGGCGGCTGAGCCCCGAGGGCCCCACAAGCCTGCTAGGCGCGGCCGGGGGGGGGGGGATCCTAGGCTTGTGGGATCCTCGCTCCACGCCTCCGGTTGATTCTTGCGCCAGTATTTTTTATATGTTCCACAAAAAATCCTCGTAAATTTCCAGGTCATTCCGAGAACTTTTATTTCTGCGCAAAAAAAACACCAAGGCAATTCTGCTTAAAACAACGTTAGTCCAGGTTAGCTCCATTCAAATCATGCAAATTAGAGTCCAAAACAAGGGCAAAAGAGTTTGGAAAAGTAGATACGATGGAGACGTATCAACTCCCCCAATCTTAAAGCCTTTCTTGTCCTCAAGCAATTCAGTTAACAAACTGAAAGAGACAAAAGAAAAACTTTTACGAACTCTGTTTGATCTTGTTGTTGCAATTATGTCTAACTCATATTCTGATTTTCAGCAAGATCATAAGCTAACCACATAAGCAATGACATTTAGGTATCATGGTAAACTCATGTCAATGGCATAATGAACTAGCGAGCAACAATAATGAGTTTTAAACGTCAACACTTCAATCAAAACAATCATGAAGCAATATGAACAGATGGTATCTCGCTAGCTCTTTCTGAGATCGCAAAACATAAATGCAGAGCACCTTCTAAGACCAAGGGCTGACTGAACATTGTAATTCATGGCAAATAAGACCCAGTCACATTCATACTCAATATCAATTAAAAGCAAAGCATAAAAATGACGGAGGTGCTCTCTAATTGGTGCTTTTTGAAAGAAGAGGATGACTCAACAGAAACATAAACAGATAGGCCCTTCGCACAGGGAAGCATTGATTTGCAGAGGTGCCAGAGCTCAAGCTTTGAAGACAGAGATAAATAATTTTGGGTGGCATGCTTTCATTGTCAGTGCAATGACAAAGAGTTTTCACCATCTTCCGTGCTACACATACTATAAGCGGTTCCCAAACAGAAAAGTAAAGTTTTGACTCCCCCACCACTGATCAATCACACTCCACGACTAGCCGAATCCTCGGGTGCCGCCCATACCAACAACAATCCAGGGGGAGTTTTGTTTGCAATTATCTTTTTGATTTGAGCATGGAATTGGGCATTCCAATTACCGGCCCCTTTCTCGTGAGTGATAGTGAATAAACACATATCGAGGATAACACGCCTAGCATGGAAGATACTGACCGCCCATTGTCACCACATGAGCGGTTCGGGCATACAAAACATATTATTACTTGAAGATTTAGAGAGTGACACATGCAAATTTACTCTGAACGGCAGGTAGATATCGCATATAGGTAGGTATGGTGGACTCATATGGAACAACTTTAGGTTTATGGAAGTGGATGCACAGGCAGTATTCCCGTTTAGTACAAGTGAAGGCTAGCAAAAGACTGGGAAGCGACAAACTAGAGAGCGACAACAGTCATCAATATGCATTGAAATTAACCAACATTGAGTGCAAGCATGAGTAGGACATAAATCACCATAAATATGAATATCACAAAGGCTATGTTGATTATGTTTCAACTACATGCGTAAACATGCGCCAAGTCAAGCCACTTGAATCATTCAAAGGGGGATACCATCCTATCATACTACATCATAATCATCTTGAAATTCAAGTTGGCATCCATGACAAACCATTATAAGCTCCTAGCTAATTAAGCATGGCATCAGAAACTATGATCTCTAAGTTGTCATCACAAACATGTTTCTCCCACAACAAAGCTGAATTAGGAACGATGAGCTAGTCATATTTACAAAAACAAAATAGATCGAGTTCATACCGGCTTTTCCAGGCTCAGTCACTTCATCATATATCGTCATTATTGCCTTTCACTTGCACGACCGAATGATGTGAAGGATAATAAGAGTGTTCGTGCATTGGACTACACTCGAATTTGCAAGCAACCACAAAGGAGAAGACAAAGTAATATGGCTCTTTGACAGATAAACAGATATGCTTGCGAGAGCCACTAAACATTGTAACCATGGTCTTCTACCTTGACCCAAAGAAAAAGAAAACTATTTACACGGGAAAGATCCCAACAAGCAAAAGAAGAACAAGAAATCTTTTTGTGTTTTCTCAATCTAAACAAACACACGAGAAGAAAGCGAGAAAAAGAAATAAACTAGCATGGATGATACAGTGTCAAAGTGTGAACACCGACTATCAAAGTGAAAGTGTGAGCATGAATATAAAGTCGGTGAGAAACATGCACTCCCCCAAGCTTAGGCTTTTGGCCTAAGTTGGTCTACTCCCACGGAGGGAAGTAACCGTCTCCGGGGTACTCCGGAGTGTACTGAGGGTGCCACTGCTGGGTGAGCTCCTCTGGCTCCCACTGATAAAAGTTGGGAACATAAGGTTGTGATTTCTAGATTCATCCATCTCAACGGCGATGTGCATATCCCCAACAAGTAAATCATACTTCATCTTGATAGTAGGTATAGGGCATTTAAAGTTTCCAATAAGAATTGATGAAGTTCTTTCAATAGCATTGATGCAATGTACTCGATATTGTTTCTTCGGAAAGTGCACCGTATGCTCATTACCATTGACATGGAAAGTGACATTGTCTTTGTTGCAATCAATAACAGCCCCTGCAGTGTTTAAAAAGGGTCTTCCAAGGATGACTGCCATGGCATCATCCTCAGGAATATCCAGAATAACAAAGTGTGTTAAGATAGTAACGTTAGCAACCACAACAGGCACATCCTCGCAAATGCCGATAGGGAAAGTAGTTGATTTGTCGGCCATTTGCAGAGAGATTTCAGTGGGTGTCAACGTATCCAATTCAAGTCTACGATAAAGAGAGAGAGAGAGAGGCATAACACTAACACCGGATCCAAGATCTCATAAAGCAGTTCTAACGTAGTTTCCTTTAATGGAGCAAGGTATAGTGGGCACTCCGGGATCACCTAGTTTCTTAGAAGTTCCACCCTTGAAGGTGTAATTAGCGAGCATGGTGGAAATCTACACCTTAGGTATCCTCACAAGCATCATGGATAGCAGAAGTAGCATCATCAAGCACATGCGACATATCAAAATTTCTAGCAGGAGGTGGTGTCACAAACTTACTCATAACTTAAGGTGAGTCAAGTGCAGAGCCAGATGACAGTTCCTTACCTGTCCTCGTAGTTGAGGGCAAGACTTTAGTTTTTGGATCTCTCGGATTCCTCATAGTGATCAATAGACATAAATCCCAAGTGACTCAGAGAATAGTGCTAGGCCTCCCCGGCAACGGCGGTAGAAAACAATCTTGATAACCCACAGGTATAGGGGATCGCAACAGTTTTCGAGGGTAGAGTATTCAACCCAAATTTGTTGATTCGACACAAGGGGAAGCAAAAGAATATTCTCGAGTATTAGCAGTTGAGTTGTCAATTCAACCACACCTGAAAGACTTAGTATCTGCAGCAAAGTATCAGTAGCAAAGTAGTGTGATAGCAAAAATAGCAACGGTAACAGTAACATCAGTGACAACAGTAGCGGTAACAGTAGGAGCAGTGACAACAGTAGCAGCAAAGTAACATAGCAAGGACCAATAGGAAAAACTCGTAGGCATTGGATCAGTGATGGATAATTATGCCGGATGACATTCATCATGCAACAGTTATAACGTGGGGAGATATGTAACTAGCTCCAGTTCGTCAATGTAATGTAGGCATGTATTCCGTATATTGTCATACATGCTTATGAAAAGAACTTGCATGACATCTATTGTCCATCCCTCCCGTGGCAGCGGGGTCCTAATGGAAACTACAGGATATTAAGGTTCTCCTTTTAATAGAGAACCGGAACAAAGCATTAACACTGAGTGAATACATGAACTCCTCATACTATGGTCATCTCCGGGAGTGGTTCCGACTATTGTCACTCCAGGGTTGCCGGGTCATAACACATAGTAGGTGACTACAACTTGCAAGATAGGATCAAGAACACACATATATTGACGAGAACATAATAGGTTCAGATCTGAAATCATGGCACTCGGGCCCTAGTGACAAGCATTAAGCATGATAAAATAGTAGCAACATCAATCTCAAAACATAATGGATACTAGGGATCAATCCCCATCAAAACTAACTCGATTACATGATAGATCTCATCCAACCCATCACCGTCCAGCAAGCCTACGATGAGATTACTCACGAACGGTGAAGAGCATCATGGAATTGGCGATGAAGGAAGGTTGGTGATGACGATGGCGACGATCACCCCTCTCCGAGCCCAGAACGGACTCCAGATCTGCCCTCCAGAGGAAGAACAGGTGGTCGCGGCGCCTCCTTATCGTAAAACGCGATGAACTCTCCTCCTTGATTTTTTCCGGACGAAAGGGACTAAATAGAGCTGGAGTTGGAGGCGGTGGAGCCCCGAGGGCCCCACAAGCCTGCTAGGCGTGGCCAGGGGGGCCCGCGCCTCTTGGGCTTGTGGGCTCCTCGCTCGACGCCTGCGGTTGATTCTTGCTCCATTATTTTTATACATTCCACAAAAAATCCTCGTAAATTTCCACGTCATTCCGAGAACTTTCATTTCTGCGCGAAAACAACACCATGGCAATTCTGCTGAAAACTGCATTAGTCTGGGTTAGTTCCATTCAAATCATGCAAATTAGAGTCCAAAACAAGGGCAAAAGAGTTTGGAAAAGTCGATACGATGGAGACGTATCATTGAGCAAGCCTACTTAGCCAAACAACATTTGCTAGGAGAGGGAGGTGTTTGGGTTTCATGGCAATGACAGGTGGGATTTATATCAAGTGGTAGGCAGCGAGCATATATCGAAGGAAAGATGATTCTAAGCATAACAAAGCTAGATACGGTATCAAGGCCACGGTCATTTTGCCTGTGATGTCTTCAGCTTGGAACTGCTCTTGATCTTCCTGCACGTACTCTCCAGAATCCACGTACTCGCTCTCCGATCCCGATGCTACCCAAGATAAAATAACAGCCAATGAACACCAACACAACATTATGCAACAAGCAACATGATGCATGAGTGAAGAAGGAAGCATGCATCACTATTCTAGTCACTTTCATATGCATTACTTGAGTTAATAGAGTTCTGGACAGAACCTCATATTAAGTTATCTTGACATGCATGAGGATGGCATGAACAGGTGCATCATGAGAAAACAATGCAAAAACATATAAAGAACGTAGAGAACGGAGCTACGGATCAATCGGAAACTACAAAACAAGATATGGAGACCTACGGTTAAATCAGCCACAAACACACTCCAATGGCATTCCCCTGGTGTTACCAAGTTGCCACATGATCAAGCAACAAAATATAAGTGGGGTGGTGCATGGAAACACACCACACCATCAACAATGCCCACACGAGCTTCAAATCAACAAAAAACATGCAATATTTTTTTAACAACATCATAGCAGTTTGACTTCAATATTTAAAGTAGCTACATCCATCCAAATGAGCCAAACAAGATATGAGGCAAAAGCCATTCAAAATCTCTACAACCCTGAACAAGAAGTTATTACAAAGGAGTTACCCATGAGCAGATCTATGGACACAAACTTGGACAAAATATCACAGATTCCGGGACTTAGTGAAAATCATATATTTTCACCAGCTGCTTATGCTCTGAAGCATTTTGGCAGCCTCCAAAATGATATCTACAAGAAGTGTATAAGCATGAAATTTAACAGGGAGCGAGACAAACACAAAAGCTCACAAACTTTAGTTTGTTGCATGGGCTGATTCCCAACACATGAGCTATTGCAACCAAGACAACAGGGGAAGAAACTAACATCAAATTCTCAGACTTAGTGAAAATCACAGATTTTCACAAATCTTTCAGTTTCAGCCAAGTGTCAACTTTGACAAGGCACAAAAGGTGCATAAAAATTACTATGAACAAAACAAAGACCTAATGCTGTATAGGGGTTCACCCACTACTACTACATCAAGGATTCATCCTCATAGGATCAAGGCACCACATAATACAAAGCACTAAACATGGCATCATGATAGAAAATGACAGTTTTATGAAGTTGCTCTAAAGGGAAATCTGATTGCACCAATGGATTCTGGGATGATTCTACCCCAAAATCATATATAAAACATGGGTACTTGCATGTAACATCTAGGCACAAAGCTAGCTCGAAAAACACCACCTAGAATCCAATATGACATATAGGGACAATATCACATGTAAAAGTTATCCTATGCATCACCTACACATGCACTTGCACTTGGTCAAGATCATTCCAACTAGGAATAGCCTTACAAAAATAAATAATCACAAGTATGGATGTGTTCATCCACACACCCCATGAGCAAACAAATACCATGAGCAAACACATGCACATGAGCACACACACTCATGCACATGGATATGTGGAATCATACCACACACTCCTACACCTACACATGCACCACACAAGCCCCCCCACACACATACATGGCAGTAAAAGAAATACATCACCTATTTTCTTGTAAAGAACAAATCAGCCCAAAAATGCAGCAAAAGAAAGAGTAGAGGAAAAAATAACACAAAGGCAAAACAAAAATGAGGGCCCTGGGTTTCGAACCCAGTACCTCCCTGGTAGCACCACCCACCGGCTACGACCCTGCTAGCACTCCGCTACTGCACTAGTAGGAGCAACATAGCACGTAAGCTAGCTCTGACGACGTACACTCTGAAATAAAATGAAACAACAAAAGGGAGGTTTGCGGGGATTTGAACCCCAGACCTGAGGCGACAAGCCCGCACGCTATACCAATCGGGCTACGGACAGATGCTTGAAAGGGAGGGGGAGTTGCTCTATTGAGCAGACCCCTCGATGCTACGTGCAACTACGCTGACCGAAACAGAGGCGGCCGCCGGCGAGCACACGGGGACTCATCGGCAGGGCTGGTCTCCGACGAGGGATGCGGGGAGCACGGGGGATCCATTCCCGAAGCTAGCGCGGGAAAATACGCTACTTTGCACTGCTACTACTGTGAGGGACTACCGCGGCAACTTCTTCTCGAGCTCCTACGATGCTACTCCGGCAAGGCATCGCTGCGTCCATCTACACGCGCTGACAGAGAGGGAAGGAGCGGGGGAGATGATGCGCGGCTCACCTAGGGTCTAGGCGTCGATCCGGCGCAGGAGAGGAGGGAGGGCAACGAGCCGGAGCACAGGAGCTCACCGGAAGCAGAGGAAGTAGTCGACATCGTGGAAGGAGCCGTCACCGTCCGGTTGCTGCAGGAACGGACCCTCCACGGCACCGCGTCCTCCTCGCGCTGACGAAGAGGCGGAGGAGCACGATCTGCTGTCTGCTGCGAGCTCATCGGAGCCCTTCTATGGCGTCGGCGTCAAAGGGCTCCCTGATGGCGTGAGGGAGATAGGAGGGAGGAAATGGAATGCTAGGGTTGCGAGGAGGGCGCCTCGCTGGTGAAATAGCCTCGGGGTGCATGCTTGGAGCCACTAGATCAAGGGAAGAAGAGATCGGCGATGGAGCTTCTGTCGTACAGAGACCGACGACAGCACGAGGAAGGAGACGGACGTCTACGGGCCGTGCGCGAGGAAAAGGAGGGGATGGGCGAGGGAGAAGGAGGGTGCCATCCCACCTGGCGCCTGATAACAGAGAATAAAATCAACAAGGTTTTTCTCATTTTAAATAACACCTTCACTCAAAAAATGCACACAGCCACACAAATGTTTGAAGAAAACAAAATAAAAATACTTAGGGCATAAGGGAATTATGCCCTATTTAAATAAAATATAAAACTGATTTTTGGAGCAACTAAATTAAATTCAAACAAAATTTCCTATGCTGTTTTTGTAAATAACACCCCATTCAACTTAAGTTTTTAAAACCCCAGATCAATGCCCCTCAATCACAAGATAACACACTAAAAGATCAACATTTTTAAAACATGTTTTAAACAAGTTAAAACATGAGCTCAAATAATAATGGGGAAGGGTTATTTTGAAACCTAGTTTGAAAACACGATCACACCATACACAAGCACACTAGCATTCATCATGGATCAAACAACATCAACACAAAGGGATTGCCATGAATGCAATGAATGCCATGATGCAAGATGGAGACACAATACAAACCACATGAAATGACCACATGAAATGATAACTCTTATAGCATTGAAATCATGGCTCCAAAATAGGAAAGGGTTCCAAATATGGCAAGGGTTACATCTGGGGCATTACAAACTCTCCCACACAACAAGAAGATCTCGACCCGAGATCTAGGACTGAAAGAACTCTGGAAATTTGGAACGAAGGTGATCCTCGCGCTCCCAAGTGGCCTCTTTATCGGAATGATGTGACCACTGCACCTTGAGAAACTTGATTGACTTATTGCGGGTTTTGTGCTCAGTCGACTCAGGACTGCTACTGGATGCTCACGGTAGGAAAGGTCGGGTTGAAGGTCGATATCCTGAAGATCAACTGTGCGCTCGGGAGTCTTTAAGCATCTCCCGAGCTGAGAGATATGGAACACGTCATGCACATTTGCAAAGTTTGAAGGGAGCTCTAGTTGATATGCAAGGTTGCCTCTCTTGCCAACAATTCTGAAAGGCCCAACAAACGAGGAGCAAGCTTGCCTTTGATACCAAAACGCTGAGTGCCCTTCATAGGAGACACTTTGAGATAGACGAAGTCATCGAGCTCATAAGACGTGTCACGATGCTTGCTATCGTAGCAGCTCTTCTGACGGGACTGCGCTGCTTTGAGATTATCCTAAATGACACGACACATCTCTTCTGCTTCTTCAATCAAGTCATTCCCAAGAATTTGACGCTCGCTAGTCTCTGACCACTTGAGCGGGGTACGACACTTCCTGCCATAGAGAATCTCAAATGGAGCTATTCCTGAACTTGCCTCATAGCTGTTGTTATAAGAAAACTCAGCAAAAGGTCGGCGGTCTTCCCACTTCATGACAAAGGAAATGACACATGCTCTTAGCATATCCTCGAGGACCTGATGGACTCTCTCAACTTGCCCACTAGTCTGAGGATGAAAGGCTGTGCTGAATCGAAACTTAGTACCCATTACAGACTGAAATGAGTCCGAGAACTTGGAAGTAAAGATGCTTCCGCGATCCGAAGAAATCAGCATTGGAATGCCGTGTAAAGAGACTATCCTCGAAGTGTACAACTCTGCAAGCTGAATTGCCGAGATAGACTCCTTGACTGGAAGGAAATGAGCGACTTTGCTCAACTTGTCGATGATGACGAAGATGGCATCGTTACCCTTCTTGGACTTCAGAAACCCGGTGACGAAATACATCTCAATATGGTCAAATTTCCACTCGGGAATGGGAAATGGGTGCAAAAGACCTGCTGGACATTGATGCTCTGCTTTCACCCTTCGACATACATCACATTCATTTATGAACTGAGCAATTTCACGCTTCATGCGAGTCCACCAGAAGGTCTGTTTCAAATCCTGATATATCTTGGAACTTCCTCGATGTATGGAGAGAAGAGAGTTATGAGCTTCTTCCATGATAACCTTTTTGAGATCCCCTTTCAGAACGACAAGACGATCCTCAAAGAATAATGTATCTCTGGCATCAACACTGAAGCACTTATACTTGGGAACTCCCTTTGCCAAGCCAATCTTAACTTTCTTCACCATTGCATCAAGAAGTTGAGCTTGTCGGACTTGGTCTTCCAAGGTAGGAGAAATCTGAAGATTAGCAAGAAAACCCTGAGGTACTAACTGAAGGTTGAGCTTTCTAAAAGATTCACAAAGGTCAGGCTGGAGAGGCTTCAGAATGAGACTGTTGCAGTAAGCCTTCCCGCTCAAAGCATCTGCCACGACATTAGCTTTGCCTGGAGTGTACTCAACGCTCGGATTAAAATCTTGGAGCATTTCCACCCAACGAGTTTGCCGAAGATTGAGGTTAGGCTGGGTGAAGATGTACTTGAGACTCTTGTGATCGGTGGACACTTCAACCTTTCTCTCCAATAAGAGGTGTCTCCAAGTCATCACAACATGTACCACTACCGCCAACTCAAGATCATGAGTAGGGTAATTCTTCTCACTTGGCTTCAACTGCCTCGAGGTATAGGCTACCACTTTGTTGTCTTGCATCAACACTGCACCAAGACCTTGAAGAGAGGCGTCGCAGAACACTTGATAAGGTTTGGAGTCATCAGGAGGAACCAAGACTGGAGTAGAAGTGAGCTTTTCTTTGAGTGTGTCAAAAGCCAACTGACACTCTGGAGACCAGACATACTTCACACCCTTCTGAAGAAGACTTGAGAGAGGCTTAGCAATCTTGGAGAAATTCTCAACGAATCTTCTACAATAGCTTGCAAGCTCGAGAAAGCTTCAAAGCTTCTTCACATTTTGTGGAGGTTCCCACTCAACAGTGGCCTGCACCTTTGACAGATCAACTTTGATGCCCTCGACAGAGATGATGTGCCCAAGGTAGACAACTTCTTTCAACCAGAACTCACATTTGGAAAACTTAGCATATAACTTATGCTCTCTTAGCTTATCAAGCACAAGACTAAGATGTTCTTCATGCTCTTCCTCAATTTCCGAAAATACCAGAATATCATCAAGATACAACAAGACGAATTCATTCTTGAATGGGGAGAAGATATAATTCATCATCCGACAGAAGGTCGGTGGAGCATTGGCCAGACCAAAAGATATCACTGTATACTCATACAATCCAAAGCTTGTTCTAAAAGCAGTCTTTGGAATGTCCTCTTCGTGAATGCGAATCTGATGATAACCCATCCCGAGATCAAGCTTCGAGAAGATCTTAGCCCCTTTCAATTGCTCGAACAACTCTTTGATGTTAGGAAGTGGATACTTGTTTTTAATCGTCTTCTTATTCAATGGGCGGTAATCGACATAGAGTCATTCCGTACCATCCTTCTTCTTGACGAAAAGAACTCCACACCCCAAAGGAGATGAGCTTGGTCTGATCAGACCCAGACGCTCTTTCTCATCAAGTTGTTTCTTCAGCTCCTTCAGCTCTTTTGGACCCAGTTTGTACGACCGTTTTCACACAGGCTGAGTACCCGGTTCAAGCTCAATTACGAATTCAACTGCTCTGTGCGGAGGCATTCCTGGCAGTTCTTCCAAAAAAACATCTTCATATTCGCAGACCACTGGGACTTGCGAAAATGGAGAGATCTCACCCTTCTCATTCAAGGAAAACAAACGGACTGTGTCATCAAGCATTGCGAAGATAATCACGTCCTCCGAAGAATGAGTTAGCTTCACTTCTTTAGCTTCACAATCAATAGACGCCTTGTTCATAGCCAACCAATCCATCCCAAGGATCGAATCAATATCAGAGTTGCCAAGGACAATAGGAGAAGCGAGAAAAGCATAATTACCCATCTTGACAGAGACATCCGGAACAACCTAACGAGAACTCATAAGCATCCCCGGAGAAACAATATCTAAATATTTAGGCAACTCTTCAAGATGCAAATCATGCTTTGCCGCAAATGGATAAGATAAGAAAGAATGTGATGCACCAGAATCTAACAACACTTCAACAGGAATATCATTAACTGAGAGATTACCCATAATCACGTCTGAGGAGTTCTCTGCTTCAGTTGCATTCACCATATTGACTCTCGCAGACCTGGGGTTGAACTTCACTATATCATTGCTTGGAGGCTTCCCTGGAGGAGGGGGAAGAAGACACAGCTGAGAGGTGCATTTGTTGGCATAGTGACCCTTCTGCCCACACTTGTGACAAGTAACATCTGCCGGCTGACGGAAGTGCGTCTCAGGATTCCCTTGCTTTTGCTACTGAAATCTCTGCTGGAAAGATGGGTTGGGTGGGTGGGAAGAACCACGACCACCTGATTGCTTGAACTGCTGAGTCTGCCGAGGAGGAGGAGGAGACACCCAGTATTTTTGCTGCTTCAGAACCACCCGAGTTGAGGGTGACGAACTGTACTCTCTGAAACGTTTCTTCGAATTCTCCACCCTGAGCAAAGCTGCCTCAACCCTGAGAGCCAAGTTATAGAACTTATCAAACTCATCGGGATCGTGCAAGGCGAGGGCCAACTGCAAGTCCTCTCTCAGACCACATCTGAACTGATAGATCTTGCTCTTCTGATCTGGAATGTCTTGCAAGGCATATCGAGCCAGCTCGTGGAACTCGATGTTGTACTTGTACACAGAGGAACCACCTTGCTTCAAGCGTCTGAACTTCTCACGCATCCCTCCACAAAGCTAGACGGGATATAGTGAGACCTGAAATCTCTGCAGAACTCTTCCCAACTGATCAATCTGCCACCCTGGAGTCCTTCAACTGCTGCCACAAAACTGTTGTCTGCCCCTTGAGCTGAAACGTTGCAAAGTTGATGAAGTCCTTTGGACGGACATTGCTGCACTCAAAGTGTTTGTTCATGTCCCGAATCCAGTCCTCAGCGTCAAACGGCTGATCACACGACGTGAAGGTCTTCGACTGGTTTGCCAGGAATTGACTCAGAGATGCAAACTGATTACCACCATGGTTGAAATTGCCCTGCTGCTAATTTGTCCTCTCTTGCAATAGCTGGATTAACATATGGGTGTTAGCATTTGTTGCAGCCATCACCACTTGCCAAGCCTCTGCAGGAGGAGGAGGCGGCAGAGGAGGAGGCGGAGGGGGTGGTGGAGGAACATTAGCACTCTCATGATCCGGATTCTGACGAGTTGGTGGAGCCATCCTGAAGACAGACAACACATTAGACCAGCGAATAATATTGAAGGTAAAGATGAATCAAAAGGCAGGAATATCTGAACAAGAATATTAGAAACTGCACTCGAACAAAATAGTAAGAATGCTTCCTCAAAGTGACTGTCGCCAAAATTCTAATTAAAGACCACTTGCAAACCAAGTATGAGCTAGAACTGCTCGGAACAAACGTATGACAGAGATTCGATCCGATATCTTCGTGGATATGATCGCACGGGCTCGAATTTACAGTAGCTATCCTGTGCAAGGCAGTGCACACGACTTACAAAGCATCCCCGAGTCGTAGCAAGCTACCAGGACTCTTTAAGACACAACGAGAACCGCTGTAAGACGACCGTGAACAAACGTACCCATTGAATGTCGAATCGCAACCTCACATCATGCATCTGTAGGAAGATTGTCCTATAAGTCACTACTTGATATCCCACCTATGAATTCCCGAAATATCTGGTCATGCAATCTGGTACACGGATACAAGGAGTAATATGTCACACAACTCCTATACTAACCCGTCCAGTGTATCACATCCGTCAACTCATAACCATGATCTTGGACCTTCATCTACTACAGACCCTCGTAATCACAACGATACAAAGTGTGGCGATACATTCGGAACTCTCTGCACCAGTACCGGGGAAGCCGGATTCCTCTCGTCACAACTAGTATTGAAGCAATTACGAACATCCTCTGTCCTGAGATACTAAGAAATCTGAATGATGATGATGTGCACAAGAATCCCCTGGAGGTCAACTCCCCGGAAGAAATCAAGTAAGACAGGAGGCACCAAGACAGAACTCCGTCACATCGATATCACATAGATTTCAAAATACCCGCATGATCCTAATTTTTTTGAGCGAGAAGAGGAGTAAAAATAAGATTTCCTAAGTCGAGAACCTCACCAGAGCATATAAGAGGATAAAAAAGAAACTTACTCTCCGATATAACTAATACTCAAAACATTTTGTTAGACTTGACTCGGCTAAGTTCGATCACATAAAGGCTCCTATGGTCGTAAGGCTCTGATTAACAACTTGTAACGACTAAGATGCTACCCTTTACTTATTTGGGGGCGAGGCCTCAAAAGGAGAAAGGGACGCATCTACGCGTTTCGCAAACGGGATAATCATCACATTACATAAATAAAGATTAACAAGTAGGGCATACACTTGCCATTTGTTAAGAATATATCATAGCTTATAGACACAAATTATTCAGAGTAGCAGCAAGTCCAGCTACAGACTTAAACAGAAGAAAAACAGATGATCTAACACATCCCGTATGCTAGCCCACGATCACGACCACGGCCTCAGTCTTCCGGATATTTCACATACAGATGGTCAGAGCCCTCATCGTAGTCCCACTTCAGCTGGTTGTCATCAGGATCTCCCGCGTCGGGGGTACCAGTACCTGTTGGTGTTGGTAGTAATCTGTCAGCCATGGGGACTCAGCAATCTAATGACCTTAGTACTGAATCTAGTCAAGTTATTAGGTGAGGAAGGTTTAGTGTATGGGTTTGCAGCAACCTAAGCATATATGGTGGCTAACTTACGATGATCAGAGTAATTTATATGGTGGTCTACGCGAGCGATCGAAGACTAGATGATCACTAAGTGATCCTGGACACCTACTTATGTCAAACATAACCCCATCGTGTTCCCGATCGAAGAGTGGTCTTCGAAGGAGACAGTCACGGTTATGCACACAGTTGGCAGTTTTATTAGAGTTACGTTAAGTTGTCTAGAACTGGATGTTAACTAATTATCCATGTTTGCCACATAACCGCGGGCACGGCTTTCCAAAATATTAAACCCTGCAGGGGTGCTCCAACTAGTCCATCACAAACTGCCACGGCCCGCCAAGTAATCCTCTATCACGAATCTCGTGATCTCGTCGGATTCCTTAGAGGAAAACCTCAACTTTGAGGAGACCCAAAGTTTCACCGGGATTCCTATACGCAAGATATATCGCTAAGGTAAGACGAACCTAGCAGGACCTCCCGTCGTGTCGACGACCCCGATAAGAGCCGTGTATCTCAGTCTCAGGACACGACAGATGAGTCACACTACGGGTCAAACCAAACCTCGAGTTGCCCCGTGGTGGCCCCATAATCTTCTCAATTTGGACCAACACTCATGAGGAGCACTGGCCCGGGTTGTTGATTAAATCCTCAGGGTAGCTATTCCATATGCAAATTATTATTAAGTTGGGTCCTGCCGATGTTGGGTCCTGCCGAACAAGCCTTAACACTACATGCTTTATCTAGGGGGTCCCATAACAACCCCGACCGTGTTAGGAGCGATCAGTTATGGAATCAAACACCGGTAACCAAAACTAAGGTGGCAACAACAGAATAAATAACCCGGGACAAGGCTAGGCCTTCCGTCATTTACCAAGTATATAGGTGCATTAATTAAATAACAGTTTAAACATAATGTTATCAAAATACTCATGTTATCACATGAGACAGCTGGCACCTGCAACTAGCAAAGCTACTCATTAGAGGTTGAGCAAGCCTACTTAGCCAAACAACATTTGCTAGGAGAGGGAGGTGTTTGGGTTTCATGGCAATGACAGGTGGCATTTATATCAAGTGGTAGGCAGCGAGCATATATCGAAGGAAACGTGATTCTAAGCATAACCAAGCTAGATACGATATCAAGGTCACGGTCATCTTTCCTGTGATGTCTTCATCTTGGAACTGCTCTTGATCTTCCTGCACGTACTCTCCAGAATCCACGTACTCGCTCTCCGATCCCGATGCTACCCAAGATAAAATAACAACCAATGAACACCAACACAACATTATGCAACAAGCAACATGATGCATGAGTGAAGAAGAAAGCATGCATCACTATTCTAGTCACTTTCTTATGCATTAGGTGAGTTAATAGAGTTCTGGACAGAACCTCATATTAAGTTATCTTGACATGCATGAGGATGGAATGAACAGGTGAATCAAGAGAAACCGATGCAAAAACATATAAAGAACATAGAGAACGGAGCTACGGATCAACCGGAAACTACAAAACAAGATATGGAGACATACGGGTCAAATTAGCCACAAACACACTCCAATGGCACTCCCCTGGTGTTACCAGGTTGCCACATGATCAAGCAACAAAATATAAGTGGGGTGGTGCATGGAAACACACTACACCATCAACAATGCCCACACAAGCTTCAAATCAACAAAAAACATGCAATCTGTTTTGAACAGCATCATAGCAGTTTGACTTCAATATTTAAAGTAGCTACAACCATCCAAGTGAGCCTAACAAGATATGAGGCAAAAGCCATTCAAAATCTCTACAACCCTGAACAAGAAGTTATTACAAAGGAGTCACCCATGAGGAGATCTATGGACACAAACTTGGACAAAATATCACAGATTCTGGGACTTGGTGAGAATCACAGATTTTCACCAGCTGCTTATGCTGTGAAGCATTTTGGCAGCCTCCAAAATGATATCTACATGAAGTGTATAAGCATGAAATTTAACAGGGAGCTATACAAACACAAAATCTCACAAACTTCGGTTTGTTGCATGGGCTGATTCCCAACACATGAGCTATTGCAACCAAGACAACATGGGAAGAAAATAACATCAGATTCTCAAACTTAGTGAAAATCACAGATTTTTACAAATCTGTCAGTTTCAGCCAAGTGTCAACTTTGACAAGGCATAAAGGTGCATAAAAATTCCTATGAACAAATCAAAGATCCCATGCTGTAGAGGGGTTCACCCACTACTACTACATCAAGGATTCATCCTCATAGGGTCAAGTCACCACATAATACAAAGCACTAAACATGGCATCATGACAGAAAATGACAGTTTTATGAAGTTGCTCTAAAGGGAAATCTGATTGCATCAATGGATTCCTGGGATGATTCTCCCCCAAAATCATATATAGGACATGTGTACTTGCATGTAACATCTAGGCACAAAGCTAGCTCAAAAAACACCACCTAGAATCCAATATGACATATAGGGACAATATCACATGTAAAAGTTATCCTATGCATCACCTACACATGCACTTGCGCTAGGTCAAGATCATTCCAACTAGGCATAACCTTACAAACATAAATAATCACAAGTATGGATGTGTTCATCCACACACCCCCATGAGCAAACACATGCACATGAGCACACACACTCATGCACATGGATATGTGGAACCATACCACACATTCCTACACCTACACATGCACCACACAAGCCCCACACACAACCACATCACTCCAATGTGGGAAGCATGAGGGGTTAGCCCTCATGCACAAGTGCATATGCACCCATGAAAACACCACACACATGCATGAGCACATACACACACATATATGTGCTCACACACACACAAATGCACATACACACTCAAACACTACAAGGAGGGGTGCAACTTGAGAGTTAGACTCTCTTGCACATGTGCATATGTGCACCCACATGCACACACACACACACACATGTGTGTGTGTGTGTGTGCACGCACTCACTCATGTGCACACACACATATACACACTAGTGCACACTCCACCTCTCATGCACACACACACATACATGGCAGTAAAAGAAATACATCACCTATTTTCTTGTAAAGAACAAAACAGCCCCAAAATGCAGCAAAATAAAAAGTAGAGGAAAAAATAAAACAAAGGCAAAACAAAAATAGGGGCCCTGGGTTAAGAACCGAGTACCTCCCTGGTAGCACCACCCACCAGCTACCACCCTGCTAGCACTCTGCTACTGCACTAGTAGGAGCAACAGAGCACATAAGCTAGCTCTGACGACACTACACTCTGAAATAAAATGAAACAACAAAAGGGGGGGGGGGTCTGCGGGGATTCGAACCCCAGACCTGAGGTGACAAGCCCATGCGCTATATGAGTCGGGCTATGGACAGACGCTTGACAAGGAGGGGGAGTTGCTCTATTGAGCAGACCCCTCGATGCTACCTGCAACTATGCTGACCGAAACAAAGGTGGCCGCCGGCGACCACACGGGACTCATCGGCGGGGCTGGTCTCCGGCGAGGGATGCGGGGAGCACAGGGGATCCATTGCCGAAGCTAGCGCGGGAAAAGACCCTACTTTGCACTGCTAGTATTGCGAGGGACTACCGCGGCAACTTCTGCTCGAGCTCCTATGACGCTACTCCGGCAAGGCATCGCTGCGTCCATCTACACGCGCTGATAGAGAGGGAAGGAGCGAGGGAGACAGTGCGCGGCTCACCTAGGGTCTAGGCGTGATCCGGTGCAAGAGAGGAGGGAGGGCGAATCGCCGGAGCAGAGGAGCTCGCCGGAAGCAGAGGAAGTAGTCGATGTCGTGGACATCGTGGAAGGAGCCGTCGCCGTCCGGTTGTTGCGGGAATGGAGCCTCCACGGCCACCGCATCCTCCTGGCGCTGACGAAGAGGCGAAGGAGCACGATCTGCTGTCTGCTCCGAGCTCAGCGGAGCCCTTCCATGGCGTCGGCATCGAAGGGCTCCCTGACAGCGTGAGAGAGAGAGGAGGGAGGAAATGGAATGCTAGGGTTGCGAGGAGGGCGCGTGGCTTCTGAAATAGCTTCAGGGTGCGTGCTTGGAGCCACTAGATCATGGGAAGAAGAGATCGGCGGTGGAGCTTCGGTCATACACAGGCTAACGACAGCGCGAGGAAGGAGACGAATGTCTACGGGCCGCGCGCGAGGAAAAGGAGGGGATGGGCCAGGGAGAAGGAGGGAGCCAGCCCACCTGGCGCTTGATAACAGAGAATAAAATCAACAGGTTTTTCTCATTTTAAATAACACCTTCACACAAAAATGCACACAGCCACATAGGGGTTTGAAGAAAACAAAACAAAAATACTTAGGGCATAAGGGAATTATGCCCTATTTAAATAAAATATAAAACTGATTTTTGGAGCAACTAAATTAAATTCAAAACAGAATTTCCTACGCTGTTTTTTGTAAATAACACCCCATTCAACTTAAGTTTTTAAAACCCCAAATCAATGCCCCTTAATCACAAGATAACACACTAAAAGATCAACATTTTAAAACAGGTTTTAAACAAGTTAAAACATGAGCTCAAATAATAATGGGGAAGGCGGTTTTTGAAACCTAGTTTGAAAACACCACCACACCATACACAAGCACACTAGCATTCATCATGGATCAAACAACATCAACACAAAGGGATTGCCATGAATGCAATGAATGCCATGATGCAAGATGGAGACACAATACAAACCACATGAAATGAACGCATGAAATGATAACTCTTATAGCATTGAAATCATGGTTCCAAAATAGGAAAGGGTTCCAAATATGGCAAGGGTTAAATATGGGGCATTACAATAACCGAGGGCACGACTTTCCGAAAGATTTAATCCTGCATGGGTGTTCTAACTAATCCATCACAAATTACCACATGCCCCATAGAAATCCTCGATGACGAAACTCGCGACCTCGTCGGATTCCTTAGTGGAAAACCTCAACTCTAAGAAGACCCAAAGTCTCACCGGAATCCCAATGCACAAGATATATCGTTAAGGTAAGACAAGTCCAGCAGGACCACCCGACGTGGCGACAACCCCGATAAGAGCCGCGTATCTCAGTCTGAGGACACGCCGGATAAGCCACGCATACGGTGGCCTCATAGAAATCACCCAAGTTTCCCTGGGTTGGCCCATCACAGTGCCCTAGTTTGGACCAATACTCATGAGGAGCACTCGCCCGAGGGGTTGATTAAATCTCCCCGGGGTAGCTATTCCCTATGCTTTTAATTATTAAGTTGTTAGCAAATTTGAACACCAAAGTTGGGTCTTGCGAGACAAGCCTTAGACTAAACGATTTATCAAGGGGGTCCCCGTAACAACCCCAAACGTGTTAGGAGCGCTCATTTATGGAATAAAACACCGGTAGCCGAAACTAAGGCGGCAAAAGCGGAACATATCACCCGGAAAAAGGCCAGGACTTCTACCTCTTACCAAGTATATATGTGCGTTAATTAAATATCAATTAAATTAGATGATAACAATTGCCCATGTTGTCACATAGTCCATCTTGCATCTGCAACTAGCAACGCTAACGAAATGGTTGAACAAACCAAACTTAGCCAAACAATATTTGCTAGGAGGGGAAGTGTTAGAGGTTTCATGGCAATGTTTGATGGCCTATATATCAGGTCGTAGGTAGCGGAGAATAACAATGGGAACAAATCAACTATGCATAACAAAGCTAGAAATGATGTCAAGGTCATGATCATCTTGCCTGTGAAATCTTCAGAGTGGAACTGCTCCTCATCTTCCTGAATGAACTCACCGGACACCTCGAACTCGTTTCCTGCACCCGTTGCTACCCAAAGAAACAATCACCCAATAAAAACGAGCAAGTGATAATGCAACAAACTATATGATGCATGTAGGCACACACTTCAAAGCACGCACATAAATAATCCTACTCAAATGACGAAGTGCCACCTCATCACAAAATGGCACTTTTGCAGAACTGCTCAAAACTAACATCCAGTTCCACCATTGGATTCCTTGGGTTTTTCTACCCCAAATCCATATACCATACTGCTATACTTGCATACATAAAAACACCACAAAACAGAAAAGGAAAACTACCCAAAATCATAATCACTATATGTCAAAATCAAAGGTTGATTTTGCATATGCTAGATGTGTCATATTCCTCGTCTGGAATATTCCAGATATGGAAAATACACCACAAGCAATAAAAAAACAACACACACAATTTAAATGGGGGCCCCACTGGTCATAGACACCAGGGGCCCTAGTGCATCACAGGTGGGCCCTATGGCCGACTTGTCAGTGGCACACTATAACCACAACAACAAATTATGCACAAAATAAAATGGGAGAAGTGGAGGGTCGAACCCACCACCTCTTGCAACTAATCTGCCTAGCTACCACTAGGCTATGCCCAGTTAGCTGATCTAATAGGGGAGGAATGCAACATCTACTAGCTATTCTCCAAGCAAGAGAGGGAAAAAACTCAAAATTATAAAAGGGGGGCGCCAGGGCTCGAACCCTTGACCAATAGGCGCACGATCTGGTTCAAATGCCACTGCAGTACCTGTGGCTACTGCTCCAACAAACCAGGTAACACATCACCGCTAGCATCTACATCAAAGAGAAAGAAATCACAGATTTAAAAGGGGGGGGGGCGCTGGGTTTCGAACCCAAGACCCTTTGCGCTGCGCAACGTACCAGTCGGGCTAGGAGGGGGAATCTGCTTATGTGGGTATCCACCCCAGATGTCTAATAAAAAGGGCGTCTTCACCTGCTAGAGCAGAGAGACGCCGACGACAGGTCGCCGTTGCAACATAGGCATGCACCGCACGGGCACTACACGGGGAAATTGCTAGCGGGGGTTTTACACAGGATCTACCGTGCTGCTATGCAGGTTACGCAGTAAAGGAGATCGTGCTACACTCGCACGCATGCATACGCAAACGAACAGCTACTGCTGCTATGCACAACGCGACCATCGGTGCAACAACGCCGGCGCGTGAAGAAGAGAAGGCAAGGGGGGGAGGGAGGAGGTGCTGCGCTCACCCAAGGGCGGAGGAGAAGGTCACGACATAGTGGAGAGGATCGGTGGCGTCGATGTTGTGGTGCTGCTGTCGAAGAGGCTCACCGGAGTTGAGGAAGGGGCGGTCATCGTCGACGTCGAGGTAGCAGACCTTTGCGCCGGCAATCCACGAAAATGGAACCCCATGGTAATCTGCGTGCTCCTAGACAGACGGGGGAAGAAGAGGGCGATGCCTACGCCAACGACGAGCTTGAGCAAAAGGTGGCCATGGCGATGATTGTGGCGCTCGGGGCTGCCTTGACGGCGCGAGGGGAGAAGGAGGAGGAAAATGGGTCGAGGAGGAACCTAGGGCACAGGGCATGGCTCAATAGGCTAGAGGGGGGGGGGGGCTCTGGTGGCCATTTGATCGAGGCCAAGGTGGGATCGATGGTGGAGCTGGGGTTCGTACACATGGTGACGTCGAAAGGAGGAGGAAGGGACACGCTGATGGACCTGGGCCAAAACAAACAGAGCTCAGCCTGGCTTCTCTCCTCTGTGAGTTTAAAAGGTTTTGCAAAGAGAAACAACAGGCTGCTTGATTAATTCACAGGGCTAAAAGGGAAAATATTTTGAAGAAGATAAAATTATATTTGGTCTTCTAAAATCTTGCACCAATTTATAAAAATAAGTTGGGTATTTTTAGAAGAGTAAAAATAAAACCCTTTTATGAAAATAAGGCATTGTTTTAAAATAAAAACCAAAAGGAAAAGATAACACCAAATCAGAGGGGGTGCACTCCACCTTTATAAGAATATTTTTAGAATGGGAGGACCATTTTTTTGGGGCAAAAACATCAACTTAGAAATCTGCCTCTGATATAATTGGAAAGCAGGGAGTTTTGAAAGTATGGTGCAACAAGGGGTTTTCAGGTGGATCTTGTTGCACCCAATGACATTGCAAACACCAAGGCACATCCACACATGCACCCACACTTCATACCAAGGTGCAACACAAGCAACGCAAGACAAGAACAAAGGAAAAGATGATATGCAAGATGCAATGGTGCAACAGAGATGAAGCCAAACTTAAACTCTTTATTCAAATCCAACATGCCAACAAAGGAAGGTTGCCATAAAAGGAAACATATTACAAGAGGGGGAAGTAATTGCATTGGGGCTATTATACACATGGTCGCTCTCGAGACGGGGTCGTGCCAAGGAAGTGCGACCATGGACTGTTTTTACAAAACCAGGGCACACCATTGTGTGCCCTCGTGGATGATACATGTGAGGTACATCAAAAGGGACTGTCACCAACGAGTGGACTCTTTGCTAGTATCGTCATGGGAAAGGTGATGTTCAGGTACTTACCTTAGGTATGATAAATACCGCGAGTCGTGTGCTCACACAAGAGTTTCCCGAATCTTATGTGTAAAGTGTGCAACCTCTGCAGAGTGAAACTATTCGAATATCTGTGTCCACGGTCAAGGACAATTGGGTGGTGCTGCTTAAACTATGTCCACAAGTTTTCATATAAACCAAGAGTGTGTGTGTGTGTGTGTGTGTGGGAATGGTAGTAGTACAAATAAGGAGCTAAGTTAGATGACTTGGCATGACAGATGGACATGGGTTGTCCAACCCTCAATTGATATTGATAGCCGTAACATGCTCACTTGGTTGCCGTTTATCTTATGATGCATGATGCACGAGAATTTGACCATGTTACTGCACTAGGGAAAAAAATCTGCTTTCCACAAAATAGCATACTAGGGTTATGTCATACTTCATTATTGCCTTATTCCATATCATGGGTTGCTTGCGAGTACATTCAAAGTACTCATTGGCTTGCCACTGGTTATTTAAGTGGCTAGCCATGGAAGAACAGGAGTTTGGAAAAGAGTTCGTCGGTGACGAACATGCGAACTAGGCCACTTCCCAGTCAGAATGCATGTAGGTTAAGGCAGATGCCATGGGTTCACGCTTTCAACCAAGTTATCCACTGTTAGTTTGTGTTTGGTGTGTCGGCCTTTGAGGCCCTATCTATGTAATGACTTGGACTTAATGGTCCCTATTTGTATCAGGCGGTATGTAGGGATGTAAGACTCTTTTTATACAACTTCTGTGTGTTTAGTGAGCATTCACTACTGGAATTCAGAATTTCGCCGTCTACCTTGCCTTTGCCGTCTGCTGACGCATGGCAAAGGTACTCTATGCCGTCAACTGTCATAGTGCTGACGGCAAAGAGGTGGCTGATGCCAAAGTTTTAATTTGCCGTCGGCCATCTCTTTGCCGTCCGCTGGCGGACGGCAAAGGAGCCCTATGCGGACGGCAAAGGTTTGGCAGACGGCAAAGCCCCCACCCAAACGGCCGAAACCCACCCCCACCCACACGCCCCTTTGCCGTCTGCCTGGGACTCCTTTGCCGTCTGCCTGGGACTCCTTTGCCGTCTGCCTGGGAGCCCCACCCCACTAACGGGTGCCGGCCCCCACTACCTCCCGCACGACTTCGCCCTCCTCCCGGCTCCCGCACGACCTCTCCCGCACGCCCGCCCCTCCCCCACCCGGCGCCGCCACCAACCTGCGCCGCCCCCACCCACCACCGCCACCACCCTGCGCCGCCCCCACCCGACGCCACCACCACCCTGCGCTGCCACCACCCGACGCCTCCCCCACCCCACGCCGCCACCACCCTACGCTGCCCCTCCCTGCTCCGCCACCACCCTGCGCCGCCATCACCCTGCACCGCCCGCCCCTCCTCCGTGCGCTGCCCCGCCCCCTGCGCCGCCGGTATGTTTTCTTTTTCTTTTTTTTTCTGTTAAATTATGTAGTTAGTTTATTAGGTAGAATAAAGTAGATAGAAAACAATAGATAGAAAATAAAAAAACTTAGAAGAAAATAATAGAAGAAAGTTAGATTTTTTTCCTGTTAAATTAGATAGTTAGATTTTTCTTTTTTTCTGTTAAATTATATAGTTAGTTTATTAGGTAGAATAAAGTAGATAGAAAAGAAATAATAGAAAAAAATAGATAGAAAATAAAAAACATAGAAGAAGAAGAAGAAGAAGAAGAAGAAGAAAGAGGAGAGGAGGAGAAAGAGAAAAGAAAGAAGAAATCGAAGAAGAGGAGGAGGAGGAGGAGGAGGAGAAAGAAGAAGAAGAAGAAGAAGAAGAAGAAGAAGTAGAAGAAGAAGAAGAAGAAGAAGAGGAAGAGGAAGAGGAAGAGGAGAGAAAAGAAGAAGAAGAAGAAGAAGAAGAAGAGGAGGAGGAGGAGGAGAAAAAGTTTGACTTCTCGAAACCAAATGTACAGTCTATGTGCGAGAAGAACGACCAAGTCCCTCCGCCGATGCCAGCCATTAACATGGCGGGGACGGTGAGTTTCATTTCAGTGCAGTGATCTTAAGAGTGTCCTCATGCTAACCACACATTGCAAACGATGTTTGGTGTAGAATATATCCAGAAACGCATCGCACGACCCTTCTACAGTGGAGCCTTCTCCAAGTGAAACAAGCGAGAGTTACCGTGCTTCACGACTGTGATGACGATAATGGTATGTTATTTCTAGTGTTTTAATAAAAAATAGCTAGACTTCCATCTAAATGACATAATTAGCTTAGACTCATCCAAGAAAGGCTAAATTGGCTAATTATCCTACGAAATGACATAATTAGCTTAGTTAGCTCCAAAAATGACCTATGTAATAAAAAATGACCTATAGTTAGCTAAGTTCTCTCCTAAATGACATAATAAGGCTTACGTAGCTGCAAGATGACCTATTCCCCCTAACTTAGGTATTAAATGGCCTATAATTAGCCTAGCTAGATCCAAAATGGCTTAATAAGCATAGTTTGCTCCAGAATGACCTATTTTACCCAAGTTAGCTCCGAAACGACGTATAGTTAGCTAGGGTTCCACCTAGATGACATAATTAGCTTAGTTAGCTCCTAAATGGTCTATTTAATAAAACATGACCTATACTTAGCTAATTATCCTCGAAATGACATAATTAGCTCCAAAAAGGCATTCTAAGCCAATTTAGCCCGAATAAGGGGACAAGAGGAGAAGAAAGAGGAAAAAATGAAAGGAAGGAAGAAGAAGAAGAGGAGAAGAAGAAGAAGGAGAGGGTGGAGGATAAGAAGAAGGAGAAGAAGGAGAAGGAGCTCCTCCTTCTCCTTCTTCTTCCTCCTTCTTCCTCCTTCTCCTTCTCCTTCTTCTTTCCTTCTTCTTCTCCTCTTCCTTCTCCTTCTCCTCCTCCTCCTTCTTTTACTTCTTCTTCTCTTTCTCTTCTTCTACGTAGCTTAGACTCATCCAAGAAAGGCTAAATTGGCTAATTATCCTACGAAATGACATAATTAGCTTAGTTAGCTCCAAAAATGACCTATGTAATAAAAAATGACCTATAGTTAGCTAAGTTCTCTCCTAAATGACATAATAAGGCTTACGTAGCGGCAAGATGACCTATTACCCCTAACTTAGGTATTAAATGGCCTATAATTAGCCTAGCTAGATCCAAAATGGCTTAATAAGCATAGTTTTCTCCAGAATGACCTATTTTACCCAAGTTAGCTCCGAAACGACGTATAGTTAGCTAGGGTTCCACCTAGATGACATAATTAGCTTAGTTAGCTCCTAAATGGTCTATTTAATAAAACATGACCTATACTTAGCTAATTATCCTCGAAATGACATAATTAGCTCCAAAAAGGCATTCTAAGCCAATTTAGCCCGAATAAGGGGACAAGAGGAGAAGAAAGAGGAAAAAATGAAAGGAAGGAAGAAGAAGAAGAGGAGAAGAAGAAGAAGGAGAGGGTGGAGGATAAGAAGAAGGAGAAGAAGGAGGAGAAGAAGGAGAAGGAGCTCCTCCTTCTCCTTCTTCTTCCTCCTTCTTCCTCCTTCTCCTTCTCCTTCTTCTTTCCTTCTTCTTCTCCTCTTCCTTCTCCTTCTCCTCCTCCTCCTTCTTTTACTTCTTCTTCTCTTTCTCTTCTTCTACGTAGCTTAGACTCATCCAAGAAAGGCTAAATTGGCTAATTATCCTACGAAATGACATAATTAGCTTAGTTAGCTCCAAAAATGACCTATGTAATAAAAAATGACCTATAGTTAGCTAAGTTCTCTCCTAAATGACATAATAAGGCTTACGTAGCGGCAAGATGACCTATTCCCCCTAACTTAGGTATTAAATGGCCTATAATTAGCCTAGCTAGATCCAAAATGGCTTAATAAGCATAGTTTTCTCCGGAATGACCTATTTTACCCAAGTTAGCTCCGAAACGACCTATAGTTAGCTAGGGTTCCACCTAGATGACATAATTAGCTTAGTTAGCTCCTAAATGGTCTATTTAATAAAACATGACCTATACTTAGCTAATTATCCTCGAAATGACATAATTAGCTCCAAAAAGGCATTCTAAGCAAATTTAGCCCGAAGAAGGGGACAAGAGGAGAAGAAAGAGGAAAAATGAAAGGAAGGAAGAAGAAGAAGAGGAGAAGAAGAAGGGGAGGGAGGAGGATAACAAGAAGGAGAAGAAGGAGAAGGAGCTCCTCCTTCTCGTTCGTCTTCCTCCTTCTTCCTCCTTCTCCTTCTCCTTCTTCTTTTCTTCTTATTCTCCTCTTCCTTCTCCTTCTCCTCCTCCTCCTTCTTTTACTTATTATTCTCTTTCTCTTCTTCTACGTAGCTTAGAATCATCCAAGAAAGGCTAAATTGGCTTATTATCCTACGAAATGACATAATTAGCTTAGTTAGCTCCAAAATGACCTATTTAATAAAAAATGACCTACAGTTAGCTAAGTTCTCTCCTAAATGACATAATAAGGCTTACGTAGCCGCAAGATGACCTATTCCCCCTAACTTAGGTATTAAATGGCCTATAATTAGCCTAGCTAGATCCAAAATGGCTTAATAAGCATAGTTTGCTCCAGAATGACCTATTTTACCCAAGTTAGCTCCGAAACGACGTATAGTTAGCTAGGGTTCCACCTAGATGACATAATTAGCTTAGTTAGCTCCTAAATGGTCTATTTAATAAAACATGACCTATACTTAGCTAATTATCCTCGAAATGACATAATTAGTTCCAAAAAGGCATTCGAAGCCAATTTAGCCCGAAGAAGGGGACAAGAGGAGAAGAAAGAGGAAAAATGAAAGGAAGGAAGAAGAAGAAGAGGAGAAGAAGAAGAAGGAGAGGGAGGAGGATAAGAAGAAGGAGAAGAAGGAGGAGAAGAAGGAGAAGGAGCTCCTCCTTCTCCTTCTTCTTCCTCCTTCTTCCTCCTTCTCCTTCTCCTTCTTCTTACGTCTTCTTCTCCTCTTCCTTCTCCTTCTCCTCCTCCTCCTTCTTTTACTTCTTCTTCTCTTTCTCTTCTTCTACGTAGCTTAGACTCATCCAAGAAAGGCTAAATTGGCTAATTATCCTACGAAATGACATAATTAGCTTAGTTAGCTCCAAAATGACCTATGTAATAAAAAATGACCTATAGTTAGCTAAGTTCTCTCCTGAATGACATAATAAGGCTTACGTAGGGGCAAGATGACCTATTCCCCCTAACTTAGGTATTAAATGACCTATAATTAGCCTAGCTAGATCCAAAATGGCTCAATAAGCATAGTTTTCTCCGGAATGACCTATTTTACCCAAGTTAGCTCCGAAACGACCTATAGTTAGCTAGGGTTCCACCTAGATGACATAATTAGCTTAGTTAGCTCCTAAATGGTCTATTTAATAAAACATGACCTATACTTAGCTAATTATCCTCGAAATGACATAATTAGCTCCAAAAAGGCATTCTAAGCAAATTTAGCCCGAAGAAGGGGACAAGAGGAGAAGAAAGAGGAAAAATGAAAGGAAGGAAGAAGAAGAAGAGGAGAAGAAGAAGGAGAGGGAGGAGGATAAGAAGAAGGAGAAGAAGGAGAAGGAGCTCCTCCTTCTCCTTCGTCTTCCTCCTTCTTCCGCCTTCTCCTTCTCCTTCTTCTTTTCTTCTTATTCTCCTCTTCCTTCTCCTTCTCCTCCTCCTCCTTCTTTTACTCCTTCTTCTCTTTCTCTTCTTCTACGTAGCTTAGAATCATCCAAGAAAGGCTAAATTGGCTTATTATCCTACGAAATGACATAATTAGCTTAGTTAGCTCCAAAATGACCTATTTAATAAAAAATGACCTACAGTTAGCTAAGTTCTCTCCTAAATGACATAATAAGGCTTACGTAGCTGCAATATGACCTATTCCCCCTAACTTAGGTATTAAATGGCCTATAATTAGGCTAGCTAGATCCAAAATAGCTTAATAAGCATAGTTTGCTCCGGAATGACCTATTTTACCCAAGTTAGCCCCGAAACGACGTATAGTTAGCTAGGGTTCCACCTAGATGACATAATTAGCTTAGTTAGCTCCTAAATGGTCTATTTAATAAAACATGACCTATACTTATAGCTAACTATCCTCGAAATGACATAATTAGCTCCAAAAAGGCATTCTAAGCCAATTTAGCCTGAAGAAGGGGACAAGAGGAGAAGAAAGAGGAAAAATGAAAGGAAGGAAGAAGAAGAAGAGGAGAAGAATAAGAAGGAGAGGGAGGAGGATAAGAAGAAGGAGGAGAAGAAGGAGAAGGAGCTCCTCCTTCTCCTTCTTCTTCCTCCTTCTTCCTCCTTCTCCTTCTCCTTCTTCTTTTCTCTTTCTTCTCCTCTTCCTTCTCCTTCTCCTCCTCCTCCTTCTTTTACTTCTTCTTCTCTATCTCTTCTTCTACGTAGCTTAGACTCATCCAAGAAAGGCTAAATTGGCTTACTATCCTACGAAATGACATAATTAGCTTAGTTAGCTCCAAAATGACCTATTTAATAAAAAATGACCTACAGTTAGCTAAGTTCTCTCCTAAATGACATAATAAGGCTTACGTAGCTCCAAGATGACCTATTCCCCCTAACTTAGGTATTAAACGGCCTATAATTAGTCTAGCTAGATCCAAAATGGCTTAAAAAGCATAATTTGCTCCGGAATGACGTATTTTACCCAAGTTAGCTCCGAAACGACACATAGTTAGCTAGGGTTCCACCTAGATGACATAATTAGCTTAGTTAGCTCCTAAATGGTCTATTTAAAAACATGACCTATACTAAGCTAATTATTTTCGAAATGACATAATTAGCTCCAAAAAGGCATTCTAAGCCAATTTAGCGCAAATAAGGTGACAAGAGGAGAAGAAAGAGGAAAAATGAAAGGAAGGAAGAAGAAGAAGAGGAGAAGAAGAAGAAGGAGAGGGAGGAGGATAAGAAGAAGGAGAAGAAGGAGGAGAAGAAGGAGAAGGAGGAGAAGGAGCTCGTCCTTCTCCTTCTTCCTCATTCTCCTTCTTTTCTTCTTCTTCTCCTGTTCCTTCTCCTTCTCCTCCTCCTCCTTCTTTTACTTCTTCTTGTCTTTCTCTTCTTCTACATAGCTTAGACTCATCCAAGAAAGGCTAAATTGGCTTATTATCCTACGAAATGACATAATTAGCTTAGTTAGCTCCAAAATGACATATTTAATAAAAACGACCTACAGTTAGCTAAGTTCTCTCCTAAATGACATAATAAGGCTTACGTAGCTGCAAGATGACCTATTCCCCCTAACTTAGGTATTAAATGGCCTATAGTTAGCCTAACTAGATCCAAAATGGCTTAATAAGCATAGTTTGCTCCGGAATGACCTATTTTACCCAAGTTAGCTTCGAAACGACCTATAGTTAGCTAGGGTTCCACCTAGATAACATAATTAGCTTAGTTAGCTCCTAAATGGTCTATTTAATAAAACATGACCTATACTTAGCTAATTATCCTCGAAATGACATAATTAGCTCCAAAAAGGCATTCTAAGCCAATTTAGCCCGAAGAAGGGGACAAGAGGAGAAGAAAGAGGAAAAATGAAAGGAAGGAAGGAAGAAGAAGAGGAGAAGAAGAAGAAGGAGAGGGAGGAGGATAAGAAGGAGGAGAAGAAGGAGAAGAAGGAGAAGGAGCTCCTCCTTCTCCTTCTTCCTCCTTCTCCTTCTCCTTCTTTTCTTCTTCTTCTCCTCTTCCTTCTCCTTCTCCTCCTCCTCCTTCTTTTACTTCTTCTTCTCTTTCTATTCTTCTACGTAGCTTAGACTCATCCAAGAAAGAATAAAATGGCTTATTATCCTACGAAATGACATAATTAGCTTAATTAGCTCCAAAATGACCTATTTAATAAAAAACGACCTAAAGTTAGCTAAGTTCTCTCCTAAATGACATAACAATGCTTACATAGCTTCAAGATGACCTATTCCCCCTAACTTAGGTATTAAATGGCCTATAATTAGCCTAGCTAGATCCAAAATGGCTTAATAAGCATAGTTTGCTCCGGAATGACCTATTTTACCCAAGTTAGCTCCGAAAGGACCTATAGTTAGCTAGGGTTCCACCTAGATGACATAATTAGCTTAGTTAGCTCCTAAATGGTCTATTTAATAAAACATGACCTATACTTATAGCTAACTATCCTCGAAATGACATAATTAGCTCCAAAAAGGCATTCTAAGCCAATTTAGCCTGAAGAAGGGGACAAGAGGAGAAGAAAGTGGAAAAATGAAAGGAAGGAAGAAGAAGAAGAGGAGAAGAAGAAGAAGGAGAGGGAGGAGGATAAGAAGAAGGAGAAGAAGGAGGAGAAGAAGGAGAAAGAGCTCCTCCTTCTCCTTCTTCTTCCTCCTTCTTCCTCCTTCTCCTTCTCCTTCTTCTCCTCTTCCTTCTCCTTCTCCTCCTCCTCCTTCTTTTACTTCTTCTTCTCTATCTCTTCTTCTACGTAGCTTAGACTCATCCAAGAAAGGCTAAATTGGCTTACTATCCTACGAAATGACATAATTAGCTTAGTTAGCTCCAAAATGACCTATTTAATAAAAAATGACCTACAGTTAGCTAAGTTCTCTCCTAAATGACATAATAAGGCTTACGTAGCTGCAAGATGACCTATTCCCCCTAACTGAGGTATTAAATGGCCTATAATTAGTCTAGCTAGATCCAAAATGGCTTAATAAGCATAGTTTGCTCCGGAATGACGTATTTTACCCAAGTTAGCTCCGAAACGACACATAGTTAGCTAGGGTTCCACCTAGAAGACATAATTAGCTTAGTTAGCTCCTAAATGGTCTATTTAATAAAACATGACCTATACTAAGCTAATTATTTTTGAAATGACATAATTAGCTCCAAAAAGGCATTCTAAGCCAATTTAGCGCAAATAAGGTGACAAGAGGAGAAGAAAGAGGAAAAATGAAAGGAAGGAAGAAGAAGAAGAAGGGGAGAAGAAGAAGAAGGAGAGGGAGGAGGATAAGAAGAAGGAGAAGAAGGAGGAGAAGAAGGAGAAGGAGGAGAAGGAGCTCGTCCTTCTCCTTCTTTTCTTCTTCTTCTCCTGTTCCTTCTCCTTCTCCTGCTCCTCCTTCTTTTACTTCTTCTTGTCTTTCTCTTCTTCTACGTAGCTTAGACTCATCCAAGAAAGGCTAAATTGGCTTATTATCCTACGAAATGACATAATTTGCTTAGTTAGCTCCAAAATGATATATTTAATAAAAACGACCTACAGTTAGCTAAGTTCTCTCCTAAATGACATAATAAGGCTTACGTAGCTGCAAGATGACCTATTCCCCCTAACTTAGGTATTAAATGGCCTATAGTTAGCCTAGCTAGATCCAAAATGGCTTAATAAGCATAGTTTGCTCCGGAATGACCTATTTTACCCAAGTTAGCTCCGAAAGGACCTATAGTTAGCTAGGGTTCCACCTAGATGACATAATTAGCTTAGTTAGCTCCTAAATGGTCTATTTAATAAAACATGACCAATACTTATAGCTAACTATCCTCGAAATGACATAATTAGCTCCAAAAAGGCATTCTAAGCCAATTTAGCCTGAAGAAGGGGACAAGAGGAGAAGAAAGAGGAAAAATGAAAGGAAGGAAGAAGAAGAAGAGGAGAAGAAGAAGAAGGAGAGGGAGGAGGATAAGAAGAAGGAGAAGAAGGAGGAGAAGAAGGAGAAGGAGCTCCTCCTTCTCCTTCTTCTTCCTCCTTCTTCCTCCTTCTCCTTCTCCTTCTTCTTTTCTTCTTCTTCTCCTCTTCCTTCTCCTTCTCCTCCTCCTCCTTCTTTTACTTCTTCTTCTCTTTCTCTTCTTCTACGTAGCTTAGACTCATCCAAGAAAGAATAAAACGGCTTATTATCCTACGAAATGACATAATTAGCTTAGTTAGCTCCAAAATGACCTATTTAATAAAAAACGACCTAAAGTTAGCTAAGTTCTCTCCTAAATGACATAACAATGCTTACATAGCTTCAAGATGACCTATTCCCCCTAACTTAGGTATTAAATGGCCTATAATTAGCCTAGCTAGATCCAAAATGGCTTAATAAGCATAGTTTGCTCCGGAATGACCTATTTTACCCAAGTTAGCTCCGAAAGGACCTATAGTTAGCTAGGGTTTCACCTAGATGACATAATTAGCTTAGTTAGCTCCTAAATGGTCTATTTAATAAAACATGACCTATACTTATAGCTAACTATCCTCGAAATGACATAATTAGCTCCAAAAAGGCATTCTAAGCCAATTTAG
The DNA here is from genome assembly GCF_904849725.1 of Hordeum vulgare subsp. vulgare. NCBI lineage: Eukaryota > Viridiplantae > Streptophyta > Magnoliopsida > Poales > Poaceae > Hordeum > Hordeum vulgare. Next base: position 191,668,582 of record NC_058521.1, read on the forward strand.
CCTGAAGAAGGGGACAAGAGGAGAAGAAAGAGGAAAAATGAAAGGAAGGAAGGAAGAAGAAGAGGAGAAGAAGAAGAAGGAGAGGGAGGAGGATAAGAAGAAGGAGAAGAAGGAGGAGAAGAAGGAGAAGGAGCTCCTCCTTCTCCTTCTTCTTCCTCCTTCTTCCTCCTTCTCCTTCTCCTTATTCTTTTGTTCTTCTTGTCCTCTTCCTTGTCCTTCTCCTCCTCCTCCTTATTTTACTTCTTCTTCTCTTTCTCTTCTTCTACGTAGCTTAGACTCGTCCAAGAAAGGCTAAATTGGCTTATTATCCTACGAAATGACATAATTAGCTTAGTTAGCTCCAAAATGACCTATTTAATAAAAAATGACCTACAGTTAGCTAAGTTCTCTCCTAAATGACATAATAAGGCTTACATAGCTGCAAGATGACCTATTCCCCCTAACTTAGGTATTAAATGGCCTGTAATTAGCCTAGCTAATCCAAAATGGCTTAATAAGCATAGTTTGCTCCGGAATGACCTATTTTACCCAAGTTAGCTCCGAAACGACCTATAGTTAGCGAGGGTTCCACCTAAATGAGATAATTAGCTTAGTTAGCTCCTAAATGGTCTATACTTAGCTAATTTCTCTCCGAAATAACCTATATATACACTTCTTCATCTAGTATTATTCTTCTAACTTTCTTATTTGTCATTTTGAAGATTAACTTCACTTCACGGGAAGCTTGGATTATATTGATGGAATGCTTGAAGATGATTTCTTGTACCATGGCTTGTATTGAAACTATTGTAGTATATGGATATATATGAAACTTTGTATGCATGTGGATGAAACTGGTGTAATATATGGTTTGGTACGGATGCAACTTGCATAATATGTATGCACTATGGATGAGAGTTATTTTAATATGGTTATGAGTACGGAAAGAAATTTATTTATGCCATATATATATATATCCCGATTATTGTTAAAAATGCTGGATATAATAAAAAATAAATTAAAATGGGGCAGATTCCCCTCTTTGCCGTCTGCCCCCACATGGCAAAGGGGGTGGGCAGACGGCAAAGGGGGAATCTTCCCCCTCTCTCTCCCCTCTTTGCCGTCTGCCCCCACATGGCAAAGGGGGGTGGGCAGACGGCAAAGGGGGGAATCTTCCCCCTCTCTCTGCCCTCTTTGCCGTCTGCCCCCACATGGCAAAGGGGGGTGGGCAAACGGCAAAGGGGTGAATCAGCCCCCTCTCTCTCCCCTCTTTGCCGTCTGCCCCCACATGGCAAAGGGGGGGGGGGTGGGCAGACAGCAAATGGGTGAATGAGCCACCTCTCTCTCTCCTCTTTGCCGTCTGCCCCCACATGGCAAAGGGTGGGATGGCAGACGCCAAAGAGAGGAGGCCTGCCGTTAACACTTAACGGGGCTGTTGCAGTATATGTCGTCCCAGTTAATTTGCCGTCTGCCCCCTCATGGCAAAGATTCTTTGCCTTCCGCTTTACAAAAGCAGACGACAAAGAACCTCTTCACCGGATTTTTTACCGTCTAGTTTGCCGTCTGCTGACCGACGGCAAAGCCTTTGCCGTCCGTGGTTGCCCCCTTTGCCGTCCGCCGTGGCAGACGGCAAATTTCTGAATTTCAGTAGTGATTGATCTCTTGGATCACTGTACACGTGCATTCAGTGATCACGACTTACAAGTCGGGGTCCTCACACAATTTATGTGCTCGTCAACAATGGCGGGGCAGTGTGCCCACTCACATGCCAGAGATGTGCAGCCGAAGTGCATGGCCGAAGTGCTAGACCAGTCTACCTCGTCCGTTGGTGTCCCTTCCTTCACTTCCTCTTTCAAGCCAAAGAATGTCGCCGGTAACGAGAGATGGATGCAGAGGCGGCATCCCAGGTAGGGGTGGACATGGTCAATGATGTTGAAGGATCGCTTGGTTCCCATGGCTTCTTGAAATTTCTTCTAAAATCTCGAGGAAAATTGGGTACCTTGGCGTGACACGAACTCCTTTGGAACTCCTTGTAGACTCACGATGCGGTTGATTTAGAGGTTGGCTAGCTGGTTACCATCATATGTGGTATTAGCCGGGATGAAGTGGGCAAACTTGGGTAGGTGGTCAACGATAACCCAAATGGAGTCATGACCTTTGCTAGATCTAGGCAAACCAGTGATGAAGTCCATCCCGACCTTGTCCCACTTCCATTCAGGCACTTTGGGAGGTTGTAGCAGTCCAGCAGGTCACCGATGCTCAGCTTTGACCCTGTGGAATATGTCACACTTAGCGACATAAGAAGCTATCTCTCTCTTCATGCCATGCCACCATAATCTTGCCTTGAGGTCTTGGTACGTCTTGGTCCCACCAGGATGGATGGAATATGGAGTGTCATGTGCTTCTTGCAAGATCACGTTCTTGAGCTCAACTTTGTTGGGTACGCAAATGCGATTCCCAAACCATACAATTCATTGTACATCCACTAAGAATCCTGGGTCCTTTCTTGATGTTCTTCTTGATGCCTTCGATGCTCTCATGTCCCTTGTGAGCTTGCTTGATATCATCCATTAGTGTAGGCTTTCCTTCGAGGTTATCCAAAAATCCTGGTGCGACTGGCTCCAACCCGAAGCTTCCAAGTTCCTCATACAAGGCAGGTAGCCTTTCCTTGATCATACCATTCAAGGAACAAGTTTTTTCTCTCAAGGAATCAGCTACCACATTGGCCTTCCAAGGGTGGTATTGAACGCTGAGGTCATAGTCTTTGATTAACTCGAACCATCTTTGTTGCCTCATGTTCTATTCCTTCTGAGTGAAAATATACTTCAAACTCTTGTGGTCTGTGTATATCTCACATCGCTTCCCCAGAAGGTAATGTCCCCATGTATTCAGGGCATGAACTACGACTGACAACTCAAGATCGTGAGTGACATAGTTCTCTTCATGAGGGCGTAGTTGTCTAGAGAGATATGCTACGACTCTGCCTTCCTACATCAGAACACCACCAAGCCCAGTCCTTGATGCATCACAATATATCACAAACTCCTTGTGATATCAGGAGTGGAAAAAATTGGGGCTCTTGTCAATCCCTTCTTGAGCTCCTGCAAACTTTCTTCGCACTTTGGCGTCCACTCGAACTTCTTGTCCTTCTTAAAGAGCGGAGTCATTGGTCGGGCGATGCTTGAGAATCCTTCGATGAACTTGTGGCAGTATCCCGCGAGTCTGAGGAAGCTTCTGACTTGTTCACATTGGTCGGAGATTTCTGTTCATTCACGGCTTCAATCTTTGGAGGATCCACTGACAATTTGTCTACCATCAACACATGACCCAAGAATCGAACTTCTTGTGGCCAGAATTCACATTTGCTGAATTTGGCATCAAGCCAATGCTCTCGAAGCTTATCCAGGACCATCCTGAAGTGTTGTTCATGTTCTTCTTCAGATTTGGATAAAACGAGTATGTCATCGATGAAGACAACAACAAACTTGTCCAAATACTCCATGAAGACTTTGTTCATAAGGTACATGAAGTAGGCTGGGGCATTGGTTAACACAAATGACATGATCATGTACTCATACATGCCATACCTAGTTAAAAAGGCCGTCTTTAGAATATCCTCGGGTCTGATCTTCAACCAGCAGTACCCAGACCTGAGATCGATCTTCAAGAACACCTTGGCACCATTTAGCTGATCGAACACGTCTTCAATCTCGGGGAGTGGGTACTTGTTCTTTATTGTGACTTCATTGAGAGGATGGTAATCGACGCAAAGTCGGATAGTTCCGTCCCTTTTTGACACAAATAAAATAGGCAATCCCGAAGGAGAGGCACTAGGGCTAATAAATCCTTTTTTGAGCTGCTCTACTAGTTGCTTATTCAATTCAGTCAACTCTTCAGATCCCATTCTATAGTGCTTCTTATAGATGGGTCCTGCTCCGGGCATTAGCTCAATAATGAACTCAATGTTATGATCAGGAGGCATACCGGCCAGCTCAGCAGGAAAGACAACTAAGTAATCACATACCACCGACGCTTGGTCCAAATCAATTCCCCACAAACAATAAACCTGAGGGGCTTGAGCGAAGGTAGGGTTGGGAACATACTTGACTTCAACTCCTTCGCTATTGTTCATGGTACCAGTCCTCTTGGCACAGTACAACAAGCCTTGGTGCTTGGTTAACCAATTCATGCCAAGGATGACGTCCAAGCCTGGCGAATCCACAACTATGAGGTCTGCTTGGAATTCTACCCCGTTGATGTTTATCCCAACAGCTTCACACCCTATCTTGGTCCTTAAAACCGCACCCCAGGTTTATACCATCATATGACTACCCAAAGGTGTAGGCTTCTTACCACTCTCTAGTGCAAACTTTTGGGTCACAAAATAATGCGAAGCACCACAATCAAACAAAACAATTGCTGGGGTTGAGTTGACAAGGAACATACCCAGTATGACATCCGGGTCTTCTTGGGCTTCTTCAGCGGTGACGTGATTCACACGACCTTTGCCATTGTTGGGCAGGTTGCAAGGAGATTGGCTCATGGGTGGGCATCCACAACCCTGTCCTTGGTTTGGTGCATTGGGGCGCGGTGCATGATGCTTCTTGTTGGGGCACTACTTCAAGATGTGTCCAGGCTAACCACACTAAAAGCATGTGAACTTCCCAAAGTTGTCAGTCTTGCCACCAATGTTATTACTGGGGTTGTTGTATGCCATCCCTTGTTGGCATAAGGCCGAGACTAGTAGCTCGGACGAGGTGCCGGAGTCCTGTCCTCCTAAGGCTCATAGTTTGGCTTCCCGGGGCTGGTTGCCACGAGCGAGTCTTCTGCTTGTTGGAACTACCATTGTTGATCATCTTGTGTTTGCTCGTGTCTTCCATGGCACAACGCTTGTTTTCAAGCATGAGGGCCTTGTTCACCAGCTCGAAGAAAGTCCTGCAGTCACAGACAACAAGTTGATACTACAGTGCTTGTTAGAGTCCATCCATGAAGCGTTCTATCTTGGCTGACTCAGTGATGACATCATCAAGCGTATACCTTGACAGGAGGTTGACCTTCTGCAGGTACTCCTTGGTAGAGCCACTTCCTTACTTCAACACTCGAAATTCCAACTTCTTGATAGCCAGGATCCGAGAAGGGATGTGGGCAGTGTGAAATCCTTCCTTTAAATCAGCCTAGGTGATAACATGCTCGCCTTGCATGACCTTGAATCCATCCCATCAAGCTCTTGCGGTACCTCCGAGGTAGTGAGAGGCATAGAGAACCTTCTCATGATCCTCATTGCAGTTGAACAGTGCAAGGAGGTCCTCGCTGATGCGGATCTAGTCATCAACATCCAAAGGTTCAGCTGTCTCGGTGAAGAGTGCACAATACTCCTTTGAACTCATGCCATGACGACATGTGGGTGCACCTCTAGCTCGGGGTACTCGTCGTGTGTAAGTGATAGCTGGTCATCCCTCTTGGGATCCATCCTTCTTGATCTTTTCTAGCTTCATCTTGGCTTGTCAGAGCAGCTCACATGTGTGGTGAAGTTCCTTGCGGAGCTTCACGGATTCCTTAATGAAATTGTGTGCCAGACAGTCGGCGGAGAGGCTGAAGTAGGTCTGGAATCTAAGTGGTGTTCCATCCTCCGGGGATGGGACCAATGTCCAACTCTTGCCAATATCATCTTTCCTGAAAGGAAAGTGGCGAGTAGCCGGCTCGTCAGCCATCTCTCGGATGATATCTCGAAGGTGGATGGGTGCCTTCCGTGCAACTATGTGGGGACCCCGACTTATGAGTCGTGGTCACCAAATGAACGTGCCTAGTGATCCCAGATATAAATGCTCACCGAACACACATAAACTGAATAACAAGAGTCTTACATCCATACATACCGTTTGATACAAATAATGACCCTTTCGGTCAAGTCTTACATAGATAGGGCCTTGAAGGCCAACACATCAAACTTGACCAATAGTGCAAATATTGGTCGAAAGCGTGAACCCATGCCATCAGCCTTAACCTACAGGCATTCTGACTGGGAAGCGTCCTAGCTCGCAGGAATGTCACCAAGGTACTCTTCACCATCTCCTGTTCCCTCTTACCTAGTCAATGAAATAA